>NW_026992251.1:0-300000 GCF_028769735.1 Zonotrichia leucophrys gambelii
TCTGGGAACCTCCTGCGGGCCCGGGGTTTTTAGGACCGCCCGGGCCCCTCCCCGCCACAGGCCCCCAACACAAACCCCGGCCCCTTTCCCTGGAAAAAAAAAAAAAACTCACCCCCCCCGTTCTGGCTGGGATTTCAGGAGCCCCCTTCCCCCTATAAAACCCGCCGATCGGCCTGGGGGCCCCTTTCTGGGAAACCCTCCTGGGGAGGGTTTTAGGAAACCAGCCCGGGACTCCAGCACAGGCCCCCAACACAAACCCGGCCCTTTTCCCTGGAAAAAAACTACCTGCCCCTCTTCTGGCTGGCAGATTGCAGGAGCCCCTTGCCCCAATAAACCAGCCCGACTCGGCATGGTGCCACCTTTATCTGGGAACCATCCTGCGTACGTGGATTTTCAGGATGCCGGCCACTCCCAGCACAGGCCCCCAAAAACAAACCACGGGCCCCTTTTTCCCCGGAATAAAACTACCTGCCCATCTTCTGGCTGGCAGATGCAGGAGCCCCTTGCCCCTATTAAACCACCCGACTTGGCACTGGTGCCACCCTTTATTGGGAACCATCCCTGCTATCGTGGATTTCAGGAGCCAGCCGGCCACTCCCAGGCCACAGGCCCCCGAACACAAACCACGGCCCTTTTCCCTGGAAAACAAAACTCAACCACCCCGCTTCTGGCTGGCAGATTGCAGGACCACTTCCTCTATCAAACCAGCCCCATCGGCCTGTGCCACCTTTCATCTGGGAACCATCCTGCGGTTATCGTGGATTTTCAGGAGCCAGCGGCCACTCCAGCCACAGGCCCCAAACACATACAACGGCCCTTTCCCTGGAAAAAAAACGACCGCCTTCTGGCTGGCAGATTGCAGGGGCCCCTTGTTTATCAAACCGCCTGACTTGGCAGGTGCCACCTTTCATCTGGGAACCATCCTGCGTATCGTGGATTTTCAGGAGCCAGCCGGCCACCCCCGACCACAGCCCCCCAAACAAAACCACGGCCCTTTTCCCTGGAAATAAAACTACCCCCCCTTTTTGGCTGGCAGAAATTTCAGGAGCCACTTGCCTCTATCAAACCAGCCCGACTTGGCACTGGTGCCCCTTTCTGGGAACCATCCTGCTATCGGGATTTTCAGGAGCCAGGGGGCCACTCCCCGCCACAGGCCCCCCAAACAAAAACGGCCTTTTCCCTGGGAAAAAAATCACTGCCCCTTCTGGCGGGATTGCAGGACCATGTACTATCAAAACCACTTGGCACTGTGCCCTTTTCTGGGAACCCTCCTGCGTATCGTGGATTTTCAGGAGCCAGCCGGCCACTCCCAGCCACAGGCCCCCAACACAAACTACGGCCTTTTTCCCTGGAAGAAAACTGACCTGCCCACCCTTTTGGCTGGCAATTTCAGGAGCCACTTGCTCTATCAAACAGCCCGAACTTTTTCATGGTGCCCCCTTTCTGGAACCATCCTGCGTATCGTGGATTTTCAGGAGCCACGGCCACTCCCAGCCACGGCCCCAAACAAACCACGCCTTTTCCCTGGGGAAGTAAAAGACCTGCCCATTCTGGCTGGCAAAATTGCAGGAGCCACTTGCTTATCAAACCAGCCGACTTGGCACTGGGGCCACCTTTTATCTGGGAACCATCCTGCTATGTGGATTTTCAGGAGCCAGCCCGGCACTCCCAGCCACGGCCCCCAAAAAAACCACGGCCCTTTTCCTGGAAAAAAACTACCGCCCTCTCTGGCTGGCAGATTGCAGGAGCCACTTGCCTCTATCAAACCAGCCCGACTTGGCACTGGTGCCACCTTTATCTGGGAACCATCCTGCGTATCGTGGATTTTCAGGAGCCAGCCGCCTCCACCACAAGGCCCCCAAACACAAAACCCCGGCCCTTTTCCCTGGAAAATACAAAACCACCCCCCTTCTGGATGGAGATTGCAGGAGCCACTTGTCTATCAAACCAGCCCGACTTGGCACTGGTGCCATTTTATCTGGAACCACCTGCGTATCGTGGATTTTCAGGAGCCCGCCGGCCACTCCCAGCCACAGGCCCCAAACACAAACCACGGCCCTTTTTTCCCCGAAAAAACTGACCGCCCATCTCTGGCTGGGGAATTGCAGGAGCCACTTGCCTCTATCAAACCCGCCGACTTGGCATGGTGCCCCTTGGTCTGGGAAACCATCCGCGCGGTGGATTTTCAGGAGCCAGCCCACTCCCAGCCACAGGCCCCCGAACACAAACCACGGCCCTTTTCCCTGGAAACAAAACTCACCGCCCCGCTTCTGGCTGGGGATTGCAGGAGCCACTTCCTCTATCAAACAGCCCGATTGGCAGTGGTGCCCCTTGGTCTGGGAACCATCCTGCGACGTGGATTTTTAGGAAGCCCGCGGCCACTCCCAGCCAAAAGGCCCCCAAACAAAACTTCGGCCCTTTTCCATGGAAGTAAAATGACCTGCCCCTCTTCTGGCTGGGGATTTCAGGAGCCACTTGGTTATCAAACAGCCGATGGCATGTGCCCCTTTTCTGGAACCATCCTGCGTATCGTGGATTTTCAGGAGCCAGCCGGCCACTCCCAGCCACAGGCCCCCAAACACAAACACGGCTTTTTCCCTGGAAAAAAAACTGACCTGCCCTCTTCTGGCGGTAGATTGCAGGGGCCACTTGCCTCTATCAAAACACCCCACTTGGCACTGGTGCCCCTTTCATCTGGGAACCATCCTGCTATCGTGGATTTTCAGGAGCCAGCGGCACTCCCCGCCCAGGCCCCCAAACACAAAACCACGGCCCTTTTCCCTGGAAAAAAAACCACACTGCCCGCTTCTGGTGGAGATTGCAGGAGCCACTTTGTATATCATACCTCGACTGGCCTGGTGCCACCTTTCATCGGGAACCTCCGGGGTTGTGGATTTTCAGGAGGCCAGCCGCCCCTCCCAGCCACAGGCCCCAAAACAAATACCACGGCCCTTTTCCCTGCAAAAAAACTCACCCGCCCGCTGTGGCTGGCAATTCAGGAGTCACTTGCCTCTATCAAACCAGCCTGACTGGCACTGGGCCCCTTGGTCTGGGAACCATCCTGCTACGTGGATTTTCAGGAGCCAGCCGGGCCCCTCCCAGCCACGGCCCCCAAACACAAACCACGGCCTTTTCCCTGGCAAACAAAACTCACCCCCCCTTCTGGGGTGATTGCAGGGCCATTGCTATCATACACCATTGGCATGTGCCCCTTTCTCGGGAACCCTCCCGCGTATCGTGGATTTCAGGAGCCAGCCGGCCACTCCCAGCCAAAAGGCCCCAAACACAAAAAACGGCCCTTTTCCCCGGAAAAAAACTACCGCCCCTTCTGGCTGGCAGATTGCAGGGCCCCCTTGCCTCTATCAAACCAGCCCACTGGACTGGTGCCCCTTTTGGTCTGGGAACCATCCTGCGGCGTGATAATTTCAGGAGCCAGGCCCACTCCCAGCCACCCCCAAAACAAACAACGGCCCTTTTTCCCTGGAAAAAACACTCCCCACTTCCCGGCTGGCAGATTTCAGGAGCCACTTGCCTCTATTTAAACCCGCCCGACTCGGCATGGGGCCCCCTTTTCTGGAACCATCCTCCCACGTGGATTTTCAGGAGCCACGGGCCCCTCCCAGCCCCAGGCCCCCAAACACAAACCACGGCCTTTTCCCTGGAAAAAAACTACCTCCCCATTCTGGCGGGGAGATTGCAGGAGCCACTTGCCTCTATCAAACCAGCCCGACTCGGCACTCGTGTCACCTTTCATCTGGGAGCCATCCTGCACAGCGTGGATTTTCTGGAGCCAGCCGGCCACTCCCAGCCACAGGCCCCCGAACACAAAAAACGGCCATTTTCCCTGGCAAACAAAACTCACCCGCCCCGCTTCTGGACGGCTGATTGCAGGAGCACCTTTGTACTATCATACCAGTCCAACTTGGCAGTGGTGCTACCTTGGGTCTGGGATTCATCCTGCGTATCGTGGATTTTCAGGAGCCAGCCGGCCACTCCCAGCCACAGGCCCCCAAACACAAACTACGGCCCTTTTCCATGGAAGTAAAACTGACCTGCCCATCTTCTGGCTGGCAGATTGCAGGAGCCACTTGCCTCTATCAAACCAGCCCGACTTGGTACTGGTGCCCCCTTGGGTCTGGGAACCATCCTGCGCGGCATGGATTTTCAGGAGCCAGGCGGCCACTCCCAGCCACAGGCCCCCAAACACAAACTACGTCCCTTTTCCCTGGAAGTAAAACTGACCTGCCCATCTTCTGGCTGGCAGATTGCAGGAGCCACTTGGCTCTATCAAACCAGCCCGACTCGGCACTCGTGTCACCTTTCATCTGGGAGCCATCCTGCACGGCGTGGATTTTCTGGAGCCAGCCGGCCACTCCCAGCCACAGGCCCCCGAACACAAAAAACGGCCATTTTCCCTGGCAAACAAAACTCACCCGCCCCGCTTCTGGACGGCTGATTGCAGGAGCACCTTTGTACTATCATACCAGTCCAACTTGGTAGTGGTGCTACCTTGGGTCTGGGATTCATCCTGCGTATCGTGGATTTTCAGGAGCCAGCCGGCCACTCCCAGCCACAGGCCCCCAAACACAAACTACGGCCCTTTTCCATGGAAGTAAAACTGACCTGCCCATCTTCTGGCTGGCAGATTGCAGGAGCCACTTGCCTCTATCAAACCAGCCCGACTTGGTACTGGTGCCCCCTTGGGTCTGGGAACCATCCTGCGCGGCATGGATTTTCAGGAGCCAGGCGGCCACTCCCAGCCACAGGCCCCCAAACACAAACTACGTCCCTTTTCCCTGGAAGTAAAACTGACCTGCCCATCTTCTGGCTGGCAGATTGCAGGAGGCACTTGGTACTATCATAAAAGTCCGAGTTGGCAGTGGTGCCCCCTTGGGTCTGGGAATCATCCTGCGTATCGTGGATTTTCAGGAGCCAGCCGGCCACTCCCAGCCACAGTCCCCCAAACACAAACTACGGCCCTTTTGACTGGAAGTAAAACTGACCTGCCCATCTTATGGCTGGCTGATTTCAGGAGCCACTTGGTACTATCAAAGCAGACCGTCTCGGCACTGGCGCCACCTTTCATCTGGGAATCATCCTGGGTATCGTGGATTTTCAGGAGCCAGCCGGCCACTCCCAGCCTCATGCCGCGAAACACACACCACGGCCCTTTTCCCTGGAAAAACACTCAGCTGCCCCGCTTCTGGATGGTAGTTTGCAGGAGCCACTTTGTGCTATCAAACCAGCCCGACTCGGCACTGGTGCCCCCTTTGGTCTGGGAACCATCCTGCGCGGCGTTGATTTTCAGGAGCCGGCCGGCCACTCTCAGCCACAGGCCCCAAACACAAACTACGGCCCTTTTCCCTGGAAGTAAAACTGACTTGCCCATCTTCTGGCTGGCAGATTGCAGGAGCCACTTGGCTCTATCAAACCAGCCCAACTTTGCACTGGTGCCACCTTTCATCTGGGAACCATCCTGCGTATCGTGGATTTTCAGGAGCCAGCCGGCCACTCCCAGCCACAGGCCCCCGAACACAAACCACGGCCCTGTTCCCTGGCAAACAACACTCACCTTCCCTGCTTCTGGATGGCAGATTGCAGGAGCCACTTGGTCCTATCAATCCAGCCCCACATGGCACTGGTACCGCCTTGCATCTGGGAACCATCTTGCGTAATGGTGATTTTCAGGAGCCAGCCAGCCACTCCCTGACATAGGCCTCCAAAAAGAATCCATGGCACTTTTCATTGGCCATCAAAACTCACATGCCCCGCTTTTAGATGGCAGATTATTGGAGCCCCTTGGTAGTATCAAACCAGCCCGACTTGGCACTGGTTTTATTTAGGTCTGGGAACCTTCCTGCGTATAGTGGCTTTCCAGGAGCGAGCCGGCCACTCCCAGCAATAGGCTGCCAAACACCCACCTCGGCCCTTTTCCCTGGCAAGCAAAAGTCACATGCCCCGCTTCTGCATGGCAGATTGTAGGAGACACTTGGTACTATCAATCCAGCCCGACCGGGCACAGGTCCCCCCTTGTGTCTGGGAACCATCCTGTGCGCCCAGGATTTTCAGGAGGCAGCCGGCCACTCCCAGCCACAGACCCCAAACACACATCACGGCCCATTCCCTGGCAAACAAATCTCACATGTCCCGCTTCGGGGTGGCAGACTGTAGGATCACTTGGTACTATCTATCCAGCCCGACTTGGCACAGGTGCCACCTTGGGACTGGGAAACATCCTGCATATCGTGGATTTTCAGGAGCCAGCTGGCCACTCCCTGTCTTCGGTCCCCATGTACCATCCATGGCGCTTTTCATTGGCAAAGAAAACTCACCTGCCCATCTTCTGGCTGGCAGATTGCAGGAGCCACTTGGTACTATCTCACCAGCCCGTCTTGGCACTGGTGCCACCTTGGGACTGGGAGCCATTCTGCGTATTGTTGCCTTCTGATACAGGGCAGGCGGCCTGGTTTCAAGAGACAGCGCGGCGACCCCCTTCCCCAGGGTTGTTCGGGCCTAAGAAACACGCTAACACCAACGTGGTGGAGGATCAAAGGCCTTTATTCTCTCTTCTCATGGGTTTTTATAGTCTACGGGGCTTCTACGTCCAAAAGGGGGTCTGTCTTTACTATCTATGGTTAGTAAGGGATGGAAAGTTACTGGGCAAATGGAAAGTTACTGGCATCTGGTTTAGGGGGCTGCATTGCTATGTTAATTTTCCTATCTTACGGAGCAGGGGCCCTGTCTTCCTGTTACATCACGAGATCTTCCAAACGCTTGGCCCTACCTGCTAAATCCCCTCCCCCTTTTTCACAAATGAATGAGGTAGTCATACACTGAAATGAGGTATAAGGTTGTAGTTCGATAAGGAAAAAGGGGTTCGGTAAACTTGAGTAAGTTTTCGCCAGTCAAGTTTAGGACTTGTGGCTGGCAGTGTTCCCTGGTTGGATTCGCCGGCCGATGAACAGGATGTTGGCCCGTTCCAGCTGGGCCTGAACGAATGAGACCAGCTTGTTCAGCAGGCAAGGTCCGAAGGTAACTGCTAGAAGCAGCAATGCCAATGGACCTATTAGGGTAGAAATCAGAGTGGTTAGCCATGGTGATTGATTGAACCAGGACTTGAACCAGCCCTGTTGGGCTTCCCTGTCCTTCTGTCTCTGAGCCAGTCTGTTTCGGAGTTCTGCCATGGAGTCTCTCACGACTCCTGTGTGGTCTGCATAGAAGCAGCACTCCTCTCTCAAGGCGGCGCACAGGCCCCCTTGCTGCATGAACAGGAGATCCAGACCTCGCCTGTTCTGCAAGACCACTTCCGAGAGAGAGGAGACTGACTTCTCCAGGAAGGAGATGGATTTCTCGATCCTTTGCAGGTCCTCATCGATGGTCATTTGCAGCTGGGACAGTCCTTGGTGCTGTGTCGCTAGGGCTGAGACACCTGTTGCCGTTCCTGCCGCTCCTAAACCGAGCAACATCGCGATAGTTACACCTGTTATTATTTCTCTTTTGTGGAGCCGGCTGGGTTCCTCAAAAAGGCGGTACACTTCTTCATCTGAGTGGTACAGGACCCTAGGAACAATCAGAACTTGGACACAAAAGTCGTTAGAGTCATCAAATTTGGCAAGGGACACACAGGGACTCACTCCAGATCGCTGGCAAACCCACATCCCAGGTGTGGATGGGACTACCCACTTACTGTTTTTCTTGCTAGGCTTGACAACTTTGGTGCAGACGTTGCCTCTCCGCCTAGCTAGGGTTGCATTGCCAAAGCATCTGCCCTGGCCTGTGACTTGACTCAGTGTGATTCCTTTCCGAGGGGTTTCCCATCTGCACTGGTGAGGGGCATCGGCCGTGGAGTAACTGAAGGGAGTGTTTAAAGCGATTCCTTCATAAAAGGGGGGTTTGACATCGTAGCAAAGCCAGCAGGATTCGGTTAGGTTAGGGTTGGATTCATTCAGGGATATAAAGGTAGCTTCTAACATACGAAGGATTGGGTCTGAGTCCGACCTGTCTGCGCGGTCTGTCTGAAAGGCTTCCGCATGGCCGGTTGGGACTTTGCTGACTCTAGTGGGTAGGGTTTTAGGGTAAGTTGCGTTTTTCCCTTTCGGCACGCTTTTAATCACTTTGTTTGGTCTGACCACTCGGGGCGCCGACGGTTGGAGCCTGATAATTCACACATTTACTCTCTCTTTTGACCCTTGAAGGACAACTGTCCACGTTCGGCCTATGGCCCAACTGGGGTGATCTGGCTGCAAGACCGTCATGTTGTAGTTAGTGCATTTCCGAATTTTTGGGATTTTATGGTGATTGCGATAAAAGCTTCCCTGGAGGAAGATGGGTGTTTTGCAGCCGCTGGGTGCCCAGGCGAACTGTAAGAATTTGTCAGGCTCTTGTGGATCCCACCCAGGCCCCGACGGTCTGGCATCTGTAACAATGGTTTCGCAGCCCCAGTGCCCACAATATCCTTACCCTGGGTGATTGCTGTAGCTTTTTCCTGGGTTTGAGGCTGGGCACCAGTAGGATAGGTACATGTGTGTGGCGTGTGGGGAATTGAGGTCTACCTTTGGTTGTCCTGGGAACAGGTCGGTAAGGCGGAGCACAAAGGATGGGGCATTTGGTGTGGTGGTTTCCCTGAGCACCTTGTCACTACTAAGGTGACGTATGACCCACCTGAAAGGCCGAAGGGGGTAGTGATCTGGGCTGGCTTGTCCTCTGGCAACAAGCCTGAACAGCAAAATCACACAGAAACACCGTTGATGCTTGGGTCTCACCCGTGCGGGTCTCTCGGGCGCCGCCTGGCGGCTTGGTGGTCTGTCACTTTCCTCTGGGATGGGCATGTACGTGTCACGAGGACATCCTATGAGCATGTCCTGTAAACAGAAACTTGCAATTCTCGTCAGTCTCATCCTGCTTGTTATGAAGGTCGGGCTTAATTGACTTAAGTGGACACCACCTGACTTTGCCGTCCTTTTTGACAGCTGCGTACCCTCTCCCTGTGAGCATCAGCCTCCAGCCCCTTTCCCATTCGCCCAGCTCGTTTCTAATTACCACCTGCGGGCCCTCCTGTAGCGCTCGGGTGGCCCAGTGCTTTTGAACAGGACTGTTTGTTTCATCTTCCCTAGGGAACTGATTCAGTGCTAGCAAAGTGGTTGCCAGCATATGCGCTTGATCTCCCGAGGGAATGGCATTGGCAAAGCCCTCTGCCTTTGCCAATACTTCTAGCTTGGTTTTCAGGGTCTGGTTTGCTCTCTCTAATATGGCCTGCCCAGGATTGTTATATGGGATACCTTGCACTAATGTGATGCCCCATTTTGAGGCTAATTCCTGTACTGGAATTCGCCTGGGGCAGGTGAGTTTTGTTTGCAGGGAAAAAGGCCATGGTTTGTCATTGGGGGCCTGTGACTTGGAGTGGACGGCTGGCTTCTTAAAATCCACGATATGCAGGATAGTTCCCAGAACCAAGGTGGCAACAGTGCCAAGTGGGGTTGGTTTGATAGCACCAAGTGGCTCCTGCAATCTCCCATCCAGAAATAGGGCAGGTGAGTTTTGTTTGTCAGGGAAAAGGGCCATGGTTTGTCATTGGGGGCGTGTGGCTGAGAGTGGCCAGCTGGCTCCTTATAATTCACGATACGCAGGATAGTTCCCAGACCCAAGGTGGCACCAGCGCGAAGTCGGGCTGGTTTGATAGTACCAAGTGGCTTCTGCAAATTCCACTCCAGAAGCAGGGCAGGTGAGTTTTGCTTGTCAGGGAAAAAGGGCCATGGTTTGTGATTGGGGGCCTGTGGCTGGCAGTGGCCGACTGGCTCTTGAAAATCTACGACATGCTGGATAGCTCCCAGACCCAAGGTGGCACCAGTGCCAAGTCGGGCTGGTTTGACAGTACCAAGTGGCTCCTGCAATCTGCCAGCCAGAAGTGGGGCAGGTGAGTTTTGTTTACAGGGAAAAGAGCCATGGTTTGTGATTGGAGGCCTGTGGCTGGGAGTGGCCGTCTGGCTTCTTAAAATCAATGGTACCCAGGATAGTTCCCAGACCCAAGGTGGCACGAGCGATAAGTCGGGTTGAATTGATAGGACCAAGTGGCTCCTGCAATCTGCCCTTCATAAGCAGGGCAGGTGAATTTTGTTTGCCCGGGAAAAGGGCCGTGGTTTGTGTTTGGGGGCCTTTGGTTGAGAGTGGCCGGCTGGGTCCTTAAAATCCACGATACGCAGGATAGTTCCCAGACGAAGGTGGTACCACGGCCAAGTCGGGCTGGTTTGATAGTACCAAGAGTCTCCTGCAACTGCCGTTCAGAAGCAGGGCAGGTGAATTTTGCTTTCCAGGGAAAAGGGCTGTGGTTTGTGATTGGGGGCCTGTGGCTGGGAGTGGATGGCTGGCTCCTGAAAATCCACGATACGCAGGATGGTTCCCAGACCCAAGGGGGCACCACTGCCAAGTCGGGCTGGTTTGATAGTAGCAAGTGTCTCCTGCATTCTGCCATTCAGAAGCAGGGCTGGTGAGTTTGCTTTGCCATGGAAAAGGGCCCTGTTTTTTTTTTGGGGGGCTTATGGCTGAGAGTTGCCGGTTGGCTCCTGAAAATCCACGATACGCAGGATAGTTCCCAGACCCAAGGTGGCACCAGTGAGACCTAAGGTGGCACCAGTGACAAGTCAGGCTGGTTTGATAGTACCAAGTGTCTCCTGCGATCTCCCATCCAGAAGCGTGGCAGGTGAGTTTTGTTTGCCAGAGAAAGGGCCATGGTTTGTGATGGGGGTCTGTGGCTGGGAGTGGCCAGCTACCTCCCTAAAATCCACGGTACGACGGATAGTTCCCAGACCCAAGGAGGCACCAGTGCCAAGTTGGGCTGGTTTGAGAGTACCAAGTGGCTTCTGCATTCTGCCATCCAGAATTGGGGCTGGTGAATTTTGTTTGCCAGGGAAAAGGGCCGTGGTTCGTGACTGGGGGTCTGTGGCAGGGAGTGGCCGGATGGCTCCAGAAAATCCACGAGCAAGGTGGTACGCCACTATAGACATTGCCAATGCATTTTTCTCCATTCCTCTGGCAGTAGAATGCAGGCCTCAGTTTGCTTTGACCTGGAGGGGCGTGCAGTACACCTGGAACCGACTGCCCCAGGGGTGGAAGCACAGGTCCACCATCTGCCATGGACTGATCCAGACTGCACTGGAAAAGGGTGAGGGTCCAGAACACCTGCAGTACATTGATGACATCATTGTGTGGGGGAAGACAGCAGCAGAGGTATTTGAGAAAGGGGACAAAATCATCCAGATTCTTTTAAAAGCTGGCTTCGCCATCAAGAAGAGCAAAGTTAAGGGACCAGCTCTTAAGATTCAGTTCCTGGGAGTGAAGTGGCAAGATGGATGGCATCAGATTCCCACCGATGTCATCAAAAAGATCACAGCAATGTCTCCACCATCCAGCAAGAAAGAAACACAAGCTTTCCTAGGCACCATAGGTTTTTGGAGGATGCATATTCCCGAATACAGTCAGATCGTGAGCCTTCTCTACCTGGTCACCCGTAAGAAGAACACTTTCCACTGGGGCCCTGAACAGCAACAAGCCTTTGTCCAGATCAAACAGGAGATTGCTCATGCAGTAGCCCTTGGCCCAGTCAGGACAGGACCAGAGGTGAAGAACGTGCTCTACTCTGCAGCCGGGAACCATGGCTTGTCCTGGAGCCTTTGGCAGAAGGTGCCTGGGGAGACTCGAGGCCGACCACTGGGATTTTGGAGTCGAAGCTACAGAGGGTCTGAAGCCAACTACACTCCAACAGAGAAAGAAATCCTGGCTGCCTATGAAGGAGTCCAGGCTGCCTCAGAGGTAATAGGCACTGAAGCACAACTCCTCCTGGCACCCCGACTACCGGTACTGGGGTGGATGTTCAAAGCAAAAGTTCCCTCTACGCACCATGCCACCAATGCTACATGGAGAAAATCGATTGCTCTTATCACACAGCGTGCCCATATTGGAAAACTGAATCGCCCTGGGATTCTGGAAATAATTACAAACTGGCCGGAAGGTGAAAACTTTGGTCTCGCTGATGAAGGGGAACAAGAAGTGACACGGGCTGAAGAAGCTCCACCATACAACCAAGTGCCAGCAGAAGATACATAATACACTCTCTTTACTGATGGTTCTTGCCGCATTGTGGGAATGAACCGGAAGAGGAAGGCAGCTGTATGGAGCCCCACACGACAGGTTGCAGAGGCCACTGAAGGAGAAGGTGGATCAAGCCAACTTGCTGAACTCAAAGCTGTTCAACTGGCCCTGGACATTGCTGAGAGAGAGAAGTGGCCAAAGCTCTACCTCTACACTGATTCATGGATGGTAGCCAGTGCTCTATGGGGATGTCTGGAGAGGTGGAAAGAGGCTAACTGGCAGCATAGAGGAAAACCAATTTGGGCTGCTGAAGAGTGGAAAGACATTGCTACCAGGGTAGGGAGGCTACCTGTGAAAGTCCGCCATGTAGATGCCCATGTACCCAAGAGTAGGGCCAATGAGAAGCACCAAAACAATGAGCAAGTAGACCAGGCTGCAAAGATAGGGGTGTCCAAAATAGACCTAGATTGGGAACATAAGGGAGAGTTATTCCTAGCTCAATAGGCCCATGATGCCTCAGGCCACCAGGGCAGAGATGCCACATGCAAGTGGGCACAAGACCGAGGGGTGGATCTAACCATGGACAGTATTTCTCAGGTTATCCATGACTGTGAGACGTCTGCTGCCATCAAGCAGGCCAAGCGAGTGAAGCCCCTCTGGTACGGTGGGTGGTGGTCCAAGTACAAGTATGGGGAGGCCTGGCAGATTGACTCCATCACACTGCCCCAGACACGCCAAGGCAAAAGCTACGTGCTGACCATGGTGGAGGCCACCACTGGATGGCTGAAAACCTACCCTGTGTCTCATGCTACAGCCTGGAACACCATCCTGGGCCTTGAAAAGCAGGTTCTGTGGACACATGGCACCCCTGAGAGGATCGAGTCCGACAACAGGACTCATTTCAAGAACAGCCTTATCAACACCTGGGCTAGGGAACATGGCATTGAGTGGGTGTACCATATCCCCTACCATGCACCAGCTGCAGGCAAAGTGGAGAGGTACAACGGACTGTTAAAAACCACACGGAAAGCATTAGGTGGGGGATCTTTCAAAAACTGGGAGCGGCATCTGGAAAAAGCCACCTGGTTAGTTAACACCCGAGGCTCTACTAACCGAGTGGGCCCTGCTCAATCTGAGCCTTTGCAGAGAGTAGATGGGGACAAAGTCCCAGTGGTACATGTCAGAGGTTTATTAGGGAAGATAGTTTGGATTAATCCTGCCTCGAATACAGACAAACCCATTTGTGGGGTTGTTTTTGCTCAGGGACCAGGTTGCACATGGTGCATAATGCAAAAAGACGGAAGAACACGATGTGTACCTCAGGGAGATCTGATTGTTGGATAAAACCTGTGTAAATATCACTGTTTGCTGAATGTTATTACCATTGTCTGTGTATTGCTGTATAATGGATGTATCATGTATGTACTTGTAGAGTTAGAATTTATATTAGTTTTAATAGTAAGCAGACAATATGGGGATAAGGGGTGGAATGTCCTGGGTTGACTATATGATGCTTTTATCCCAAATCGTCTCATTCTGTTTATGTTGAATAATAAGTTTTGTACCTTTAAGACTGTTCCAGAGAGTGAAAGGGGGCAGAGAAGAAGCGCACAGTTTGTTTTCAGACACTGCACTCACTCCTCCACATTCCTACTCCTGGACTGTGTTGTCTGTGGATGAACAGACAGCGGGACAGAGCTCTTCTTTTGCATTTTCGTTAGTTTTAGCGAGCTGAGGCAAAGAAGTTCTCTGGACTGTTTTTTTTTTCCTTTTTCTTTGGACCTCTTGAAACTGCTCTGGACTGAACACCCAGGAGAGCAGCTGCAGCTGTGGCCCACCGGGCCAGGCCTGGCCTGCGACAATTCCAGCACCGGAGGGACTGAGCAGAGACTGAGTGAGCTGAGCTTCAACCCGGGGTTTTATCAGTTTGTCATCTCTTTTAGAGTGGCAAGGGGTCTCATTGTTTGATATTGTTTTGGTTTTATTGTTTAATAAACAGGGTTTTTCCCACCTTTCTCCAAGGAGGTATTTTTTCCCTCCTGGACCAGTTGGGGGGAGGGGCCGATTAGATCTGCTTTTCCCACCGGAGCTCCTTTGGGGGATCCTTCCCCAAAATTTGCTCTAAACCTGGACACTTGACAACGCTGAGGGGCGTTCGGGGCTTGCCAGGGAGAGAATTCATAGGAGACTTGCTCAGGCCTTTTACAAGATTTACTGCAAAAAAACTTAAAATCCCAGGCTAAACCGTGTGGTTTAACGCCTGGGGATTCCTTGAAGATGCTTTGTAACTCCCCGTGGTGCCGGGCCAGGCCGGGTCCCGGCGAGCACCAACACCCAGCAGCTCTCATGTATGTAGCGCGGCTGGGACCGGGGACACGAGTCAACATCCCTCCAGCTGCCCGCTCTGCCTGCAGGCTGTCACGCAACAGCAATGTTCCAGCCAGAAGAGGCATTTTTACATCCTCAGTACCATGTGCTCTTGTGGTCCTGCTAGTGCATCAGAGAGAAAAGCCAAATGTGACAGACTAAATCTGACTGTAGGAGAGGGATGGCTCAGCAGAGGGTGGGGACCTGTGGTGCCAGCCAGCACCCGGGCAGTCAGACACAGCCGCAATACCCCAGACTGTCACACTTCACCTGAGAGGGTATCAAAGCCCAGGGGTTCTTTGTTCAGAGTCCCCCAGAGGCACCAGCTCAAGCTGCCACTGTTCCACCACCATAAAATTTTTTTAAGGATACAGAGGTCTGACACTCTGCTATGGAGGACATTCCATGTTTCCAATCTTTTGGGCATTTAGGACCTTTTGATTTTGCTTTGCACCCAAGAAAAATAAATCTCCAAATGTGCACAAATAACTCCTTTAGCATTTCCTCCTTTTATTTTCAGCTGATTTTTACATTGTTCTCGTGTTTTCAAAATTCCTGTGCCTATTCAAGCCCTAGCTTGGTGCACACATTTTCTTTAGTTCTGTAGGGATTTATCTCCAGCAATCCTGCTGACCACACCCATTTCACTGTTGCACAAACCTAACTCTGGGCTGCACTATGTGAGTCCCACTCTGGTGTGGGAGATGGCAGGGCACCAGAGCAGGCCCTGAAGAAGGGACATTCGGGCGATTAGTGAAGAGACTGTCGGAACCCGGGCTAACTCTTAGAACTCCGGCACCACCACAGGAGTAGGGAACTGCCCCAGGATAGCGATTTACGAGAGGCAGAACCTTTAGAGCCAGACACCAGCCACGACAGGGACCAGGCAGAGGAGAAAGGAGGAGGCCCTCTGAGGTTCCACAAGGAAGAGTTTATTCCAGGTGAAAGAAATAGGATAAAAAGCCCCTAGATTTATTGTGCAAGGGGTTTTATACAGATACAAGTCAGGGGGTGCATACAAACAGCTGACCAATAGGGAATCCTCAGGGGAGCAGTGAGGGGATTAGTCAAGTGTCTGGGGCCCATTGCGGTAGGAGGGTGGAGAGGATGGCTCACATGGGCCCACGGGGCCTCCAGAATAGGGGAATTCCAAAGGGCTGTTGCAGTCAGAGATTGGCCTGAAGGTTCCTTCGGGAACCAAGAGGCTGGGGTGCCGTGACAGGCAGGGAAAGAGCTGGAACAAGGGGCGGGGAATGGCATGAGGGACAGCTTTGAGGGAGGGTAAAACCCAAAGGTAAACCATGAACCACTTAAACAGGAATCAATAAAATAAATTCAAACTGCAACAATCAAGAGCATCTTCAGAGACACAGCCTGACTGACCAGCAATGGAAGCAGGAAAAAAAAACTTTTGCTGAGCAATGGCCCTTTGATGAAGCACAACATTTACAATCAGGGCAGCCCACTTGTACAGATGCGGGCACACTCTGGGGGTACAGCTGAGGCCATGAGGTCACAGCAGGCTCAGGGGTCACAGCAGGCTGAGGTCACAGCAGGCTCAGGGGTCACAGCAGGCTGAGGTCACAGCTGGCTCTGAGGTCACAGATGTCCCAGACCCGGTGGTTGCACAGCAGCACAAGGAGCGAGCACTCAGTCCTTGAGCACAACTGTTGCGGCAGCAGCAGCGGTGGCAGCAGTGGTGCTGACATTGGGACAGCGGTGTCAGGACAGCGGTGGCAGCAAGAGCTGCGGGACTGGCAGAGGGCAAGGCACCATGGCCCTTGCTCTGCGCCTCTTCCTCCTGCTCCTCCTGGCCATGGCCCTGCCTGCCAGGGCTGCCCAGGCTGCTCCGCTGCAAGTGCGGCGAGCAGGTGAGCCGGCAGCCTGGCTCCCCTTTCCCGGGACAGCGCTCCCTGCTCCCCGGGAAGCGCTGGGGATGGTTTTCCCCAGGCCTTTAGGGAGGGTTTCCTCTGGGGGAGGTAGAGAGCTCCCATGGCCCTGGGCAGCCCCAGTTTCCTCTCCAGGGATGTGTCACAGGGCCTGCAAAGAGGGTGCAGAGCGACCAGGAGCCAGCCCAGAGCTCCCCAGGCCCCTGTGCAGTTTGGCCTTATCCATTCACATCTGGCTCCCATAGCCTTAACCAACCCCCTGGCAGTGCCCAATTCCCAGAGGCAGAAGGGGATCCCAACACAACACGGAACTGGTTCTGATCTGTGCTCTGTTCTAGACTGGAATCATAACATGGATTATTTGGATGCCCTGCTGGAAAGTGGGTGGAAATTCCTGGAAGATGCTGGAGGCAAGTTCACAGTGTGCCTTTCCAGAGACAATAATCACTGTCGATGTGGCAAGAGCTCACTCGCCTTCCATTTCCCTTAACATAATCTCATGGTTGAAGGAATCTGGAATTCTTGGCCTGCTCCTTTCTGGAGCCCTGAGTGATCCCATAGGATCGCTGTCAGTGGGAGGAAGGAGCATTTAGCTGTCCATCCTCCTCCCATGTGCAATGGCTGTGTGTCCTTCTGTGTGCTCTGTGCAGTCACAGAGAAGAGTAGAACGGGGAGGGGCCAGGCCCAGGGCTGTGCCCCGGGGCTGAGCCTTGCCTGCAGCCTGAGGATCTCCTACAGTGCCATGGGTACTGTTCTGTCCTGTCTTTCTTTGCAGCTGAACCTGTTGGTGAAGTTGATCTGGCTTCCCAACCCACATTAAGGATTGAGCCTCAGGGAGATGGTGAGGGTAGGTCAAGGCCTTTCCCCTGGGAGAGCTGCCAGCTCAGAGCCCAAAGCTCGGCCAGGGGGGCATCGCTGCAGGTGCCAGGACAGAGCCATGCATGTGTGTGCCCTTCACCCTGTGCGATCCCCTCACCGCTCCTGGGGCTCAGTGGTGCCCGTGCAGCTGAGCAGAGATGGCAGAAGCTTCTGTGGCTGATGTGTTACAGATGTGTCTGCAGGGAGGCCTTTTCCTGTCCCTGTGATCATTCCTACACGGAAGCCAGGATCCCGTCGCAGGGGTGAGTAGTGTGTCCCTGCTGAGCCCACAGCCTGAGCCCTGCTTTTGTGGCATCCATTCATGGGAAATGGAAATATTGTGCTCCAAGGACCCCCGACAGGGAAGATCAAACACACAAGAGACAAGACATCCCTGCAATCATCGAAACACGTGAAGCAAATGCTGAAGGGAATACTTCAGAGAAGTCAAGGTGGGTGCATTCCCTCAGCCGTGTCCTGGGGCTCAGCAGCTGGGGGCTTTGGCTGCACATCTGGACACGCCGTGCCCGGCACAGCTGGAAGGGATCCATGGCAGCCTCGCTGCCCCGCTGCTGCTTCCACGCCCTGCAGGGCTGTTTCCTAGCCTGGCCTGGCTGCAGCTTTTCCCCAGCCTCTGCAGGAAGGCATTGGGCATCAGCTGACAGGCAGCCCAAACTGCACCACAGGCCTGAGAATCTCCTGAAATTTCCCTGTCTCTGAGCACATCAGAGGTAGGGGCGGTTTGGAGAAGGGACCAGTCTGGGACAGTCTCAAAATCCAGGGTGTTTTCTGATCCTTATACATGACTTTCACAACTATTGCCACCTGAAGCTGTCATCTTCCCCATTCCCAATGAGGAATGCTTCCATCTGATCCAGCGGTCTCTTTTCCATTCTTCAGAAATGAAAGGAGTCCCTGTGCTGAAAGCTGAGTTCCCTGGAGGAAGCAGTGATTCTGTGCCAGCCTCTGCTGCAGGAAGGGAGGCGATGCCAGGCACAGCCACAGGAGGTAATTGCTGTGCCTCTGGGCCTGAGCCCTGCTGAGGCTTGAGCTGCCCTCTCTGCTGCTTGGCACTGCGGGCACAGCCTGGACAAGACGGGCACAGCCCAGAGGAGTTGTTCCCGAGCAGGCTCAGGGCACTCGGCTACTGAGCTGTCCTGCTGGGCCCCCTCCGTGGGAGACATGTCCCGAAACCTGGGAGCGGCTGCACAGGGTGAACATGGTGGGGAAAGGGCAAGGGGGAGAGCAAGGCTCCAGTGGGTCCTGACAGGGCCCGGCCATCTGCCCTCGAGGACTGGGCAGTGTCCCAGCAGAAGGTGGGCAGGAGGCACAGAGGGAGGCAGGGATAGCTGTGGCACTGCCTGCTGCAGTTTTCCCCAGGGCTTTAGTGAGGACTTCCTCTGTGTGTGAGTGGGAACCTCCAGGGCCTTGGGCTGCCCCTGTTTCCTCTCCATTGATGTTGCAGAGGGGAGGGAAAGAGGGTGGAGATTGTCCAGGAGCGTTCCCAGAGCTCCCCAGGGCCCTGTGCAGCTTTGGCCATGTCGATTCACACCTGGCTTCCATGGCCTTACCCGACCGCCTTGCAGAGCGCATTTCCCAGAGGAAGAAGGGGATCCCAGCACGTCCTGGAAAATGTTCTTATCAATGCTCTATTCTAGATGAGGTTGCTGGGAAGGCTTCTCTGTTAGATTGGCTGATTAAAGCTTTGAAGCCCTTAGAGCCTCCTGCAGGTATGTTCTCACTGTCCCACCAAGCAGTAACCATTGACAACCTGGCAGGACCAGGCGACAGAAACTTATGTGGCTGTCGAGTTACAGGTCCTTCTGCAGGGAGGACTTTTGCTGCTCCTTTTCTGGTTCCTGCACGCAAGCCCAGCACCCATTACACCGGTGAGTAGTGTGTCCCTGCTTACCCCACAGGCTGAGCCCTGCTTTTGTGGTATCCATTCATGGGAAATGGAACCACTTTCTCTTAAGGTCCTCCGAGAGGGAAGAACAAACCTAGAGGTGAGAAGAAATTGCTTAAGTCAAAGGACATCTTGAAACAAATAGTGGAGGAACTGCACAAAGGGAATGGTGAGACCATTTCCCTCAGCCTTGTCCTGGGGCCCAGCAGCCGGTGGCTTTGGCTGCACATCTGGACATGTCGTGCCCGGCACAGCAGGAAGGGATCCATGGCAGCCTCACTGCCCTGCTGCTTCCACGCTCTGCAGGGCTGTTTCACAGTCTGGCCTGGCTGCAGCTTCTCCCCAGCCTCTGCAGGAAGGCATTGGGCATCAGCTGACAGGCCGCCAAAACTGCACCACTGTAGCAGGCTCTGAGCATGCTAGGGCCCCATGGAGGGCCGAGGCTTAAAGATAGGAATTGCCAGTCATGATGAAGTAGCAAAAGAAGCCCCTGCCTTCCACCTTTTGGACCCCAGCATATCTCTCTGTAGCCCCATAGGTTACTTCCCCTTATCCCCTACTATTGTACAAGTATGGATCCCCTTATACCCCATTTAAAGGGCTTTTTTAGCCCATACTGGAGTAGAGTCATCTCTAGAACCCTTCACAGACCCCTCAATAAAACCGTCACTGTGGAACGCCAGGACGTTTCTTCTCCTCTCTTGCACCATCTGTTTCCCGGCTAGCCTGCAAGGCACCTTAGCAAGCAAAGAGCTAAAACCATAAGAGAGCTGATAATCACTAAAGAGCTGATATCCACTGGGCTTGCTAAGGTAGCCAGCGGCTGAGCATGGCCTGGGTACTCGGACACTCTGTCCCCATGAAGGACTGCAGTATCCAGCCTGTGCTGCCTGCTCGGGGGCAAATTAGCCCAGCAGGGAACCTGGGATACACCACAGGCCATGCACACCCTGAGATCCCCTGCAATTTCCCTGTCTCCACAGGGCACATGAGGTGTAGGGGCTGTTTGGAGAAGGGACCAGTCTGGGACAGTCCCAAAATCCAGGGTGTTTTCTGATCCTTATACATGACTTTCACAACTATTCCTGCCTGAAGCTGTCATCTTCCCCATTCCCAATGAGGAGTGCTTCCATCTGATCCAGCGGTCTCTTTTCCATTCTTCAGAAATGAAAGGAGTCCCTGTGCTGAAAGCTGAGTTCCCTGGAGGAAGCAGTGATTCTGTGGCAGCCTCTGCTGCAGGAAGGGAGGCGATGCCAGGCACAGCCACAGGAGGTAATTGCTGTGCCTCTGGGCCTGAGCCCTGCTGAGGCTTGAGCTGCCCTCTCTGCTGCTTGGCACTGCGGGCACAGCCTGGACAAGACGGGCACAGCCCAGAGGAGTTGTTCCTGAGCAGGCTCAGGGCACTCGGCTACTGAGCTGTCCTGCTGGGCCCCCTCCGTGGGAGACATGTCCCGAAACCTGGGAGCGGCTGCACAGGGTGAACATGGTGGGAAAAGGGCAAAGGGGGAGAGCAAGGCTCCAGTGGGTCCTGACAGGGCCCGGCCATCTGCCCTCGAGGACTGGGCAGTGTCCCAGCAGAAGGTGGGCAGGAGGCACAGAGGGATGCAGGGATAGCTGTGGCACTGCCTGCTGCAGTTTTCCTCAGGGTTTTAGTGAGTATTTCCTCTGTGTGTAAGTGGGAGCCCCCAGGGCCCTGGGTTACTCCTATTGCCCCTTCCAGAGATGTTGCAAAGGACCTGCTAAGTGGGTAGAAAGTGACCAGGAGCCTGCCCTGAGCTCCCCAGTTCCCTGTGCAGCTTTGGCCACGTCAATTCATGTCTGGCTCCCATGACATTATCCGACCCCCACCTAGCTCATTTCCCAGGGGCAGAATGGGATCCCAGCACGCCCTGGAAAATGTTGTCCTCTCTGCTCTGTTCTAGATGAGGTTGCTGGGAAGGCTTCTCTGTTAGATTGGCTGATTAAAGCTTTGAAGCCCTTAGAGCCTCCTGCAGGTATGTTCTCACTGTCCCACCAAGCAGTAACCATTGACAACCTGGCAGGACCAGGTGACAGAAACTTATGTGGCTGTCGAGTTACAGGTCCTTCTGCAGGGAGGACTTTTGCTGCTCCTTTTCTGGTTCCTGCACGCAAGCCCAGCACCCATTATACCGGTGAGTAGTGTGTCCCTGCTGACCCCACAGGCTGAGCCCTGCTTTTGTGGCATCCAGTCATGGGAAATGGAACTACTTTCTCTTAAGGTCCTCCGAGAAGGAAGAACAAACCTAGAGGCGAGACGAAATCGCTTGAGTCAAACAACGTCTTGAAACAAATAGTGGAGGAACTGCACAAAGGGAATGGTGAGAGCATTTCCCTCAGCCTTGTCCTGGGGCTCAGCAGCCGGGGGCTTTGGCTACACATCGAGACATGCCGAACCCGGCACAGCAGGAAGGGATCCATGGCAGCCTCGCTGCCCTGCTGCTGCTTCCACGCCCTGCAGGGCTGTTTCCCAGCCTGGCCTGGCTGCAGCTTCTCCCCAGCCTCTGCAGGAAGGCATTGGGCATCAGCTGACAGGCCGAACAAACATCAACAGGCCCTGAAATTCCCCACAATATCATGGTCTCCAGATTAGGAAAAGGAGGTGGTTTGCAGCAGGGCGTGATCTGACCCAGCCCCAAAAACTTGACTGTTTTCCTGGTCTTTAACAAATATTGCTTCCTATATATGCCAGCACCCAAATAGCGAACAGTTCCCTCTGATGCAGCTGTTTCCATTCCTTTCTCAAGAGATGGACATAGAGGTTCTGTGGAAAGCAGCATTTCCTGAAGGAAGCAGTCGCTCTTTGTTGCCAGCCCCTGCCACAGGAAAGGAGGAGATGCCAGACACAGGCACAGGCACAGAAGGTAATTGCTGTGCCAGGCTCAGCCCTTGGCAGGGCTGTGTGGCAGCAGCTCTTCCCCAGGGCCTGCCCTGCACAGGCCCGGCAGCAGCCAAAGCTGGAGGTGCCTCTGGAGCTCGTTCACAGCCCCGGGGAAAGGGGACTCGTGCACCAACGTCCCGCCCGCTGCAGCTGTTCCAGAGCTGGCCCTGAGTGCCCAGAGGCCCAAGGCACAGGAGCAGCCCCGAGCGGGAGCCCTGCTGCGAGCCCAGGGCCAGAGCCAGCCTTGGCACAAAAGGAAACAGTTCTCATCTTGGTTTGCTTCCAGACTGGGATACTGGGAAGGCTTCTCCATTAACCTGGAGGTTTGAAATTGTGAAGCCCACTGAGGGTTCTGCAGGTGCGTTCTCACTGTTCCACCAAGGCGTAATCATTGACAACCTGGCAAGAACCCGGTGACAGAAGCTTCTGTGGCTGTTCAGTTACAGATGTGACTGCAGGGACAACTTCACCAACTCCTGGGCTGGATAATGAGCACCAAACCAGCTCCCATCACCGGGGTGAGTAGTGTGTCCCTGCTGGCCCCACAGGCTGAGCTCTGCATTTGTGGCATCCATTCATGGGAAATGGAACTACTTTCTGTCAAGATCCTCCAACAGTAAAGCCAAAACACACAACAGCCAGGAAATTCCAGAAGCCATTTGAAGTCATGTGGCAACTGCTGAAGGAAGAGCTTCAGGGAGGACAAGGTGGGTGCATTCCCTCAGCCTTGTCCTGGGGCTCAGCAGCCAGGGGCTGTGGCTGCACATCTGGACACGCCGTGCCTGGCACAGCAGGAAGGGATCCATGGCAGCCTCGCTGCCCCGCTGCTGCTTCCACTCCTAGCAGAGCTGTTTTCCCAGCCTGGCCTGGCTGCAGCTTCTCCCCAGCCTCTGCAGGAAGGCATTGGGCATCAGCTGACAGGGAGCCCGAACAGCACCACAGGCCATGCACACCCTGACATCCCCTGCAATTTCCCTGTCTCTGAGCAGATCAGGAGGCGCACAGTTGTTTGCACAAGGGAGTGCTCTGGACCAATCCCAAGAGCCTGGGCCTTTTCCTGATTCTTATCCATGTCTTTGAGAAGCATTGCCTCCTGAGCTGCACCCTTGCGGATGGGAAACAGCCCCATCTGATCCAGTGTTCCTTTTCCTTTCTCCAGAAGTGGATGCAGAGGCTGTGCTGAAGGCGGCGTTTCCCACAGGAAGCAGAGATTCTGTGCAGCCTTTTCTGCAGGAAGGGAGACGATGCCAGGCACAGCCACAGGAGGTAATTGCTGTGCCTCTGGGCCTGAGCCCTGCTGAGGCTTGAGCTGCCCTCTCTGCTGCTTGGCACTGCGGGCACAGCCTGGACAAGACGGGCACAGCCCAGAGGAGTTGTTCCCGAGCAGGCTCAGGGCACTCGGCTACTGAGCTGTCCTTCTGGGCCCCCTCCGTGGGAGACACGTCCCGAAACCTGGGAGCGGCTGCACAGGCTGCCCATGGTGGGGAAAGGGCAGAGGGGGAGAGCAAGGCTCCAGTGGGTCCTGACAGGGCCTGGCCACGTGCCCTTGAGGACTGGGCAGTGTCCCAGCAGAAGGAGAGCAGGAGGCACAGAGGGAGGCAGGGATAGCTGTGGCACTGCCTGCTGCAGTTTCCCTCTGGGCTTTAGGGAGGATTTCCTCCCTGTGTGTGAGGGAGAGAGCCCCAGGGCCTTGGGCTACTCCAGCCAGCCCACCAGGGACATTGCCCAGAACCTGCAAAGATTGTGGAGAGTTACCAGGAGCCAGCCCAGAGTTCCCCAGGCCCCTGTGCAGTTTGGCCTTATCCATTCACATCTGGCTTCCATGGCCTTAACCAAGCCCCTTGCAGTGCCCATTTCCCAGAGACAGATGGGGATCTCAGCACAGCATGGAAATGGTTCTGATCTGTGCTCTGTTCTAGACTGGAATCGTAACATGGACTATCTGGAAGCCCTGCTGGAAAATGGCTTGAAATTCCTGGAAGATGCTGGAGGCAAGTTCTCAGTGTGCCTTTCCTGAGACAATAATCAGTGTCTATGTGACAAGAGCTCACTCGCCTTCCATTCCCCTTAACATAATCTCACGGTTGAAGGAATCTGGAATTCTTGCCCTGGTCTTTCTGGAGCCCTGAGTGATCCCACAGGATGGCTGTCAGTGGGAGGAAGGAGCATTTAGCTGTCCATCCTCCTCCTGTGTACAATGGCCATGTGTCCTTCTGTGTGCTCTGTGCAGTCACAGAGAAGAGCAGAGCGGGCAGGGACCAGGCCCAGGGCTGTGCCCCGGGGCTGAGCCTTGCCTGCAGCCTGAGGATCTCCTACAGTGCCATGGGAGCTGTTCTGTCCTGCCTTTCTTTGCAGCTGAACCTGCTGCTGACAGAGATCTGGCTTCACAAACCACATCCAGGACTGAGCCTCAGGGAGATGGTGAGGGTAGGTCAAGGCCTTTCCCCTGGGAGAGCTGCCAGCACAGAGCCCAAAGCTCGGCCAGGGGGGCATCGCTGCAGGTGCCAGGACAGAGCCATGCACGTGTGTGCCCTTCACCCTGCACGATCCCCTCACTGCTCCTGGGGCTCAGTGGTGCCCGTGCAGCTGAGCAGAGATGGCAGAAGCTTCTGTGGCTGATGTGTTACAGATGTGTCTGCAGAGAGGACTTCTCCTTCAGCTCGGCTGGATTCTTGGCACCAACCCAGCTCCCATCGCAGGGGTGAGTAGTGTGTCCCTGTTGACCCCACAGGCTGAGCTCTGCTTTTGTGGCATCCATTCATGGGAACTGGAACTACTTTCTGCTAAGGTCCTCCAAAAGGAAAGACCCATGATAGTGCAGCCAAAACGTCTCTTGACTCAAATGAATTCCTGAGACAAACACTGAATGGGGCACAGGCAGGACAAGGTGGGTGCATTCCCTCAGCCTTGTCCTGGGGCTCAGCAGCCGGGGGCTTTGGCTGCACATCTGGACATGCCGTGCCCGGCACAGCGGGAAGGGATCCATGGCAGCCTCGCTGCCCCGCTGCTGCTTCCACGCCCTGCAGGGCTGTTTCCCAGCCTGGCCTGGCTGCAGCTTCTCCCCAGCCTCTGCAGGAAGGCATTGGGCATCAGCTGACAGACAGCCCAAACCGCACCACGGGCCTCAGATCCCCTGCAACATCCCTGTCTCTGAGCAGATCAGGAGGCACAGCAATTTGGAGGAGGGAATGTTCTGGCCCAGCCCCAACAGCATTGGCATTTTCCTAATCTTTACACTGACATTTACAAGTGTTACCTCCTGCCGATGTCACCTCCCCAATGGGGAATGTTGCCATCTGATCCAGCTGTGCCTCTTTCTTTTTCAAGTGATGGACCAAAAACCTGTGCAAAAGGAGCCACAACGTGGAGCAAGCAGTGGGTTGGTGTCAGGCTCTACTGCAGGAACAAATGTGATGCCAAGCACAGGTGAAAGCACAGAAGGTAATTGCTGTGCCAGGCTCAGCCCTTGGCAGGGCTGTATGGCAGCAGCTCTTCCCGCAGGGTCTGCCCTTGCATGGCCCGGCAGCAGCCAAAGCTGGAGGTGCCTTTGGAGCTCGTTCGCAGCCCCGGGGAAAGGGGACTCGTGCACCAACATCTCTCCCACTGCAGCTGCTCCGGAGCTGGCCCTGAGTGCCCAGAGGCCCAAGGCACAGGAGCAGCCCTGAGCGGGAGCCCTGCCGCAAGCCCAGGGCCCGAGCTGGCCTTGGCTCCCGACTGGGCAGGGGCTGCACTGGGTCCTGACAGGGCCTGACTCAGTGCCCTGGGGTTGGGGGAGCTGTCACGGGGCAGGGAGGGCCAGGGCTGGCAGTGGCTGCTCAGGGATGGGTTTGGCCCATGTCCCTCCAAGCAGGGGCTGCCCCAGCAGCTGTGCTCCCCCCGGGCTCTCCTCCCGGCCTGCTGGGCTTTGTTGGGTGGCACAGCCTGTGCCAAGGGGCGGCAAGGTGCCTGCAGGCCCCAGCTCTGGGGGAAACAGAGAACGTCCTGCCCGCATCCACCGTGCTGCCAGCTCAGCAGTGCAGCACAGCACGGCATGGGCTGACGCTCCCCATTGCTCCCACAGGTGCAGCTGGAACCACTGTGCATGCTCCTGATTCCCAGAAGGGCCCTGGAGGGGGTTTCTGTCAGGGAACAGGCTGCTGGCTGGGGTTACTGGCAGGCCTACTTCTTTTGGAGCTTGTCTTCATGTTGTGCTGCTTTGGAATCTGGTATTCCTGGAAGAGAAACGGGTGAGTGTTTTGTTACTCTCCCCCTCAAACAGCTTCTTTTGAAAGTCTACTGCAGACAGGAAACATTACTAGTAAGGCTGCGGTGTAGGTGTGGCCAGTCCATGATTGTCCAAAGAACTCTGCTGAGGGTTCTGCTGCTGCCCAGAGCTTTCATTGGCCTCCTCATTGCTGGGCCTTGTCCTGGGGGGCCCGCTGGGGCTGCAGCCAGTGCTGGCTCCCACTGAGGCTGCCTGGCCCAGAGCAGCCCCAGGGGCACAGGGCAGAGGCAAAGCACAGTGGGGAGGAGAAAGAGCAGGGACGAGATTGCCCTTGAAAGGCAGAGGCGCTCTGGGGCCCGCTCCTGCCCAGGGAGCCTGCCCAGAGCCATGCCCTGCTCGCCGGGGCCTTGAGGGACAGCTGTGCAGCTGGGCCAAGCTGTGCCAGCAGCTCCAGCCGTGCTGGGGAGCCTTGCCAGCTCTGGGCCCTGCTGTGCAGGAGGCTCCCTGTGTGCCACTGGCAGCTGGGGCCTCAGCCACCTCCTCTCTCCACAGTTCCACCTCTGGACAGGAGTTTAAAGGCGGCAGCACCTCACACCCGGAGGGCCTGGGCAGCCCTGTCAAGAGTTCTGAGAAGAGGACCCTGGAACAGCCATCTAAGACGAAACCTGCTATTCTTCCAGTGTAGACCCCACTGCCACCTCTTCACCCCATGTGAATCCCTGAGCTGCCATAGTCCCCTTTTTGATCTTCCTCTGTCCCATCCCAGCCCATTCCCGAGTTCTTCCATAGACCCCAGCAGCAGCCCAGCACCCTCCAGCCCCTCCTGAGACCAACATGTCCCTTCCTTGCCCCGGAGCCCCCTGGCCCTGTCCTCTAAACAACCCTGTAGGTTACACCCCTGTGAAAAACACCAATCACTTGTTTTTAAAATTTTAAAGTTTAATAAAATGGTTATATAGATAGTAATACAATTAGAGTAATGATAATTTGCACAATTTGAATTAGGACAATATGAGACAATAGAAACAAAGAGTTACGGACGTCCGGGTACCTTTTTCTTTGTGCTACCCTCTTGTCCAGGCAGCACAAGCTCAAAAGAGGACACCTGTTATCAGAGGATTAACCCTTAAAAACAATTTTAACCCTTAAAAACCCTGTTGCATATTCATACACTTCATACATGATGCATAAATTCCATTCAAATACAGGATTCTGTCCACTCATCATCAACTTCTACTTCTGAATCCTAACAGTGCCTTCGAGGCGGGAAGAAGTTTGTTTCTTCTGATAAGAGGGCAATGAATTCTTTTTCTCTGACAGATATAGCTGTCCTGTGGCTGCTATCTTGCTGTGAGTCCTTTCTTTAAAAAAAAGTATCTTACATAGTGTAGCTTCTTTTTTAACATTTTTTTATAAAACTATATTTAATGAAATAAACAGGGCCAGGAGACTTCTTCTCCTTTTTACTGCCTGTATTAAAAGTGATCAGCTCAGGATTGGGCAGCTTGGCAGGGCTGCAGTCCCCGTCGCGTCTCCCAGGGCGACTCAGAGGAGGAGGACATGCGCAGCTCTGTCCACTAGGGGCAGAGCTGGGGGATCCAGTCCTCGTGGGAGCCTTTAGGGCGTGATGTCCCCGTCAGATGTTGGTTTCCCTGGTTCTGTCCTGCCCGGTCCCGGCGTCAGGACGACTCTCTGCTCAGGGGCTCCACATCTCTGCAGGCTCAGCACTTGGGTCTTCACGTCTGGACATAACTTTAGTCTCTCAATTCTTATTTGGCTAGTTGTTTTTGGGGTTTTCTCTGTGCATTTTGGAGTCGAGGTCTCAAAGCATGCTGGTCTTTGGAGTCAATTTGCATAACTCCCCCCACCCTCTCAGGTGTCTTCCCTATGCTGGAAGAGACACAGCCTTGGGGAAGGGCCATCACCCCACCCAGCCAGGGCTTTTACTAATACAAAAGAGGAGATAAGCCTCAACGACCCGTGATTACAATAACAAAGCACTAAGAACCCTGGCAGGGACAGAGATCTGGCTGCTTTTTTGTAACTTTTTCTCACAAAAAAATATTAACCGAATTTTTGTTCATAACAGTCCCCCCTCTTTTTCTTTGATCGAGCTTAAATTCTTAAGCTTGCATCAACTCACAATTGTTTGCTTTGAATCTACTATAAATCTCTTGTGCACATTGGTAATCATGGTTACTTAACCTTGTTACTTTTCTTGGTTTCTTCAGGTTGGTCTGCGCAGCAAATACTGTTTTACTAAAACAGATAAATAAGCATAGTAAAAAGAGCAATCCTCTAAGTACACACACAGTGAGAAAAACTACCTTTTCCCATACATCTTTTCTGAAAATCTCCAAGTTCTCCCACCCACTGGGATCAAGTGTAGGAGTTTGATCTTGATTATTTACACATGCTAATCTTTTTATTTCGTTTGAAATGTTCTTAATAATTGAATTCTTTATTTTTAATACTGCCTGGAGCCGGATGATTTTGTTCAACACAGATATTGGGATCCGAACTTGGCTTTTACAATTTTGGATTTTCTCAATTTCTATTTCACTTTCCCGGTTTTGTTTAATTTCTCCCAAATCATTATATATCGGAACTCCCAAACTTGATCCAGTTTCTTTGGGTAATAAGAAAATTGGTTTTATCACTCTAGCAATGCAGTTGCCAGATGAGATCAAACTTAGGGGTTTAGAGCTCCCCTGAAATGTGTTCCAAAAGGGGTTTATCTCTTTTCCAGTACACTCACATAAATACTTGTAACAAACAATTTTTTCTTACCATTTTCACCATTTTTTTGGCATTTTACTAGATCTGCTGAGCTTGTTTCAGCAGCATCACATTCAAAGCAAAACCAGGCTTCTTCTATAGGGCACTCTCCTAGGAGTGGCTGCCTAAAAGTGGCAGTATTCTGGGCTATCCAATACACTCTCTTATTTTTCTGATAAAGGACCAATTGGGAGGGGTTAACACAATCAGGGTTAGAACTGATGTGGACTCTCGACAAGGAGCTCACTTCCTTCTCATAGTGGGGTTGGTAGCACTCACTGCACAGCTCAGCTGGGCTTCCTAGAGCAACACCAGCAGTTAGAGCTAGCATTACTACCCTTCCCAAGAGTCCGGTATGGGTCATCTTGCACAGCCTGCCCACCCGGCCTTGCCTCTTGGGGAATTTTTTTACTGAGCAGAAGCTTCTAAGCTCTTTAGAGTCCCTTCTACCCGCTTCTCTGGTTAAACCTCTCTTGGTCGGTTCCCTACAAATTTTTAGTTTCCCCCCCCCCCAGGGGAGTGTTCTGTAGAGGATTAACCTGGAGTCTTTAGAAATATATATTGGGGAACTTAAATCAGAATTACTTATTTACAGCCTTAAACCTTTTACCAACCTAGTTTACACAGAACAGTTTTGAAACATTTTAAGCAATATTAGAACTCTGATACCAATTTTTCCCATACAGTTCAGTCTTTTTGACTCTTCCTCCTGAGAGTCAACTTTAAATCACAGTATACTCAGGTGAATTAACTTGTGATGTGGATGAATCCTTATCCAGTGCCCGGAGGTGAGTGGTGTGGACTCTGGCCCAATGCCAGAGGGGAAAACTGGGAGTCTGGCCCAATGCCAGAAGAAGAAAGGGGTGGAGTCCGGTCCAATGCCAGAGGGAGAATGGGGTGCAGTCCGGTCCAATGCCAGAATGCCAGACGGAAAAAAACTGGGTTTGAATCCTGGTCCAGCCAGGGGGTGAGAGTGATGTGAGTCCAACCTTTTTCTTTTTGGTCTTCACAGTCGAATTAGTAAGAGTACCTGAAAAGGGCTTTCAAACACAGGTATTATTGGTCTGCTATTTAATGATTTTATCAAAACTCAGCTTCTCTGTTTAATGTTATCAGTAATTTCTCTTTTTCCATAGCTTGTATGTTTCTCTCATCAACTTCTACATACTCTGTATTTTGCAAGGAGTTGTATTTCTCAGCTAACTTAACTCCCAAAGTACTTTATTCTCTTATTTTTCTGTGTATTTAATTCACTGGTTTTCTGTTCTATTTTTCAAGATCTTATTTATTTATCTCTTGCTTCTGTTTGTTACTTTCACTTACAGTTTAAATACTTCTTTCCACTCCTTACACTTTATCTCTTTTTTTTTTTTTTTTTCTTTACACCATTCTTCTACACAATACACTTCCCTCTAAGGAGATGTGGTAAAACTTGTAATGCACAATCTACATTACCTCTATTTTAACTCGTCTATATTCACTCTCTCATTTCTCATTCACTTTCACACATTCCTTCACACCTTTAAGACACAAACTTATTGCTAGAAAATCACGGGTCTCTATAGCCCTCCCCTCACCTTGGGGTTGGCCCACAGGTCTCAGTATCTCTGGTTGCCTCTGGTGCACATTCACCTGTAAGGCTGCCTGCGTGTCACTCACACTCTTACAGCTATGGCTCCCTCACACATCTGGGGAGCACTAGTCTCGTTTGCAGGTCACACTCACACACACTTTGGTCACAGCCCCCACCCGCCCAGGGGACACAAGCCTGGTTTGAAGGTCACACACACACTTCCACTGCCCCCTTCCCACCTGCCCAGGAAGTTGAGGCTGACTTTGCTTGTGGCTCACTCTCATACACACAACAAGACAACAATAAGGTACCTTTTACTTTCACACCTTTTATTACAAGTTTTAGTCTTACTGGCCAGTTTTGGTGGTATTGGATATCCTTTCTACCTAGCTGTTTTTGTCTAACTTCAGATGTTTCTTTGTTGAGACAGGACTTATCTGCTCCTGTATCAACCAAAAATTCTAGTTCTTCATTTAGGGGTCCCACCTTAAAGTTACCAGGGACTCTTCTAGATGTTGCATCAAGTCCCCTAAAGTGTAAAGCCCCTGACCCTCTAATCGTCACTTCTAAGGATCTTCCCTAAATTATTTTGTTCCCTGGCTATTGCTGCATCGAGACTGAGCTTTCTACAAAACCTCCTGGTGTGTCCTGGCTCTCCACAGTAATAGCAATATTGTTCTCTCAAAGGGACTTGAGGTGTCTCTATCCCTCTTGCACCTGACAGTACAAGAGGCCTATCATTGCCTCCTCCTGGTGGTGGACCCGTCCACCCTGCACTTTCTCTAGCTACAGCAACCATGATCTTAGCCTTGGCCTTTGCTTTTACTTCCTCTCTCCTTAAATACACCTTCAATGCCTCTCTTAATAACTCATTCATGTCCTTCTCTTGCCAATCTTCCATCTTTTCCAGTTTTCTCCTTATATCAGGCCAAGATTTGGTAACAAATTGGACTTTTAGTAGCATTTGACCTTCTGGGGTGTCTGGGTCTATTCTAGAGTAAAACTGGAAGTTCCGCCTTAGGCGGTTAAGCCAGGCAGCAGGAGCTTCATCTTTCTCCTGCGTGCCCTCAAATGCCAATTGGGTGTTAGTTCCTTTGGGAACTGACTCTTTGATCCCCCGTATTATCAAAGACTTGTATTCCATCATGGCCTTCCTCCCCTCCTCCTGGTTAGGGTTCCAGCTGGGATCCGTTAGTGGCAATTTCTGTTCACCTGTTGGCACCTGGGGTCCTGGACGGTTATCTTTCTCCCAAATTCTTATGCTAGCCACTCTAATCATCTGGACCTCTTCTGGGGAAAACAATATACTCAGGATGGAATTCATCTCCCCCCAAGTGTAGATATTTGGACCTAGAAATTGATCCACTTGGTTGGCTATGCCCACTGGGTCCTCAACTAAATGCCCCAACTCTTTCTTGAATCTTCTCACCTCAGAAGCAGTTAGGGGAGCATTCACAAAGCCAACACCTCCCACTACTCCTCCCATAGGAACCTCTCTGAGGGGAAAGAGTCTCTCTACCTTGGAGGTCTTGGATCTGGTGCTACAGTACGGCCCATCTTCAGATGCCAAACTACTTTGAGGGATATCTGGGTTACTTTGAACTTTCTGCCCATCAGCAGGTGTATTTGCTGATGGCTGTTTACTGGGCGAGGAGGCATTTGTGTCCCAACTAGGAGGAGGTAAAGGGACAGCAATAGGAGGGGGAGAAGAGCCTGAGTGAATATTAAGTGGAGCTGGAGAAGGGGTGGAGAATGCAGCAGGTGGAGTAGGCACTTGTGGTGGTGCAGAAGGAACTGGAGGGGATACTGGGTTTATCATAGCGGAAGCTGAAGAGGTAGAAGGAGGAGTTTGAACAGGTGGTAATGAGATGGCAGCCGGGGGAAGAACCGGACCTGCCATTTGAGGTGCTTGAAGAAGAGGATTATAAGGTGGAGGGGCAGAAGGAGGCAAATAATCCAGGGGGTCCCATCTTTTACTAGTCCTATCATCCCCTCCTTCATTCCCCTCTTTCTTCCTCTGTACCTTACAAATTCGCACTCCTTCATCCCCAACAGCGCTCTTTAACCAGCAAGCTACATACAATAATTGCTCAGGATCAGTATCCCCTCGAGCTGTCAGATAATTATTTAATAATTGGCACATCCACTTATCCTTTGTCCCACACCAAGGCCATCCTCCTTGCAACTCTAATTCTGACCACACTTCCATACAATAATGGATCATTTTCACTTTATCTAATCCCTCCGTGGCCTCTATAGAATCCCATTTTACTAACAATTCTCCTAAGGGACTATTGGGAGGTTTGTCCCTCAGTCTCTTGCCGGTCTTTTTACTATTACACCCTCCCATTTTACAGGTCTTAACAGTAAAAAATCCCAAAGGTGCCTTTACTGACCAGTAATTTCAAAAAAGAACCTTCTTTGAGGAGAAGCCTCCTCCACTGAACTTCAAAATTTCTGCCTGATGCTCAGGACTTTATACTGAAACAACAGCCCAATTTCTTAATTGCCCAACTTTCCCCACGTCAGGTCTTACATCTATCAGGACCTGAACACACGAAGCCTCGGCCTAAGAATCCGGGGTCGTGCCTGACTCCCTCTGTCAGGAAAAACAACTGCCTGATTTTTAGTTTGCCTAACCCGCCAATTTTTAGGCTTCACCGTATCAGGACTTAAAAGCAAACCACAGCCTCCTTCACTGCGGTTTGTGCCTGACTCCTGTGTCAGGACTTACTTTTGCCTGCAGGGCTTATGAGCTACGCGAATCCTTCTCGGGAGTGACAAAATCTTACGTGAATCCTTCTCGAGACTTACAAATGCTACCCGAATCCTTCTCGGGACTGACAAATCTGCCTGACTTCCCTCTGTCAGGACCTATTTTGGGTGCGTGCCACTCATACAAATATTCCCTCCACACGCCCTGGGGGGGGGGGGGGGGGCCTTTATTCCCCCTTGGGAGACGGCTCACTCACGCTAATTCCAAGCACCACCCCCTGTTTCCGGCCGGCCCCTTCGCAGGAGTCCGCAAACGCGGTACTAAGGGGTCCGCTCTCACTTTGAAGGTCCGGCTACCGGCATCCGTCTCATTCACACACATATGTGCACGTCTCCCACCCCCGCTTCCGGCTTTCTCACCAATCCGGTGCTCCGGTGCTCGTCTCCATCGTTGCTCCTTAACCGATCCCTCTGGTCCTGATAGCCAGCTGTCCTGAAGTCCAAGATGGCCAGTCTTGAGTCTTCTTGTGGCGTGGCTATCCCGTACGAGCGCCCCCAGCTGAAATGAACAGGGCCAGGAGACTTCTTCTCCTTTTTAATGCCTTTATTAAAAGTGATCAGCTCAGGCTTGGGCGGCTCGTCAGGGCTGCAGTCCCCGTCGCGTCTCCCAGGGCAACTCAGAGGAGGAGGACATGCGCAGCTCTGTCCACTAGGGGCAGAGCTGGGGGATCCAGTCCTCGTGGGAGCCTTTAGGGCGTGATGTCCCCGTCAGATGTTGGTTTCCCTGGTTCTGTCCTGCCCGGTCCCGGCATCGGGACGACTCTCTGCTCAGGGGCTCCACATCTCTGCAGGCTCAGCACTTGGGTCTTCACGTCTGGACATAACTTTAGTCTCTCAATTCTTATTTGGCTAGTTGTTTTTGGGGTTTTCTCTGTGCATTTTGGAATCGAGGTCTCAAAGCATGCTGGTCTTTGGAGTCACTTTGCATAACTCCCCCCATCCTCTCAGGTGTCTTCCCTATGCTGGAAGAGAGCACAGCCTTGGGGAAGGGCCATCACCCCACCCAGCCAGGGCTTTTACTAATACAAAAGAAGAGATAAGCCTCAACGACCCGTGATTACAATAACAAAGCACTAAGAACCCTGGCAGAGACAGAGATCTGGCTGTGTCCCTGTAACTTTTTCTCACAAAAAAATATTAACTGAATTTTTGTTCATAACATTTAACACACTACTTAAATGAATTAATTCAGCAATACATTCTAACACAACACCTATAATATTCATTTTAGTATTTGCGAAAAATCAATTATAAATTACGCATTTTTCACAACCGTTGTCCCCCCTATCCCCACCCAGGTAGGTGACGGCCCCTTCTTCTGTTGCAATAAAGAGGTGGAGCTGTCACCCCAGTGTCCGGGTGGCAGCAGCAGCAAAGCCCAGCCAGCAGCAGCACTGGCTCAGCTCCGTGCCCAGGAGCAGCCGTGGATGCCCACGGTGTGGGCAGGCAGGAGCCAGGCAGGTCCTGGTGTGACCAGCGGCGGGGTCCCCAGGGCTGGGGGTGCCCATGCTGAGCGTCCCTGGGCTGAGGGCACATTTCCTTCCCCGGCATCATCTAGGCCTGCACCTCCTCCAGTGGCAAGCCCAGGAAAAGAGGGAAGCCCTCAAGAGCATCTCCACAGACACAGCCTGACCAGCAATTCCAGCACACAAAACAAAGCTCCTCCCTAATTAACACACACTTGATAGAATCTAATTGATGGGCCATCACCAATGCAGGGTGCTGCACAGAGTCTGCTCCTCTGGACGAGGGCCAGAAGGGGAGGGAAGGGAAGGGCTGTGTGGCCTTGGGGCCCGATGGGGCTGATGAACAGCCCCAGAGGCACAACAGCCCAGCTGCAGCCACACTCCATTTCCTGCTCAAAACACTTGGCGTAGCTGCCCTGGAATTCCCTGTAAGGCACCTGGGGGCTTTGGAGGCCCCCATAATGGCACGAGGGGCTGGGGTCCCTTGTGGGGCACACAGGGATATTTTAGGCCCCCTCTGAGGCATGGAGGGCGCTGGGGTCCACTTCAAGTCATACAAGGAATTTGGAATTTTGTATGAGGCATGCAGGGAGTTTGGGATCTCTCCCAAGGTGTGCAGGGCACTGGGGTGTCTGCTGAGGCACATGATGGGGTTTTGGGCTCTCATTTCACATGTGGAGAGGGCTGTGGGCTCTCATAAGCATCCCGGGGCTTTGCGCCCCTCCTGCTGCCCGCAGTGGGGCTGGAGTCTCTGCTGAGGCCCGCAGGGCTCGGGGCCCTCCCGCGCTCCCTCCCGAGGCCCTCCGGGCCCGTCCGGCTCAGGGCTGCTGCGGCCCTGGGGCAGCCGTTGTGCCAGGACGGCGCTGGCGACGAGCCGAGCGGGAGCTGCCCCGCCGGGTCGCGCGGCACGGGCACGGCACGGGCGGCGCTGAGCCCCGGGCAGGCGGCGCCACAGCCCCGGCCCTGCCTCCTTCGGGGCCGGGCACACACAGCCCCGCAGGCAGAGCGACAGCTCCGGGCTCCGCTCAGCGCCTGAGGGGACGGTACCGATTCCACAAGAGCCTGGGGAGCCCCGCACAGGGCCCTGGCGCTGCCCGCCCGCCTCTCCTGTGGCCATCCCGGGCGGCAGGGGCTCGCTCTGGGCGAGCTGCCGGCTCCTGCCACTGCCCTGACAACGCTGAGGAGCTATTGGGGCTGGGACTGGGCTTGCCAGTGTTATGTTTGCCCAATTATCACATCAAAAAAAACCAAACAATATTTAAGGTAGCAACAATTTTAATTGAATAGTTCAGGAAATATATAAATAAGGGATAATTTGGTTCCAATAATAGCGCATAAGCAAAAACAACTGCGGGGTACGGAGTGCAGGGTTCAATGACCCTTGCCACTTCACGTACAAGCTTGCCAAGTGAAAGTCACCCCTTATATGCCATGTGTCAATGCCATCTCCTCCTATTTTCGGTTCGTCACTTTTCTGTCTCCGCCTTCATTACCACCTTTACCACGCATGCGCCACCACTCGGTTTGGTGGTCGCACAAGTCTTTGGGGGTCGTCACTGATGAAGGCCCTGTAGTCTTCTTCGTTGTCCTTTAATTCACCTTTGGGTTACACATGCACACCAAGCCAGTACAATGTAAGCCAAGACTAACGTATCACTGCATCTACATATCAAAGCAATAAGTCCCTTATAATTAGCATTTTCTTGGACCCAACCAGGTTCTTGGTCATTTTTAGCAACTGTATCTTCAGCTTCTTTCCTGTGGTCCTTGAGAACATCTGCCCGGAAGGGGGGGTGGTGGAGCCCCTCCTTTCCCTCTCTTCTTTGGCATTACAACTTTTAACTATTAACTGTTTTATTATTCTCAAATATTAATTACTGTATCAATATTGATTACTGTTTCAATTTTTATCAGCACGAATCATACCTATTTATCACAAATCCCCCATTTCTCTTTTTGAATATTGTGATTCGTGCTGTATTTAAAAAGCTGTACCTTGATATCTTTTATATTTTTCAGAATTTTTTTTTCTCGTTATCTCTTTTCAGCGTCAATCTTTTCTAGCATTTCTATTACTGCTTCTAGTCTTTCACACTGTCTTTCAAGTTTAGTTAGCATTTCCTGGTCTTTTTCAATTTTAGGTCTTTGTTCTTTTACCTGGGTCGATTTAGCTGTTAGGACCATTATAGATTTTGGTTTTCCTTTTCCTGGGGGTTCGGAATCTTGAGACATAGTTGTAATCTGCATCCCCTGAATTACTGAATGAATTAACCTAATAAAACACGGAATCATACAAGGCAGAAACAGAAGTCCCAAAACTGAACATAACAACATGAACCCCAACTTTTTCCACCAAACACCTCCAAAGAGGTTGTCCCACCAATCTGCTTTTAAAATTGAATTCCACTTTTGTACCAGCACATGAGCCACCCTCTTAATTTCTTCTGCAAGTTCTGTGATAGCTTCCCCATAACCATCAATTTCTACACAGCACTCAGATTCATTAAATCTCCCACAAACTCCTCCTTCTTTTGCTAACAAATAGTCTAGGGCAATCCTGTTTTGATACACAAACGCCCGCATTTGTGTATATTGCTTGGCCAACATTTTTAAAGCATCGGAGGTGTGATTTGACACCACCACCACTACTGCTTGGAGCCTCATTAATCGATTCAACAAATAAACTGGGGTCCTATATCCCCATGACCCATCCTTGAGCCCATGTTACTGGGTCATAATATACTATAATTTGTTTTGCAGGCCATTTGTCCTCCCCCCATTTTTGATTCCCTCCTGCTGTTGGAGAATTTAAATTAAAATCTTTTTTATTCCACTGCAGGGTTTCATACAGCGGAGTTCCTAGCACATTGTTCCTAGACCTCAGTAGAACAAAGAAGGAGGGTTGTATTCTCGCCAAAGTACAGGTTCCTCCCTATTTTTGAGGTAACTCACTGTATGTTCGTTGCCCACAAATCCAATATATCCCATCTGAGGCTTTCCATTTCTTATCAGTTTTCTCCAATTGTTTCCAATAAGACCTCAGGCTGTCGATGGATTGGTAGGCGTTAGCTCCAGGACTTTTGTACCAGCATAAATTAATCTGTTCATCCCATTCACTATTTATTTCTCTTATTGGTCCCCAATATCTAGCGAGGTTTTCTGGTTGCCTAATTTTTAAACAATTATCCATATTAATCACTAATGTGGATTTACAAGGAGTATGCCCTACTATTTTATTAAATTTCTTTCCTTCTCGAGTTATACAAATTATTCCAATTACTTGATGGCTTAAAATCCATCCGTTCAGGTCTCTTCAATGTTCCAGAAATTTGCGTGTGGTTCCACTTTAAAAATTGCTCTGCAGCTAAGCTCTCACTTTTCCATGGCCATCTTTCAGCCATTTTTACTCTGGGGGTACAGCTGAGGCCATGAGTTCCAGCAGCTCAGGTTCACAGCAGTGAGTCACAGCTGCTCTGAGGTCACAGATGTCCCAACCAGTGTTCACAGCAGCACAAGAGCAGCACTCAGTCTTGAGCACAACTGTTGCGGCAGCAGCAGGGGTTTGCAGCAGTGTCTGAATTGGACGGCGTTGTCAGACAGCGGTGGCAGCAAGAGCTGGACTGCAGAGCAGGCCCATGGCCCTTGCTCTGCGCCTCTTCCTCTGTCCTCTGCGTGCCCTCCTGCCAGGGCTGCCAGGTGCTCCGCTGAAGCGCAAGCAGGTGAGCGCAGCCTGGCTCCCTTTCCCGGACAGTGCTCCTGCTCCCCGAAAGCTGGGGATGGTTTTCCCAGGCTTGAGGGAGTTATCCTCTGGGGAGGGAGGGAGACCCAGCCCATGGCAGCGCCGGTTTCCTCATCCATTTTTTGCAAAGGAGGGAAAAGGTGAGAGCGTCAAGAGCGTTCCCAGAGCTCCAGGCCTTTGCAGCTTTGCCATGTTGATTACACACCTGCTTCCATGCCTTACCATCCTGCAGAGCACGATTTCCAGAGGCAGAAGGATCCAGCACGTCCTGAAAATGTTTACAATGCTGATCTAGTGAGGTTGCTGGGAAGGCTTCTCTTGTTAGATTGCCTGATAAAGCTTGAGCCTTAGGCCTCCTGCGTATTTCTCACTGTCCCACCAAGCGTAACCAATGACACCTGGCAGGACCAGGCGACAGAACTTATGTGGCTGTCGAGTTCAGGTCCTTCTGCAGAAGACTTTTGCTGCTCCTTTTCTGTTCCTGACAAAGCCCAGCACCCATTACACCGGTGAGTAGTGTTTCCTGCTGACCCACAGCCGAGCCCTGCTTTTGTGTATCCATTCATGGAAATGGAACCATTTCTCTTAGGGCCTCCGAGAGGTAAGAAAAACAGAGTGAGAAGAAATTGCTTAATCAAAGGACATTTGAAACAAATAAGGGGAACTGACAAGGAATGGTGAGACCATTTCCATCAGCCTTGTTGGGGCCCAGCAGCGTGGCTTTGGCTGCACACTGGACATGTCGTGCCGCACAGCAGGAAGGATCCATGCACTCGCTGCCTCGCTGCTGCTTCCACGCTCTGCAGGGCTGTTTCACAGTCTGGCCTGGCTGCAGCTTCTCCCCAGCCTCTGCAGGAAGGCATTGGGCATCAGCTGACAGGCAGACCAAATTGCATCACTGTAGCAGGCTCTGAGCATGCTAGGGCCCCATGGAGGGCCGAGGCTTAAAGATAGGAATTGCCAGTCATGATGAAGTAGCAAAAGAAGCCCCTGCCTTCTGACTTTTAGACCCCAGCATATATCTCTTTAGCCCCATAGGTCACTTCCCCTTATCCCCTACTATTGTACAAGTATGGATCCCCTTATACCCCATTTAAAGGGCTTTTTTAGCCCATACTGGAGTAGAGTTATCTCTAGAACCCTTCACAGACCCCTCAATAAAACCCTCGCTGCGGAACGCCAGGACGTTTCTTCTCCTCTCTCACAGGGTCTGCTTCCCGGCTAGCCTGCAAAGCGCCTTAGCAAGCAAAGAGCTAAAACCATAAGAGAGCTGATAATCACTAAAGAGCTGATATCCACTGGGCTTGCTAAGGTAGCCAGCGGCTGAGCGCGGCCTGGGTACTCGGACACTCTGTCCTCATGAAGGACTGAGGTATCCAGCCTGTGCTGCCTGCTCGTGGGCAAATTAGCCCAGCAGGGAACCTGGGATACACCACAGGCCATGCACACCCTGACGTCCCCCACAATTTCCCTGTCTCCACAGGGCACAACAGGTTTAGGGGCTGTTTGGAGAAGGGACCAGTCTGGGACAGCCCCAAAATCCAGGGTGTTTTCTGATCCTTATACATGACTTTCACAACTATTGCCACCTGAAGCTGTCATCTTCCCCATTCCCAATGAGGAATGCTTCCATCTGATCCAGCGGTCTCTTTTCCATTCTTCAGAAATGAAAGGAGCGCCTGTGCTGAAAGCTGAGTTCCCTGGAGGAAGCAGTGATTCTGTGCCAGCCTCTGCTGCAGGAAGGGAGGCGATGCCAGGCACAGCCACAGGAGGTAATTGCTGTGCCTCTGGGCCTGAGCCCTGCTGAGGCTTGAGCTGTCCTCTCTGCTGCTTGGCACTGCGGGCGGGGCCCGGACAAGACGGGCACAGCCCAGAGGAGTTGTTCCTGAGCAGGCTCAGGGCACTCGGCTACTGAGCTGTCCTGCTGGGCTCCCTCCGTGGGAGACACGTCCCGAAACCTGGGAGCGGCTGCCAGGGGTGCCCATGGTGGGGAAAGGGCAAAGGGTGTTGTATTGCACTAGGTATTGAGTCGGTTGCACTGGGTGTTGGGAAAAAATGTTATTGGGCACGTGGATGGTATATTCCCCCCCACATGGTTCCTCCCTCACCCCCCTGGTCTCTGTATCCCTTATGGTCTGTCCCACGGATGGTCCCTCCCCCCACCCCTCTCGGATGTCGCTCCCATTGACCGTGGCCCTCTTTCCCCGCCCGCACATCCTGGCGCATAAAAGCCCATCGAAGGTGAGGCACGCCCTCTTTGCTGCCGTGGTGGTCGCCTGCGCTAGGTGATCTGTCCCACACGAATAACTGGACACTTTGACGCATGTGGCAGGGAGCGATATTCGTCTTTTATCTCGTTCATGTGGTTCAGTGTGGGCTTGGGTCCTGAGTGAGCCGGGTTTGGACTCATACAAGCCCAGAGACCGGGGATACTGCAGGTGGCACCCACGTGTTCTTCTCCCACGACGGCCACGAAGAAGCTGGTAATTTCATGCGTGGCTTACAGTAGCTATTGGACTTCCACCTTCCCCTGTCTTCTTCGTCGCGTTTTTGCCGGCAACGTAGGCGTGGGGGCAGAGTCGGGACCCCGCTGCACCCACAGCGGGCCGATTCCAGGACGGGGACTTCGTTTCATCTGCTCCAGCCAGTCGCGTCCCCGCGCGGGGTGAGTATTACCCGTGCGGCTTAGTGGGACCCCGGGGGGCCCTCACAGGGTGGGGGTGTGTGAAAAACGCCAATCACTTGTTTTTAAAATTTTTAAAAGTTTAATAGTAAGAAAATAGTTATAAAAATAGTAACACAATTAGAGTAATAACAATTTGGAGAAATTGAATTAAGACAATATGAGGCAATAAAAGCAAAGAATTACGGACGTCCGGGTACCTTTTCTGGGCAGCACGAGCCCGACATAGGACCCACGTTAACAAAGGATTAACCCTTAAGAACAATAGCCTGTTGCATATTCATACACTTCATACATGATGCATAAATTCCATTCAAATACAGGATTCTGTCTGGTCAGTGTCAGCTTCTTCCTTCTAATCCTAACAGCGCCTCCAAGGTGGGAAGAAGTTCGTTTCTTCTGATAAGAAGGCAATAAATTCCTTTTCTCTGAAAGATCTAGGTGTCCTGTGGCTGCTATCTTGCTGCAAGCCCTTTCTGTTAAACAAAGCATCCTACATAGCATTGTTTCTATTTTAACAATTTTTACAACCTAAAACTATATTTTACACAGTACTTAAGGAAATTAGTACAGCATTATTTTCTAGCACAACACATATAATATTCATTTTAATATTAGCGAAAAGCCAATCATAAAATGCATGCATTTTTCACAACCCCTACTCTTATTCTTTGTAAATCATTTGGCTTGAGCAATATTTTTTTCTACTTGCATCTTCTGGACTATCTGGCAAAGTGAAACAGGGGATTACACAAATAAGAAGTATAAAAACAGTTGTAACACAAAATGAAAGATCTTAATTTCTTTTGATTTCTTTTGCTTTTGCTAGAATGACTTTTCTGTGGTCATCAACTTTCAACGATCTGTTATATTGAACTTTCCAGTAACACCCCCTTCTTTGGCCAATAAATAGTCTAAAGCCAACCTATTCTAATACCCTACAGTTTTCCTTTGGCTTAGCTGGCTTAATATTAACTCTTAATGCCTGGGCAGCCTTATTTGCTATCATTTCTGTAACTGCTTGGCGTCTTGTAATACTATTCAGCAGATAATTTGGAGTCAATACAGAGTTAGATTGTTTTGCTGGTTTTACCTTTTCGTTTATTATTTGGTTTTTTTCCCAAATCTTGAACCGTATCTTCAAGATTAAAACAAATCCATCTCTCTCCTTTTGGACATTCAGTTCTAAATCTATTGCCACTTTTTCTTAAGTTTCTTGTAATCTAATAATTTACTCTATTTTGCCTACAAGTTCTTAATTTGGAAGGGGCATAACGGTGGCTGTTGACATGGGTGTGTGTAATAAAAGAGGAACTTTGGTTTCTTTCCATATGATGCTTTTGTAGCATTTGTGACACAATCTTGCTGGTATCCCGAAAGGGAAAAAACAAATGAGTGCCAGAAACAGGAATAACAGAGGTCCAGTATGGCTTATACTCCCACCTCCCATGCCTGTGAGGTTGCAACCCACAGCAGGTTTATTTGATCTTCTTGGTGGTGAAATACAGAGGCCAATCTGGTCTTGCCCTCTATTTTCTTGTCACTTTCTCTTAACTAATTTCTAGGCAAATTGTTTTTGACACTCTTTAACTGTGGTCTCTTACTGTTCCTCAGGTATCTCTCATTCAACAGGCACTAATAATTCCCATCCACAAAACCAAGTTATTACTTTAACACTTTTTGCAATAAGAGCATAAATTTTGCGAATTACAATACTAATTACCCTCACAATTTAAGCATTTACTTATAACCCAGCTAGCATGTCCAGTATTGGAATGAATCAAATAAAGTTTACTAACAAAAATGGCAATCCCCCTTCTCCCCTGTACAATTCTCAGGCTAACGTCAGAATACAAAAACAGTCTTGATCCTTCTATCTGAAGTATTCCTACCCCAAGGAGATGTTTTATTCAGGCAGCGCTTAAAACCAGTGATATAAGAATTATCTTATTTCTTAATTCCGTGTTATTCTTTGCACCTTTCTTGTATCATTTGGGTTTTCTCAAACTGTTACCACTCAGTCCCCACTGGAAAGTCAGTTCGGTATCACCCAGTTTAAATGTGATAGTCCATTTTTCAGGTTTCTTGACAAGTCTTTTGATTCTACTGGCATGAAATTCACCTTCTTTCTGTGATTCTGATCGTTGCTTCAGTAGTACCTGGAAAGGACTTCTTAATAGCACAGTAATAAAAGAAAGATAATACTGCATTAACTTTTACTATTCACTTTCTGGCTAAACTTTCCGGGTTTAGCTAAAAGTTTTCTCCACAGCAGCCTCTTCTTCAGGAAAAAAACCTTCTCGTTAACAGCAAACAAAACACACAAAAGAAAAAAAACTTCTTTGTCGCAGACATTTTTTCATAGAAATCCTTTCTTTCAGATTTGTCCATCTTCTGGGAAGCAGAGCCCCAGAAGAAGAATGTAAACAATTGTTATCAGCTGCTGTGAAATGTAGCAGGTGTCCCTGTGATTGGCTCATCTTCCATGTGTACCATTAAAGGCCAATCACAGGAGCAGCTCAGGGACAGATTCCCTGGACACAGAACTTTGTTATTCATTCTTTCTATTCTATTCTTAGCTGAGCAGCTCTCTGCAACTTCTCTTCTTATTCTTTTTAGTATAGTTATAATGTATTATGTATCATATATAAATAAATCAAGCCTTCTGATCAAGAAACAAGATTCTTGTCCTTCTCTTACCACAGTGACCGTCTAAGGTCACTGTAATATCTGGTGACCTCTCGTGTCAGAGCAAAAATGAATTTGATAAGACCAGAGGAGCAAAATTGCTGCACTGGGAAAAATCCTGTATGTGTAGCAAGTGATGGATGCTTTGAAGTGACCACAGAAGTGGATCAAGCCAGGAGTTGCAGAACTGAAGATCCTGATTTGGACAGAGTTCACAGCCAAGGCTGACCACAAGTGAACCTTCTTCTGGAAAACCTTCAGGAAGATGTTCGGAGACGGCAGCAGACCCGAGGAGCTGGCCAGAGCAAGCTGGACACTTTTAAAAGGTACTGTTGGCTTTTCCCTTCCTTATGACCCAGCCCTTCGTAGTTTGTGGCTGTTGGTATGGCAGACACATGCCTTGGAAGAAGAGGTTCAGTTCTCTCCTTCAGAGTAGAAACTTATTGCCCTTTGGCAAACATGGTGTAGAGAAGATGGGTTTTTTCTGTCAGCAACAGATCTCTATGAGTTCTTTCGATGGGCAAAGCTTTTTGGGTTCTTTACTGATGTCCTGTACGCCTTGGATGTTTTTGTCTGGGAGTGCATGAACTCCATTTTCCAGTTCATCTTGAGCCAGGGACGGGTTTTGCCTTCTATCTACCCAGCATTCATAAAGCTCTTCCCAGTTTTGAAATGGAGAGCAGCTGTTTTTCAATGGATTTCTAACTGCTATGGGCAGGCTCCGTTTCCACCGTCCTCAGTGGGAGAAGACCCGGCGGGGGATGAGTGGGGGCTTCCCAGCCCCCCCTGCGTCGCGGCAGGGGGGGCGAAACTTCGCCACGCGAAGAAGTTTTTTTTACTCTTTCTCCAGAGCCTGCGCAGACGGAACCTTCTCCTTCCCCCCCTTCTCTCTCTCCGGGGGGATGGGAGTGGGCGGTCCCGCTCGAGCCAGCGCTGTTGATGCCGCCCCTGCTAGCGCTGCGTCCGCCTTCAAGACCCGCCTCACCGGTGTGGCCGCCACTCCAGGCCATCCCGTCTCCGCCTCTCCAGGCGGTCCCACCCATGGCTTCACAGGCCTCCCCGCCCCTGCCAGCGCCTGCGTCTGAGAATGCAGAAGAGGCACTTCCTGTGGCTGCTGAGTTGCTAAGCGACGACGACGCGTCTCCAGCTTCCGGCTCAGCGGAGGAGAAGATCTCTCCAGCCCCTCCGGCCCCTCTGCCGCTTCCATCGGCCTCCTCGCCGCCTCAAGCCGAGACGGTCCCTTTTCAGGATGGTGCTGGAGACAGCGCCGAACCTGCGGGACCCTCGGAAAAGCCCGCGACCACTCCTACATCCAGCAAGATTCCCTCCCCGGTTCCGGCTTCCCCCCCGCTGCCTGCACAGGCTGCCCCAGCAGTCCTGCCGTTGTCGGAGGCTGTGTCCTCTGTGTCGGCGTCAGAGACTGCCCTGGAACCGGCAGCTTGTTCGAGCTCGGACCATCCCGGACCGGTTGCTGTAGCAGCGGCCCCGGTGGCTGGTCTTCCCTTCCGTGGAGCGGGGGCTGCCCGCCAGCTGACTGGGGGGACAGCCCGTCTCCCTGCTTTTAAGATCAGCATTCTTGGCGGGTTCGGGGGTGGTTTTTCGGGGATTGTCCCATGGAGGCTGCCATCTCTGCCGCCTCTCTTGCGCCCTAGTGGCGGGGGGCAGGTGCATCCCTAGAGCTCTGCCTTTGGTTCCCAGCCCGGAGGGGGTGGGGATGAAACCATGGGGCAGATGAGAGACAAACCTGCTGCGTTTGCAGTGCAGAGGGAGAGGGCACAGATGGAGGAGACCATAGCTGGTTTGCTGTGGGGAACAAACATCTCCAGACCCCAGATGAGATTTCTGGGGAAGGCTTCTATTTCCCTGCTGCTGGCATGCCTCATTGTTTTTGGGAAAAGGAAGCGTGTCCCAACTCGTGCTGCCATTGTACTGGCAGCAGGGTGCAGGCCTGTGGGAATGCAGAGCCTGCCTCATGGGTTTGGCCTGGGCCGTTGGGCTCAGGAAGTTTTTGGGCCAGGGCCAGCATTTGGCTTTTTGGTGTTACTGGGGGTTGAGGTTTCTCCTACTGGTCCTGGTCCCCCTTTGTGGGCCAGTTTTGGGGTTCCTGGTCCATCATGGGCCAGGGCCCCCAGAGCCTTTCCTTCTCTGGCACTGCTCTGCTCTGCTGCTGCTCTTTTCATTTTCTGATCAAAACAAAAAAAAAAAAAAAATTAAATAAAAAAGATTGAAAATAGCGGGCAGCAGCTCTGAAGCACTGAAGCATTGAAGGGCCAGAAGGGGACATTCCAAAGTTGTTCAAATTGTTTGAAATTGTTTGAAATTGTTGTAGGACTGTCAGTGGTTTTTTGATAACTATTGATGGGACTCTGTTGCAGCAAGTCTGTTTGCAGGAACGAAAAGGACTCTCAGATGTCCAAAAGAAACAACTTCATTCTTTCTATTCTATTCTTAGCTGAGCAGCTCTCTGCAACTTCTCTTCTTATTCTTTTTAGTATAGTTATAATGTATTATATATCATATATAAATAAATCAAGCCTTCTGATCAAGAAACAAGATTCTTGTCCTTCTCTCACCACAGTGACCGTCTAAGGTCACTGTAATACTTCTTACTTAAGAAAAACAAACCGCTTTGTGAGGTTTGGAAAGTCATCAATCTCTGCTTTGATTTTATCTTTTAGTGCGGTCCCCCTTCCCCTCTCTTCACAGCCCTGCTGTCAGTGCTGTTCTTGGCCCTTCCCCCGGTGCTGCCCCTTGGCTGCAGGGCCGGAGCCAGGGATAGCAGCCCCGGGGATGGGGACCCTGGGGATCTGCCTTGGGTCTCTTTTGCCCTCTCTCTCTCTCTCCCCTTCTCTCTCTCGGCCCACTTCCTGGGCCGACGCTGCCATCCTGAGCTCGGGACCCCGACAGTCTGGGAGCCCTCCCGGCGCCACGGAGCCAGCCCGCTCCTGGCCGGCAAACCTGTGTCCTCTGCTGCAGCACCGCCCGGGGCACCTCCATGGATCGGTTCCTGCCGCAGTCCCCAAGACCCCGCCGCTTGTAGGGAGCGCTCAGACACCTCCCAGCCTTGACAACCCCAAACTCGGCGTCCCCAGGTGCTCCTGACATTCTTTTTCTTTCTCTCGTCAACTTAACCTCTTTTCTTTTCAAGCAGGGCCTGTTCTGCTAAGGCTTTTCCGGACCCCAGTGTGGCATTGAATAACGTAACAACCATGTGTTAAGATAGTTCTCTGCCTTTCATGCAAAAACCTTCATTCACTTCTACTCTCTTCTAGCACCAAGATGTCATCCCTTCACATTCTAACATCTCAGAGTTTCTCAACTACCTCTCTACTTCAACTTCTCTCTTTCTTCTCAGTTGTAACCTTTATGGGGTCGATATTTAATCTTCCCCTATTTCTTTCTTCTGCCCAAACTTCTTTGTTGATTTTTTTCCTTCATCCTCTTGGCCTAATTTCAAAACTCTACCTGTCATTTTGCTATTTTTTGATATAACTCCTATTCTTGATTGCATTTGTAAGACTCTTCCCAATAAATTGCTACCTGCCCCTGGGACCAATAACACATCTCCCATCTAAATTTTAGTTTCTTCCTTCAATTACCACATCTTTAATGACTAGAAATGTAAAACTCTCTTTTTGCCGCTGTTACTTTCACTATATGTTTGCTTACACTAAAACCTTTTGGAACATTTAACAGGCAGGTTCTCTTTGCCCCTGTGTCTATTACAAATTCCAATTCTCCCACTTTTAAAGTTATCATAGGCTCCAGATGGTATTTGTCCCCCAAAAATTTAGAACCTATGACTTCATTATTTTTATGTGCCCATTTCTTTAAAGATTTTCAGATCTTCCGCTTACTTAGGACCATTTTCCTTTTTCTCTCAGGTTTGTTTATCTATTTAGTTGGAGCTTCTTCTTTCCCCTTTAAAAACTGCCCTTCAAAAACCTTTTGTTTTGGCATTTCGCCTTTGATATGCCGTCTCATTTATTCTCTTGGTTATGTAATTCTGATAACAATTCATATGTTTACTCCCCTCCTCATTATTTTAACCCCACTCAGGAGGTACAGTTGGCATTTCGTCTTCTCTGTGGGTCTCCGCAGATTATCTTTTTCTTAAGCTTTTATTTCAGTTGCTCACATTAATTGCTTTTCTTCCTGGGAAAAATATTATTTTCATTACCAACCGCATCTCTTCTCAAGTATAAATGTTTGGACCTAAAAGTTGGTCTAATTGTTCAGCTATGCCTATGGGATTCTCCAAATATCCCTTTTATTTATTTCTTGACATTTCAGACCTCAGACGAAGTCAGAGGAGCACTTACAAACTCTGATCCGTCCCCTCCTATGAGAACATCTCTTAATGGAAATAGACCAATCTCTTTATCTCATTCTTTTTGGATTTTTATCTTCTATAGCCTTTCTCTCGTATTTTTAGGAAGAATCAGGAGAGGGCTTTCTTCTAACTGAACTTTTAGTGTTTCGATAAAGTGATTATTTTCGAAAGTTCCCCTGAGCAGCCGGAGCTGTGGTTACCAAGGGAACGGGGCCCAGGGCATGACGGGGAGACTCGACGTGACTCTGAGTCTCGGTCCTCCAAAGGCGGGGTCGGCAGCCGGGATGGCCCGAGGGGGTCGGCACAGCTCAGGGTCTGGGGGCTCCAAAGGCAGGGTCTGCAGCCGGGATCTCTCGAGGGGCTGTTCCGGTGCAGGCCAGGCTGGAGCGGGAATCGCCCCCCCACGGCTGATGGTGGCTGATCTGGCAGAGACAAAGCCGGGACTGACCGCGGCTGCAGCGGCGGGAGCCGACAGAGTCAGGGCAGCCGGGGATGGGACAGACGGGACTCCCCTCGGTGCGGTCAGCGCGGTAACCACGGTGCACAGGGCAGGACAGACCCCCACCCCCAGCACGAACTGCGGAGCGGCCGCGGGCCAGGCGGCCGGACTGGGACACACGGACTGGGACAGATGGACTGTGCCGGAGCCGGCACAGGGGCTGGGAGGGGTGGTGCGAACGAGTGGGGGAACGAACGGGAATGGATGAGGTAATTTGTTCTCAGCTCTATACTTCCCCCGTTTTGCTTTTATTGCCTTTCAAAAATGTTATTTTCTTACAGCCTCCACCCTCCCCAGCATGTGGTATACTCTTTTTCTTCTGGATTAAACGGTTTTTACAAATAAGTCCAGAGTTTAACAAATCTAAACTTCTGCTTGGATACTTTGAAATGATCGACGGGCTAACTCACGATCTTCGCATATTGTTTTTCTTATCACCCTTCTATTTATCTTTTGGCAAATTATACATGTTTCAGGTACTTGTTTTTCTACTCTAAAAGTCTCAGTGCACCCACAGTTCTTTAAAAAAATGAACACACAAAGCCTGAGTATCCCACCAGGTTTTTTTTTGATACATGTCCTCTGCTATTCCCTACTGAGCATTTTATTATCTAATTGTCTTCCATCAAGATGTTTCAATTTCCCCGATTCATCTCGTTCGCCACCTATCTTGTTTTAATTCCCTTTTTTTGCTTCTCTAAACTTTGGAATTTCCAATTTTTCTTCATTTGGAGTTTATATTAACTCTTTCAGTTCTATTTTCTGCTGCATCTTTAGCTTCTTGATCTGCCAATTATTTCTTTTTATTTCTGGGTCTTTACCTTTTGGTGTCCTTTAATATGTATTATTGCTATCTCTCTTAGGTAATTTTAATGCCTCTAAAACCTCGAAAATAAGTTTCTCATGTACTAATCTTTTTCTTCTTTAATTAAGTAATCTCCCGTTTTAAATTTCTCTTAAGGTATGTGCTACTCTAAAGGCATACCTTGAATCAATATCTAACTCCTTTCTTTTGTGTTAAATTTTCTAATGCTCTTTTTAAGTATATAATTCACAAGTTTGCATGGTTTTTTTTTTTTTCTCATCAACTTCTGCATACCCCATATTTTGCCAGGAGTTGTATTTCTGTTTGTTAACGTAACCCCCAAAGTGCTATCTTGGGGTATTTCTGTTGGTAATTTTTTTCTGCTTTTCTTTTTCTGGTATCTACCTTAGTGGATTTCTGTCTTGTTTTTCAATTTTCTATCTATTCGTCGCCTGCTTCCCTTTTTCATCTTTTACTAACAACTTAAATACCACTTTTCTTTCAACAACTTACACCCAAAAAAACCCCCCATTTTTCTCACACTGCTTTTCAATACAATCCACCTCCCTCCAAGGAGATATGGTAAGGCTTAAAATGCACAATCGACATTACCTATACTTTCATTCGTCTACATTCACTCACTTTTATTTCTCATTCACTTTCACACATTCCTTCATACTCTCAAGATACAAAGTGGATCCTTATTGCTAGGAAATCACAGGTCCTTGTGGCCCCCTCTTTCGCTCTGGGGTTTACCTCCAGGTCTCTGTCACCAGGCCCCCTAGAAGGGCCCTGACTCTGCTGCCTCTGGTGTCTGTTCACCTGTGAGGCTGTCTGCGTGTCTTCCACACTCTTCAGCTACGGCCCCTCACACGCCCAGGGAACGCTAGCTTGGTTCGCAGGTCACTCACTCCTCTTCGGCCCAGAAGCCCCCACCTACCCGGGAGCTACAGCCTGGTGTGCAGGTCACTCACTCCTCTTTCCACTGCCTCCCCCTTCCCACCTGCCCGGGAAGTTGAGGCTGACTCTGTGTCTCACTCTCACACACCACAAAACAACAATAAGGTACCTTTTACTTTCACATCACCTATTACAAGTTTAGGTGTTACTGGCCAGTCCCGGTGCTATTGGATATCCCTCAACCCCGCTGTGTTATTCAACCCCAGATGCTCTTGAGTATTTTTCCCCTCAATCCAGCTGTGTTGTTCAACCCCAGATGCTCTTGGGCATTTTCTGTCCCTCAACCCAGCGGTGTGGTACAACTACAGATGCTCTTGGGCATTTAATTTGTTTTGCTGTGTTGTCCAACCCTGGATGTTCTTGGGCATTTTTTTCATCCCTCAATCAGTCTGTGTTGTTCAACCCTGGATCTTGTTGGGGAAAAATTTCATCCCCCATTCTAGCTGTGTTGTCCCACCCTGAGTATTCTTGGGCATATCCTCACTCCGACAGAATTCTGCTCAACCCTGCTCTTGGATGCTCTTAGAATATAAATCCCTCAACCCAGCAGGTTTTAGGGGCCCCTCCTGTCCCGTTTCCTAGTGGATTGGGCTAGGAAACCTTGCTCCCTACCTCCGAGGGGTCCAACCCCTCCCTGAGACCCAGTCCCAGTTACCCCCGGGGATTCTTTCACTCTCTTATCACTCGCTTTGTCTCTTTACTGGCCGCTTTTCTCGCGAAAAGATGAAAACGCAGCATGGGAGACCCCGCACTCACTGTGCAGGTCTGGGACAAGCAGCCCGCCTCTCATTCACACACATTCATCCCCCCGTACCTGCCACCCCAGAAGTACTTACCAATCCTTTTTCCTTCCCGGGTTCTTCGTGCGCACTACTACTCTTAGGGGGCCAATTGCCGCGGTTGTAGGGAGCCTTTTTCCCTTGTCTTTGTTTTATTGCCTCCTTTTGTCCACAGATCGTAACCTGCGTCTGTCGGTCACTTCAGGGGAAACAGAGCGAGGCTGCCAAAGAGGGCAGGGCGCGCCTTCCCCACTCTGACTCTCCTAAAGCACCGTCAGCGAGGTGTTAGTAACCATCCTCTGCTACCAAAATTGTGAAAAACACCAATCACTTGTTTTTAAAAGTTTAATAGTAATAAAATAGTTATAAAAATAGTAACACAATTAGAGTAATAACAATTTGGACAAATTGAATTAGGACAATATGAGACAATAAAAGCAAAGAGTTATGGACGTCCGGGTACCTTTTTCTGGGCCTCAGGAGCCCGAAAAAGGACACCTGTTAACAAAGGATTAACCCTTAAGAACAATAGCCTGTTGCATATTCATACACCTCATACATGATGCATAAATTCCATTCAAATACAGGATTCTGTCTGGTCAGTGTCAACTTCTTCCTTCTAATCCTAACAGCGCCTCCAAGGCGGGAAGAAGTTCATTTCTTCTGATAAGAAGGCAATAAATTCATTTTCTCTGAAAGATCTACGTGTCCTGTGGCTGCTGTCTCGCTGCAAGCCCTTTCTGTTAAACAAAGCATCCTACATAGCATCGTTTCTATTTTAACAATTTTTACAACCTAAAACTATATTTTACACAGTACTTAAGAAAATTAATACAGCATTATTTTCTAGCACAACACATATAATATTCATTTTAATATTAGCGAAAAGCCAATCATAAAATACATGCATTTTTCACAGGTGCACTCCCGGTGCAGGAAAAATTGGGCCCTGAAGGGATTGCGCTTCTCCGCGCGGCAGCCTGGGCGGGGCGGCTCCGGCCCTCCGCCGGTCCCTGTGCGCTGTTTGGGGGGTTGTTTTTTGGCGGTAGCAGAAGTGCCGGGGCAGCGGCAGACCCCGCCGAGCGGCACGGACCCGCTCCAGCCCCCACGCGGCGGCCACGTGGTGTGGTGGGGGTGCAGCAGCTGCTGTTAGCCATTTTGAAACCTGCGCGGTCTCTTAAGTAAGCAGTTTCGTCTCTCCCCGGAGGGGGTGGGAGGAGGCTGCCCGGTTTTTCCCGGATTAGCTGTGGACTCAGTGCTTTCAGTTTTGTTTGTACTGGCTGTAAAGGAAGGTAGATTTGAGTGCTGCAGAGAGCAAACATGGGTGCTAAGTTTACTGCGGCACAGAGAAGCATTTATAACCTCATTTTAGAAACCCTAAGTAGTGGAAACGTTATGGTCTCCAAAGCAGTCTTAAAACGGTTTGTTCACTGGATATCTTCTAACTTCCCTCAGTTTACCCAGCAGAATGTTAACTCTGTCTCTGCCTGGAATAAAATAGGGGCCTTACTAACAGCTAAAGCTGAACAGAGAGATAGGACAGTTTCTCAATTTTTCCCTGTGTAATACATAACAATACATTTGTTCATTAATAGCTAGATAATTTAAATTATAAAACAATAGCTAAATAGCTCTTATTTAGCAGGATACGTATGCAGCCACGTATGGTAAAACTTAATTGCTTGGGTTACAACCACCCCCCCACCCCCCCCCCCGTAACTAGATACAGCTACATCTGGTAACAATTACTAACTTTGCTAGAATTGCTTGGTTTGCAAAATTCCACCCCATAGATATAGGAGACTTTCTGAAACACATATGGTAACAATTATTAACCTTGCAAGAATTGCTTAGCTTGTAGAATTTAGACTTATAGATATGCCTTATAAGGAAAGAGGAAAAAAGAGGAAGACTTGGGGCCTTCATCCCACGACCACCAGAAGGCAGAAAAAGACCCCTAGCAACCGAAGGAGCAAGCGCAGAAGATGGACCACGTCATCCAGGAATCCGGAGAAAAAGGACAATAAAAAGCGAACTTTAAAGAGGGAAAGGCGCGCGCCTAAGAGGAGCGGGGACTCCTGGCCGCCCAGCGCTGAACCTTGCTTATTCTTGCTTGCATAATAATAAAGATAATTGTACGGTTATTAAATTTGGTCAATTCGTTTATCACACCTGTGTTCCTGGTAATTCGAAAAGAAGTGCTGAAGAGGGATTTGAAAGGACAGCCAGATGATGAAATAAACAGGGCCAGGAGACTTCTTCTCCTTTTAAGGCCTTTATTAAAAGTGATCAGCTCAGGATTGGGCGGCTCGGCAGGGCTGCAGTCCCCGTCCTGTCTCCCAGGGCGACTCAGAGGAGGAGGATATGCGCAGCTCTATCCACTAGGGGCAGGGCGTGGTGTCCCCGTCAGATGTTGTCCCTCCTGGCCCAGTCGGCTTGGTCTCCCCGCCAGAGACGACTCCCATGGTCAGGGCAAGAGGGATTCCGCATCTCTGCAGGCTCAGCACTCGGCTCCTCACATCCAGACATCACTTTAGTCTCTCAGCTCTTATTTGGCTCGTTGTTTTTGGGGTTTTCTCTGTGTGTTTGGAGTCAGGGTCCCAAAAAGCATGCTGGTCTTGAAGTCACTTTGCATAGCCCCCCCCACCCTCTCAGGTGTCTTCACTATGCTGGGAAAAGTACACCTTAGCCTCGGGGAAGGGCCATTACCTCACCCTAGCCAGGGGTTTTACTAATACAAAAACAACTATTAACTACAACGACCCGTGATTACCACGACAAAACACGCAGAACCTTGGCAGGGACAGCCATCTGGCTGCCTTTTTGTAACTTTTTTCACAAAAAAAATATTAACTGAATTTTTGTTCATAACAGATGAATCCTCCCCTCCTGTAGCTTTCCCCACCTCTCCTCCCAAACCCTCTGCCCCTGAACTGGCAGAGACGAAGCAAGATCTCTCAACAATCCCAGGGTACCTGGAACTGCCAATGCTCTCCTGAGCCTCCGCCTCTCTCCCAGTAACCTGGCCCCAGCTGCTGTGCACCGGCTGACAGAGCATCTTCCCTGCACCCCTCTAACCTAATCCCTGTTACCCCTTTTCCGTGTTCTAACCCCCCCATGCCCAAAATGGCAGCAGCCACGTGTTTCAGCCTTCCACTTACCCTTCTTCTTCCCACAATCCTTTTCGCACACCTGTCCCCTTCCCCAACCCCTTCCAGTCCCACAACCCCTTCCTTCCCTTGGACGCTCCTCCCCCTCCCTTCGTGTCCCCGCCCCCATTGCATCATCCTGTGATCCTGCTCCTGGTTCCCACAGTTGCCCCGCCCCCCTGCCTGGTCTACACGCCCCCTTGCCCGGGACCCAAGAGGGTGGGGCCGAGGGTTGGGGGGGTGGGGCCGAGGCCTGGGGGGTGGACTCTTGCCCGGTTACGGGGGTGGGGCAGGAGGAGGGCGCATCCCTCCTCCCAGGTACCAAGCCACCGGGGTGGGAGGGACAGAGGGAGGGGGTGGTCCCCTTCCCAGTTCCCAAGGCAGTGGGGCTGGGGGAGGGGCTGGTCCCCCTGCCGGGTCCCATGGGGGTGGGGCTGAAGGGAGAAAGCCTAGGGTCCAAATCAGGGAGGAAGAAGTCATCCCCATGGTGGCCCCTGTTCAGTATACCGGGGGTAGAACTGGTCCTAGAACTTACCAGCCCTTCTCATATCACTCGAAGCGTGAGTTATGCAAAAGTCAGTTGGAATTTGGGAGAAATAGTGAAATTTTAGAAGCATGATGAAAGCTACATTAACATCCCTTGAATTTGTTCCCACCCACATTGTAGATCTTTTCCGGTGCCTGCTTACCCAGTCAGAGTTTGATCTATGGGAAAGCTCCGGGAAAAGATCTCTCAGGGATCTTGTGGAAGAACTTAAACAAACCCCTCAAGGCGCCAAAGATTTAGAAAATAATAACATTACTTACAAACATCTGTGCGGTGAAGGGGAGTGGGCTAAGCCTGAGGACCAAGCTCGGGTGTTATCAAAATTCATTCTAGATAAGATTTCAAACGCTGCAAATAAGGCTTTTAACCAGCTACCAACTGCTGAAGCTAGTGGTAGTTTCCCTGACATTAAACAGTCTCCTTCAGAAAGTTTCTTGCAGTTTGTCAACCGGCTTCGTGCACAGGTTGAGAGACAAATATGGGGCCCCAAGACACAGATGGAGATAGTGAAAGAGATGGCGCAGAGGAATGTATTGGAATATTAATCCCAATATAACCAGTTAGATGGTGCCTGGGCCAGTTCTGACCCTCGCTGCTGGGCCAAAGGCAGCACTGTGGTGCTTTACCCCACAGATACCTTGTCTGCTGGAGATTGCAGCAGAGCACTGGTGGAAGTCCAGGCTTGTCAGGAACTCCGTTTACCTCAGGAGAGAGAGCTTCTGGCAATGGTGAAGAGATGAAGGAGAGGATTCTGCTGGAGGGTTGCCAGATGTTTATTCCATGGGTACAGAGGTCTGAACCGGGGCAACTGCTGCCACCAGAATACCGGCCGCATGGTCTCATTAACCTTTTAAACTCCGGGACAGGGGAAGGGGAGGGGACAGGTGAGCTACCAACCAGGTGAAAGGGGCAGGGTCTCAAGGGACTAGGGACACCTATATGGGCCAATGTCCCCCAGCCTGAGGAGCATCCTTTGAAATCGACCAACCACAGACCTAGAAACAGTGGCAGCTGTATCTCCAGGGAGGAGGCAACAGATTTCACCAGAACAACTTCAACATGTCATTTGCTTCATATGCAAAATAACAGGACACTTTGCACAGGACTGCCCCCAAAACCAGCAACTAAAGACACCCTCCACACCAAAAAACCCCGATGCCAGCGCCCACCCGCCCGGCGCCACGACATAAATGCAGCGGGCTTCCCTGAAGGGGAAACCTCCCTCAAAAAAGAAAAGGGGGAGGAAGGGAAGCAGGGTGTGGGAACACAAAATAACCACTTACAGGATAAAATCTGGTGGTCTCACAAGCGTTTCAAGCTTGTGACCGCCAAAGCTTTTGCTTTCAGGTCTACCCAGTGGACAGTCATTGGAGTGGACCTGCCACAGGACTTGCAGAACTTGACAAAAGATCGCACAAGATTGGACGGTGAGTACTTTGTTATTGGGGACACTGCACACACACCCACGGAGATTGAGGTGGCTCCCATGACCATCAAAGGGGACACACCCAACCTCATTCTCCTGGCGCGCTGTCCACAGCCACCCTTCTCTTTGGCCAAGGGGCAAATCATCGCCCAGGCCATTCCTGTTCCAGCAGAAATTTCAGTAGATGACAAGGCACCAGGTGTATACTGGGCAGAAGTGGTTGGCGAGGACAAACCCATTATGGGATGCAACCTAATGCGTGGAACAGAACACCTCCCCGTGGAAGGGTTGCTTGGCACAGGGGCAGATGTGACGACAATCATACCTGAAAGGTTGTGGCCGTCACATTGGGATTTGCAACCCGTGGCTGGTCAAATCCAAGGTGTAGGAGGAGTCACATTGGCAAAGATATCAAAGAGCATTGTGCAAATTGAGGGACCAGATGGAAAATTGGCCAGTGTCCGTCCATTTGTTACTAATTACAAAGCTCCCTTGTGGGGTAGAGACACCATATCCCAGTAGAGGGTCAAATTGGTCATCCCTAAAACACCCCAGGATTTTTAATAGCAGCCACTGTAGAGCACCCCAGCCACAAGTTAACATGGCTGAAAGATGACCCAGTCTGGGTAAGACAGTGGCCACTCAGTAATGAAAAGACAGCGGCGCTCAAGGAGCTTGTAGCAGAACAATTGGCTAAAGGACACATTGAAGAGACATCTAGCTGCAGGAATTCCTCGGTCTTTGTAATAAAAAAGCCAGGGAAGGATAAGTGGTGGCTCCTTCATGATTTAAGAGAAATAAACAAAAGAACTGTGGACATGGGGTCTCTCCAACCAGGGATGCCCTCCCCAACAATGTTCCCCCAAAATTGGCAATTGTCTGTCCTAGACATCAAGGACTGTTTCTTCCATATCCCCCTACACCCGGAGGACGCACCACGGTTTGCCTTCTCAGTTCCCACCACCAACCGAAAAGCCCCAATGAAGCGCTACCACTGGAGAGTATTACCTCAGGGGATGAAATGCAGTCCATCCTTCTGCCAGGGGTACGTGGCTTCATTGCTGTCCCCAGTGTGCGCCCAGATAAAGGAGGCAATCGTACACTACATGGATGATGTGCTTGTGTGTGCCCCCGATGACATAATGCTCCAAGACACGCTTGACCTAGTGGTTAAAGTTTTAACCTCTGCTGGATTCCAACTGCAGGAAGACAAGGTTCAGAGAATGCCACCTTGGAATTACCTGGGCTTGCAAATCACGGCGCAGACCATTGTTCGGCAAAAATTGGGAATTAAGACTGATCCCAAAACCCTGGCAGATCTCCATTCCTTCTGTGGGTCTTTGAACTGGGTCAGGCATTGGCTAGGTCTCACTAACAGGGACCTAGCTCCCCTTCTTAATTTACTGAAGGGAGAGAGAGCTAGCCTCTCCCAGGGAGCTAGCTGACCCCAGAGGCAAAAACTGCCTTCCAAAAAATGCAGGAGGCTTTGGCTGAGAGGCAGGCTCATCGCTATAAGCCCCAGCTGTCTTTTGAGTTCATTGTTTTGGGCAAGTTACCACACATACACGGGCTGATATTCCAATGGTTTGAAGGACGAAAAGATCCACTTCTAATCATAGAGTGAGTTTTCCTCTCCTATCAGCGATCCAGAACCATCACACAGCCACAGGAGCTAATAGCTCAGCTAGTCTGGAAGGCCAGGCTAAGACTGCGTGAGCGGGCCGGTTGTGCCTTTGAGTGTATTCACCTTCCAGTCCACCTTTCTAAGGAGGGAAAGAGCTCTCCCGAGAGGTTAACCATAAAGAGGTTCGAGGACCTGTTCCAGAGCAATGCCAGTCTCCAGCTATCCCTGGACACCTACACTGGACAGGTATCAGTCCAAGCCCCGTCACACAAACTGTTCAATGAGGAATTCCACCTCATTGCTCCTGAGAAAAGGAGTCGTAGGCCAATCAAGGCGCTTACAGTGTACACTGATGCGTCCAGAACATCCCACAAGTCGGTGATGACTTGGAGAAATCCCCAGACCCAGCTTTGGGAAGCTGATGTTGAGTTGGTGGAAGGGTCGCCCCAGATTGCTAAGCTAGCTGCACTCATAAGAGCCTCTGAGAAGTTTTCGGAGCCAATTAATTTGGTTACCGATTCAGCCTATGTGGCAGGGGTGGTGTCCAGGGCGGAGCAGGCAGTCCTCAAAGAGATCGAGGATGGGCATCTCCACAGGTTGCTCTCAAGACTAATTCATTTGGTTTCGCAGCGGGAGCACCCTTTCTATGTGATGCACGTGAGGTCGCACACCGATCTGCCAGGCGAGATCGCCGAAGGTAATCGCAAGGCAGATTCCCTTGCCGCTCCAGCAGAAATGGCACGCCTTCCAGACATCTTTCAACAGGCAAAGCTAAGTCACCAGCAATACCATCAAAATGTTCCACGTCTACTCCGTCAGTTCCAGTTAACACGCAGTCAGGCTCGAGCCATTGTGGCCACCTGTCCCAATTGCCAGCTTCAGGCAGTGCCATCCCTGGGTGTTGGGGTTAACCCCCCAGGCCTTGGGAGCTGTGAAATGTGGCAGACAGACATCACACACATTCCCAGTTTCGGTCGTATGAAATATGTACACATCAGTATAGACACATACTCAGGTGCAGTTTATGCCTCTGCCCATACAGGGGAAAGGGCTGCGCATGCCAAACAACACTTGCTGCAAGCCTTTTCAGTATTGGGGTTCCCTAGGGAAATTAAAACTGACAATGGCCCAGCGTGTGCCTCCAAGGAGTTCCTAGAGTTTGTCCAGCAGTGGGGAGTGGAGCATAAAGCAGGCATTCCCCACTCCCCCACAGGTCAAGCTGTGATCGAGTGTGCCCACCACACACTCAAAGAGGTCCTGGCTAGGCAGAGCAACTCTGCAGCGTGGATGACTCCACAACAAAAGCTCTGCAAAGCCCTATTTACCATTAATTTTCTGAATTGTTCATTTGAAAACATGAATCCTCCAGTAATGTCATTTCAATAATAACCGGTTTAAGTTGTCACAGCGTCCACCAGTTCTCATTAAGGACCCAGAAACTTGAGAAACCAAGGGTCCTTATGAGCTCATCGCCTGGGGGCGTGGTTACGCGTGTGTATCCACCCCCTCAGGCCCTCGATGGATACTGCAGGAGTGGGTAAAACCTTTCGTCCCCAAAAATCCAGCTCCAGCAGACAGGGATAAGAAACAAGCAGCTGACGCTTCCAAGAGAAGACGCCGCCGGAAAAAGAAGGAAGAATCTTCCTAAGAGAGTTAGCTGCATTCCGGCAGACCCATGAACTTGTATGTGTTTGGTTTTGTTTTTACAAAAATGTTTGATTTCCTTTGTAGCACAGAAAATCTACCTCCTACCTAACCTCATGATGAGCCCTGTCCGAGCTGTCATCCTGTTCATGCTGAGCAGTCTCAGAGCTGCGTGGATCGTTCCTCAGCCAGCACCTAACGTCCATGCAGCTCTCCGAGAAGTTAATCCGAGGACTGGTTCAGCGGATTGTTCAAGGACTGGGGACTCTTGGGGTGGTGGACCTCTATAATGAGGACAATTTTGTGGTTTTTTTGTTCTTTTCCTAATCATGTTAGCATTCGGAATTCTACATTGCATGCTCTTTAAGGCTATCAACGGTTTGGTCTCCAGTACCGCAGAAGTCAACCGCTCAGTTTGTGGAACTAAAGCAAATTGACAGGCCCATAAACCATGAGTGGTGGACAAATTCATAATCAGCAGTAGAAATAGTCTGACATATTTCCTTTAGTTTTGGTTAACAGAAAAGGTGGAGGTGTTGTATTGCACTAGGTATTTAGTTGGTTGCACTGGGTGTTGGGAAAAAATGTTATTGGGCACGTGGATGGTATATTCCCCCCCACATGGTTCCTCCCTCACCCCCCCTGGTCTCTGTATCCCTTATGGTCTGTCCCACGGATGGTCCCTCACCCCACCCCTCTCGGATGTCGCTCCCATTGACCGTGGCCCTCTTTCCCCGCCCGCACATCCTGGCGCATAAAAGCCCCTCGAAGGTGAGGCACGTCCTCTTTGCTGCCGTGGTGGTCGCCTGCGCTAGGTGATCTGTCCCACACGAATAACTGGACACTTTGACGCATGTGGCAGGGAGCGCTTTTCGTCTTTTATCTCGTTCATGTGGTTCTGTGTGGGCTTGGGTCCTGAGTGAGCCGGGTTTGGACTCATACAAGCCCAGAGACCATGGATACTGCAGAGGGGGAGAGCAAAGCTCCAGTGGGTCATGACAGGGCCTGGCCACGTGCCCTTGAGAACTGGGCAGTGTCCCATCAGAAGGAGGGCAGGAGGGACACAGGGAGGCAGGGATAGCTGTGGCACTGCCTGCTGTAGTTTCCCTCTGGGCTTTAGTGAGGATTTCCTCTGTGTGTGAGTGGGAGCCCCCAGGGCCCTGGGCTTCTCTCGTTGCCCCTTCCAGAGATGTTGCACAGGACCTGCTAAGTGGGTAGAGAGTTACCAGGAGCCTGCCCAGAGCTCCCTAGGCCCCAGTGCAGCTTTGGCCATGTCCATTGACATCTGGCTCCCATGCCCTTATCCGACCTCCTTGCAGTGTCCATTTCTCAGAGGCAGATGGGGATCTCAGCACGCCCTGAAAAATGTTGTCCTCTGCTCTGTTCTAGATGAGGTTGCTGGAAAGGCATCGCCATTAGATTGGTTGGATAAAGTTTTGAAGCCCTTGGAGCCTCCTGCAGGTATGTTCTCACTGTCCCACCAAGGATTAATCATTGACAACCTGGCAGGACCAGGTGACAGAAACTTCTGTGGATGTCGAGTTACAGGTGCTTCTGCAGGGAGGACTTTTGCTGCTCCTTTTCTGGTTCCTGCACGCAACCCCAGCGCCGATCGCAGAGGTGAGTAGTGTGTCCCTGCTGACCCCACAGGCTGAGCCCTGCTTTTGTGGCATCCAGTCATGGGAAATGGAACTACTTCCTCATAAGGTCTTCCGAGAGGGAAGAACAAACCTAGGGGCAAGGAGAAATCGCTTGAGTGAAACAATGTCTTGAAACAAATATTGGAGGAACTGCACAAAGGGAATGGTGAGAGCATTTCTCTCAGCCATGTCCTGGGGCTCAGCAGCCGGGGGCTTTGGCTGCACATCTGGACACGCCATGCCCGGCACAGCGGGAAGAGATCCATGGCAGCCTCGCTGCCCCGCTGCTGCTTCCATGCCCTGCAGGTCTGTTTCCCAGCCTGGCCTGGCTGCAGCTTCTCCCCAGCCTCTGCAGGAAGGCATTGGGCATCAGCTGACAGGCCGCCAAAACTGCACCACTGTAGCAGGCTCTGAGCATGCTAGGGCCCCATGGAGGGCCGAGGCTTAAAGATAGGAATTGCCAGTCATGATGAAGTAGCAAAAGAAGCCCCTGCCTTCCGCCTTTTAGACCCCAGCATATCTCTCTGTAGCCCCATAGGTCACTTCCCCTTATCCCCTACTATTGTACAAGTATGGATCCCCTTATACCCCATTTAAAGGGCTTTTTTAGCCCATACTGGAGTAGAGTTATCTCTAGAACCCTTCACAGACCCCTCAATAAAACCCTCACTGCGGAACGCCAGGATGTTTCTTCTCCTCTCTCTCAGCATCTGTTTCCCGGCTAGCCTGCAAGGCGCCTTAGCAAGCAAAGAGCTAAAACCATAAGAGAGCTGATAATCACTAAAGAGCTGATATCCACTGGGCTTGCTAAGGCAGCCAGCGGCTGAGCGCGGCCTGGGTACTCGGACACTCTGTCCCCATGAAGGACTGAGGTATCCAGCCCGTGCTGCCTGCTCGGGGGCAAATTAGCCCAGCAGGAAACCTGGGGTACACCACAGGCCATGCACACCCTGAGATCCCCCGCAATTTCCCTGTCTCTGGGCACATCAGGTGTAGGATCTGTTTGGAGAAGGGACCAGTCTGGGACAGTCCCAAAATCCAGGGTGTTTTCTGATCCTTATACATGACTTTCACAACTATTCCTGCCTGAAGCTGTCATCTTCCCCATTCCCAATGAGGAGTGCTTCCATCTGATCCAGCGGTCTCTTTTCCATTCTTCAGAAATGAAAGGAGCGCCTGTGCTGAAAGCTGAGTTCCCTGGAGGAAGCAGTGATTCTGTGCCAGCCTCTGCTGCAGGAAGGGAGGCGATGCCAGGCACAGCCACAGGAGGTAATTGCTGTGCCTCTGGGCCTGAGCCCTGCTGAGGCTTGAGCTGTCCTCTCTGCTGCTTGGCACTGCGGGCGGGGCCCGGACAAGACGGGCACAGCCCAGAGGAGTTGTTCCTGAGCAGGCTCAGGGCACTCGGCTACTGAGCTGTCCTGCTGGGCTCCCTCCGTGGGAGACAAGTCCCGAAACCTGGGAGCGGCTGCCAGGGGTCCCCATGGTGGGGAAAGGGTAGAGGGGGAGATCAAGGCTCCAGTGGGTCCTGACAGAGCCTGGCCATCTGCCCTTGAGAACTGGGCAGTGTCCCAGCAGAATGAGGGCAGGAGGGACAGAGGGAGGCGGTGATAGCTGTGGCACTGCCTGCTGCAGTTTTCCCCACGGCTTTAGTGAGGATTTCCTCTGTGTGTGAGTGGGAGCCCCCAGGGCCCTGGGTTACTCCCATTGCCCCTTCCAGAGATGTTGCAAAGGACCTGCTAAGTGGGTAGAGAGTGACCAGGAGCCTGCCCTGAGCTCCCCAGTCCCCTGTGCAGCTTTGGCCATGTCCACTGATGTCTGGCTCCCATGCCCTTATCTGACCCCTTTGCAGTGCCCATTTCTCAGAGGCAGACGGGGACCTCATCACGCCCTGAAAAATGTTGTCCTCTCTGCTCTGTTCTAGATGAGGTTGCTGGGAAGGTTTCGCCATTAGATTGGCTGATTAATGTTTTGAAGCCCTTGGAGCCTCCTGCAGGTATGTTCTCACTGTCCCACCAAGGATTAATCATTGACAACCTGGCAGGACCAGGTGACAGAAACTTCTGTGGCTGTTGAGTTACAGGTGCTTCTGCAGGGAGGACTTTTGCTGCTCCTTTTCTGGTTCCTGCACGCAAGCCCAGCGCCCATCGCAGGGGTGAGTAGTGTGTCCCTGCTTACCCCACAGGCTGAGCCCTGCTTTTGTGGCATCCAGTCATGGGAAATGGAACTACTTCCTCATAAGGTCTTCCGAGAGGGAAGAACAAACCTAGGGGCAAGGAGAAATCGTTTAAGTCAAACGACATCTGGAAACAAATACTGGAGAAACTATACAAAGAGAAAGATGAGAGCATTTCCCTCAGCCCTATCCTGGGGCTCAGCAGCCGGGGGCTTTGGCTGCACATCTGGACACGCCGTGCTGGCACAGCGGGAAGGGATCCATGGCAGCCTCGCTGCCCCGCTGCTGCTTCCATGCCCTGCAGGGCTGTTTCCCAGCCTGGCCTGGCTGCAGCTTCTCCCCAGCCTCTGCAGGAAGGCATTGGGCATCAGCTGACAGGCCGAACAAACATCAACAGACCCTGAAATTCCCCCCAGTATCCTGGTCTCCAGATTAGGAAAAGGAGGTGGTTTACAGCAGGGAGAGATCTGACCCAGCCCCAATAACCTGGCCATTTTCCTGGTCTTTAACAAATATTGCCTCCTATATATGCCAGCACCCAAATAGCAAACAGCTCCCTCTGATGCAGCTGTCTCCCTTTGTTTCTCAAGAGATGGACATAGAGGTTCTGTGGAAAGCAGCATTTCCTGAAGGAAGCAGTCGCTCTTTGTTGCCAGCCCCTGCCACAGGAAAGGAGGAGATGCCAGACACAGGCACAGGCACAGAAGGTAATTGCTGCGCCAGGCTCAGCCCTTGGCAGGGCTGTGTGGCAGCAGCTCTTCCCCCAGGTTCTGCCCTTCCATGGCCCGGCAGCAGCCAAAGCTGGAGGTGTGGAGAGTTTTATTAATAGTTGGTTAGCTGAGAAAGGCCATACTGACATAATGCCGCTGGTTAAGCTGAGAGAAGGAAGTCAGCTGTCAGCAAGCGAAAAGGAGATGTCAGCAATTAGCAATCAGTGACCTTGCTTCAACATGAGGATAGGGAGTAGAGATTATTCCTGAATATCTCCTGAGAATATGTAGAAAGTATCAAAAGTAGAACCATAGGAATGCAGAAGTAGGTGTAGTTGCTGATATGTAACTAACCAATCCTGAGCTCAACTTTTGCAATATGTATGAAGCTCATTATGAACTGCATTTAACCCGCCGTACTGATCAATAAAATTGGGCCTGTGATGATCAATTGATGTCCTGGTCTCCTTCCATCGACAAAGGGTGGAGAATGCGGGCAACGCTGCGGGCAACGATGCGGCAACGTTGAACCTCTGTCCTTTTTTCTCGGATTAAAAGGAAAAAGGGAACTCACCACGGTCGAGGAAGTTGGGTGAGGGTCCTTGCAGCCAGGACGGTGCCGGATTATAAAAGCACCCTTGAGGATCACAACGGTGACTCAAGCCTCTACGTGCCGCCGGAGCCTGGAGAGCTGCAACAGCGCGCCCTGATTAATAGGTATGGATAAGCAAGCGGCATACGATCATCTCTTCTCCTCATATTTAGAAAGGCGAGGAGTAAAAGGGATAGATTTTAAAAAGGAGTTACAGGGATTATTGGCTTACGGCCATGCTAAAGATATATTTAGTAACCCGCACACAGTTCATGAGCTATCAGAGTGGAGAAAGTTTGGGGAAATAGTGTTGGATACAGTGTTAGATGGAGATAAGTCAGCAAGGAAATTCGGGAAGTTATGGCGGGTGGTGTATAATACGTTACTTCAGCAGGTCTCTGAGAGAAAGGCAGCAGAAAGGGCGACAGAAGCTCATAAGAGGAATATAGGATATGGTCGTGAGGATGATCCCTTAGCACCTTCTGTAACTAAGATACTTATGCCTAAGAGTCCCCAGCATAGTGGTGTGGAGGATTTGCCTATAGACATAGTGGAACCGTCTGCACCCCCCTTGTCAGAGGGGGAAGGCGAGTCGGATGGGGGAGGTAAGAGCAAACCAGCTTTGCCTCCGCCGCCGGCTTCAGGTGGGTCGGATGGTGGGGGTGGGAGCAAGCCAGCTTTGCCTCCGCCGCCAGCTTTGCCTCCGCCGCTACCCCCGAGCAGGCCGGCTCCGGTTACAGCTCCAGCGGGGGGGCCGCTTCCCCCGCGTGAGCCGGCTCCGCTCGAGCCAGCTCCGGTTTCACTGTCAGCTCCGGCGGGGAGGTCGCTTCCCCCGCGCGAGCCAGCCTCTGCTTCACCGCCTTCCCCGTGCGAAAACTCGGTGTCTGCACCGAAATGCCAGCAGCATAGCACCCTCAAAGAGCCAGCTCCCATCCCAGGAGCACACCGTGATCTATGGGGGAAAATGGCTAATCAAAGGAGGGAAGCTTGGGCTGCTGTGGCAAAAGAAGTAATGCAAATGGGGGATGGTGAGGCAGTGGAAATAGCTTCTAGCCTTGCATGTCCGGTTACATACACACCACAGTATGATGCACAAGGGAACCTTACGCATAATATAGCAGCATATTCTCCCTTAGATTGGAAGTTGTTAACCCAGCTACGTTCCACGGTTAGTCAGTTTGGAGTAAAAAGTGAACCTGTTAGGCAAATGTTAGATTATCTTTTTAATACTCAGATTTTATGCCCAAATGATTTAAGAGGAATAGTGCATTTAATATTCACTCAACATCAGCAATTATTGTTTAATGCACATTGGCAAGCATTAGTAAACGAATCAGTTGCTGTACAACGAGCTCAGGGAGACCCATTGCATGGGGTAACAGTGGAGGAGCTCATGGGCTTAGGGGCATATTTGCGTACAGAGGCACAGATGATATCGGGAGCAGATAAACTTCGAGAGGCTATGCGATTAGTGTGTACAGCAATAGATATGGTTAAAGAGCCAGGAGGGTTACCAGCTTATATGGGCATTAAGCAAGGTAGAGAAGAATAATTTGGAAATTTTATCGATAGGGTAGCTACTGCTATAGATCGGGCCGGGGTTGCAGACTATCTTAAGGGGGCGCTATTGAAGCAGTGTGCTTTGCAAAATAGTAATCCAGCAACCCAAAGAGTGTTAGCTACTTTAGGAGCAAATTGGACCATTGAGGAAGCATTAGAGCGAATGGTGTTAATGCCAACAGCTTCGCAGGCATTCATAGCAGAAGCTCTAAAGGAATTAGAATTGGGGTTACAAAAGCAGGCAGAGTCTAATCAGAATCAGGTGTTAGCTGCTCTTGCTCCTCTCCGAAGCGGCTCACTGGCATTCATGCAAGGAGGTTCAAAGCCATTTATCAAGTGTTACCGGTGCGGCAATGAGGGACACACACGCCGAGCTTGCCGAGCGACTGGCATTTGGTGTCAACACTGCCGATCCAGCTCCCACAACACTACGACTTGTAGGCGCCGGTCGGGAAACCATCAGCGGAGCACGCTTCACGGGGGCCGCGCCCAGACACAAGTTGCCGCCGTGACATCGGAGACACCAGTTGCCGCAACATTGTTGCCACCTCCTGTCTGCAACCCGCAACAACAGGAAGCCTCAGTTTGGACTTAGCAGCAGCAGACGTCACACTAATGACGAATCGGCCTGAGAAGATACCAACTAGAGTAAAGGGTCCTCTTATATTAAATGGACAAACATGTGGAGCATTATTATTAGGACGCTCTTCTACAACTATGTTGGGATTATTTGTTTTGCCTGGAGTTATTGATGCAGACTTTACAGGGGAAATACAAATCATGGCTTACACCCTTTATCCTCCAATTAAAATAACAAAAGGACAACGCATTGCACAATTGGTACCACTATCACAAATGACACCGGGAATACAACCATTTACTGGGCAAACACGGAATGAAAAAGGTTTTGGCTCTACTGGTGTTACACTTTTAACTGTGGATTTACAAAATAGACCAAAGCAAAAAGTTGAAATTACTTATGGGCGTCAAAGCATAACCCTTTATGGATTATATGATACAGGAGCAGATACCAGCATTATTTCTCCAGAAGCATGGCCACAACATTGGCCTCTATTCCCATCAGCAAACATGCTCACCGGAGTAGGAGGATTTACATTGGCAAGCAGGTCACCTTCTTTGTCTGTGTGCATTGAGGATCAACAAATATCTGCTGTGTTTTCAATTGTGCAACTGCCTCCTACAGTCTCCTGTTTAATTGGAAGGGACATTTTAACACAATTGGGAGTGGTGTTAACTAATCAGCACCCTTTGGGGTAATTGCCATTGCTTGGACTTTCCCCATTCCACTCACCTGGAAGATGGATACACCGGTGATGGTTAAGCAATGGCCACTAAAAGGGGAAAGCCTTATGCATGCTCATGAATTGGTAGAGGAACAATATTCAAAGGGACATTTACAACTTTCCACGAGCCTTTGGAATACACCTATTTTTGTGATCAAAAAGAAATCAGGAAAATATCATTTAATACATGATTTGCGGGCTGTAAATGACCAAATGGAACCTATGGGGGCCTTACAGCCTGGTCTTCCAAATCCAGCTATGATTCCAGAACACTGGCCACTCTTAATTATTGACCTAAAGGATTGTTTCTTCACCATTGGCCTGCATCCTAATGATATGAAGAGATTTGCTTTTACTTTACCAGCAATAAATCATGGAGAACCAGATAAAAGATTTGAATGGACATCTCTTCTGCAAGGCATGCGGAATTCTCCGACCTTATGTCAGCTTTATGTTGATGCAGCATTACAGCCACTACGTCGCAAATGGCCAGCAACTATAATATATCATTACATGGACGATATTTTGTTTGCAAAACAACAACCATTTTCCTCTTTGCAGATTGACATTATTAAAAATACTCTTGCTGCATATTCACTTGTTATTGCTTCAGAGAAAATTCAAACTACAAAGCCCTGGAAATATTTGGGATGGACTTTGATGGATCAAATAGTGATACCTCAAAAATTGGAATTACAATTGGACATTAAGACTCTACATGATGCACAGAAGTTGCTGGGAGACTTACAGTGGCTGAAACCCATTGTGGGAATACCAAATCATTTGTTAGAAGCCCTACGGCCTTTGTTAAAGGGTGTTGACCCTACTACTCCTGTATACCTGACAAAGGAGCATCGTCTTGCCTTGCAGCAAATCAGTAACTGTGTACAACAGGGGTACGTGTCTCGTAGACAACTCGACCACCCTATTGACCTTACTATCTGGAATAGCCCTTGCCACCTGCTTGGTGCTCTCTCTCAAAAACAAAAGAAAACGAGGGAGATACGGGTGTTGGAATGGTTGTCTCCACCATTACAGCATAAGAAAACAATATGTTCAAAAATTGAACAATTGGCTGCATTAATCAAAAAGGGGCGTCTCAGAATTCTTGAAGTGAATGGTAGAGAACCTGCTACCATTAGATTGCCTATGGAAAAAGAAACCTTGGACTGGTACCTGATTAATTCAAAGAATTTACAGGAAGCATTATTGACATCATCTGCTACAGTAGATACCAGCAAATTAGTGCCTAAAGTTTTGCAATGGATGACAGAATGGAACTGGATTACTCGACCCTTGAGAGAAGAACGCCCTATAGAAGGAGCTATTACAGCCTTTACAGATGCAGGAAAGAAATCAAGGCGTGCTGCTGTCACTTGGCAAAAAAAAGGACAATGGAAACATCAACTCCTCACATCAGACCCTGTGGATAGTTTACAAACTTTGGAATTGTTAGCAGTAGTATGGGCAGTATCCAACTTACAGGAGCCTTTAAATGTGGTCACAGACTCTATGTATGTTGCAGGAGTAGTCAGACGAATAGAGGAAGCAGCAATTAAGGAAGTGAATAATAAACGATTGTATGAGTTGTTGGTACAATTAAGGAAAGCTCTACGGGAGAGAAATGCAGCTGAGTCAAAATTCAAACAGAAAGAGATGTGGCATACATGACTTAGACTGCAGCTGGATAGGAGATCCACAGTTTTGGGGTACATTCAAACAGGTGGTTGTTTCAACTATCTTGCCAGGAGGATCTGCCAATAAGGCTATGAATTTAGCAAAGCAATTAGGGTGCTGGGCAAAGGATGAGCTGAACAAGGCATCACAAATTCTAGACATGCTAACCGCAGATGTGCAGAGTGTTAACCATGCTGTTTTGCAAAATAGAGCTGCCGTAGATTTTTTGCTCTTAGCACAAGGACATGGATGTGAAGAGTTTGAAGGAATGTGTTGCATGAATCTGTCTGATCATTCGGTGTCCATTTATACTAAGACAAAAGAACTGCAACAGGGACTTCACAATCTCAAGGAAGAAGGAGGTTTAGGAATTGACAAATGGCTTAAAAGCTTAGGACTTGGGCCATGGCTGAGGAACCTTGTGATCTATGCTATAGGACTGCTGGGTGTAATTTTACTGTTTTTGCTTATTTTGCCTTGTATCTTTAATTGTATTCAAAACATGGTCAGCCGTACAATAGCAAAAACCTGGCAAACTAATCTCCTTGCTCAAGAAGAAAACGGGGGAAATGTGGAGAGTTTTATTAATAGTTGGTTAGCTGAGAAAGGCCATACTGACATAATGCCGCTGGTTAAGCTGAGAGAAGGAAGTCAGCTGTCAGCAAGCTGAAAGGAGATGTCAGCAATTAGCAATCAGTGACCTTGCTTCAACATGAGGATAGGGAGTAGAGATTATTCCTGAATATCTCCTGAGAATATGTAGAAAGTATCAAAAGTAGAACCATAGGAATGCAGAAGTAGGTGTAGTTGCTGACATGTAACTAACCAATCCTGAGCTCAACTTTTGCAATATGTATGAAGCTCATTATGAACTGTACATAACCCGCTGTACTGATCAATAAAATTGGGCCTGTGATGATCAATTGATGTCCTGGTCTCCTTCCGTCGACATGGAGGTGCCTTTGGAGCTCGTTCGCAGCCCCGGGGAAAGGGGACTCGTGCACCAATGTCCATCCTGCGGCAGCTGCTCCAGAGCTGGCCCTGAGTGCCCAGAGGCCCAAGGCACAGGAGCAGCCCCGAGCGGGAGCCCTGCCGTGAGCCCAGGGCCAGAGCCAGCCTTGGCTCCCAACTGGGCAGGGGCTGCACTGGGTCCTGACAGAGCCTGACTCAGTGCGCTGGGGCTGGGGGAGCTGTCATGGGGCAGGGAGGGCCAGGGCTGGCAGTGGCTGCTCAGGGATGGGTTTGGCCCATGTCCCTCGAAGTAGCGACTGCCCAAGCAGCTGCACTGACCCGGGCTCTCCTCCTAGCCTGCTGGGCTTTGTTGGGTGGCACAGCCTGTGCCAAGGGGCGGCAAGGTGCCTGCAGGCTCCAGCTCTGGGGGAAACAGAGAACGTCCTGCCCGCATCCACCGTGCTGCCAGCTCAGCAGTGCAGCACAGCACGGCATGGGCTGACACTCCCCATTGCTCCCACAGGTGCAGCTGGAACCACTGTGCATGCTCCTGATACCCAGAAGGGCCCTGGAGGGGGTTTCTGTCAGGGAACAGGCTGCTGGCTGGGGTTACTGGCAGACCTGCTTCTTTTGGAGCTTATCTTCTTCTTGTGCTGCTTTGGAATCTGGTATTCCTGGAAAAGAAACTGGTGAGTGTTTTGTTGCTCTCCCCCTCAAACAGCTTCTTTTGAAAGTCTACTGCAGACAGGAAACATTACCAGTGAGGCTGCAGTGTAGGTGTAGCCAGTCCATGATTGTCCAAAGAACTCTGCTGAGGGTTCTGCTGCTGCCCAGAGCTTTCATTGGCCTCCTCATTGCTGGACCTTGTCCTGGGGGGCCCGCTGCGGCTGCAGCCAGTGCTGGCTCCCACTGAGGCTGCCTGGCCAAGGGAAACCCCAGGGGCACAGGGCAGAGGGAAAGCACGGCAGAGAGGAGAAAGAGCAGGGACGAGATTGCCCTTGAAAGGCAGAGGCGCTCTGGGGCCCACTCCTGCCCAGGGAGCCTGCCCAGAGCCGTGCCCTGCTCGCCGGGGCCTTGAGGGACAGCTGTGCAGCTGGGCCGAGCTGTGCCAGCAGCTCCAGCCGTGCTGGGGAGCCTTGCCAGCTCTGGGCCCTGCTGTGCAGGAGGCTCCCTGTGTGCCACTGGCAGCTGGGGCCTCAGCCACCTCCTCTCTCCACAGTTCCACCTCTGGACAGGAGTTTAAAGGCGGCAGCACCTCACAACCGGAGGGCCTGGGCAGCCCTGTCAAGAGTTCTGAGAAGAGGACCCCGGAACAGCCATCTAAGACGAAACCTGCTATTCTCCCAGTGTAGACCCCACTGCCACCTCCTCTCCCCATGTGAATCCCTGAGCTGCCCTCATCCCCTTTTTGATCTTCCTCTGTCCCGTCCCAGCCCATTCCCGAGTTCTTCCATAGACCCCAGCAGCAGCCCAGCACCCTCCAGCCCTTCCTGAGACCAACATGTCCCTTCCTCTGCCCTGGAGCCCCCTGGCCCTATCCTCTAAACAACCCTGTAGGTTACACCCCTGTGAAAAACACCAATCACTTGTTTTTAAAATTTTAAAGTTTAATAAAATGGTTATATAGATAGTAATACAATTAGAGCAATGATTATTTGCATAATTTGGATTAGGACAATATGAGACAATAGAAACCAAGTGTTATGGACATCCAGGTACCTTTTTCTGGGCAGCACAAGCTCAAAAGAGGACACCTGTTATCAGAGGATTAACCCTTAAAAACAATACCCTGTTGCATATTCATACACTTCAAACATGATGCGTAAATTCTGTTCAAATACAGGATTCTGTCCGCTCATCATCAACTTCTTCCTCTGAATCCTAACAGTGCCTTCGAGGCCGGAAGAAGTTCGTTTCTTCTGATAAGAGGGCAATGAATTCTTTTTCTCTGACAGATATATGTGACCTGTGGCTGCTATCTTGCTGTGAGTCCTTTCTTAAAAAAAAAATATCTTACATACTGTAGCTTCTTTTTTAACATTTTTTATAAGCTAAAACTATATTTAACACACTACTTAAATGAATTAACACAGCATTACATTGTAACACAACACCTATAATATTCATTTTAGTATTTGCGAAAAGCCAATCATAAAGTACGCATTTTTCACTCCCCCATCCCCCCCATCCCCACCCAGGTAGGTGACGGCCCCTTCTTCTGTTGCAATAAACACATGGAGCTGTCACCCCAGTGTCCGGGTGGCAGCAGCAGCAAAGCCCAGCCAGCAGCAGCACTGGCTCAGCTCCGTGCCCAGGAGAAGCCGTGGATGCCCACGGTGTGGGCAGGCAGGAGCCAGGCAGGTCCTGCTGTGACCAGCGGCGGGGTCCCCAGGGCTGGGGGAGCCCATGCTGAGCGTCCCTGGGCTGAGGGCACATTTCCTTCCCTGGCATCATCTGGGCCTGCACCTCCTTCAGTGGCAAGCCCAGGAAAAGAGGGAAGCCATCAAGAGCATCTCCACAGACACAGCCTGACCAGCAATTCCAGCAGGCAAAACAAAGCTCCTCCCTAATTAACACACACTTGATAGAACCTAATTGATGGGCCATCACCAATGCAGGGTGCTGCACAGGGTCTGCTCCTCTGGACGAGGGCCAGAAGGGGAGGGAAGGGAAGGGCTGTGTGGCCTTGGGGCCCGATGGGGCTGATGAACAGCCCCAGAGGCACAACAGCCCAGCTGCAGCCACGCTCCGTTTCCTGCTCAAAACACTCGGCGTAGCTGCCCTGGCCTTCCCCGTAAGGCACCTGGGGGCTTTGGAGGCCCCCATAAGGCGCACGAGGGGCTGGGGTCCCTTGTGGGACACACGGGGATATTTTAGGCCCCCTCTGAGGCACGGAGGGCGCTGGGGTCCACTTCAAGTCATGCAAGGAATTTGGAATTTTGTATGAGGCATGCAGGGAGTTTGGGATCTCTCCCAAGGTGTGCAGGGCGCTGGGGTCTCTGCTGAGGCACATGACGGGGTTTTGGGCTCTCATTTCACATGTGGAGAGGGCTGTGGGCTCTCATAAGCATCCCGGGGCTTTGCGCCCCTCCTGCTGCCCGCAGTGGGGCTGGAGTCTCTGCTGAGGCCCGCAGGGCTCGGGGCCCTCCCGCGCTCCCTCCCGAGGCCCTCCGGGCCCGTCCGGCTCGGGGCTGCCGCGGCCCAGGAGCAGCCGCCGTGCCGGGACGGCGCTGGCGACGAGCCGAGCGGGAGCTGCCCCGCCGGGTCGCGCGGCACGGGCACGGCACGGGCGGCGCTGAGCCCCGGGCAGGCGGCGCCACAGCCCCGGCCCTGCCTCCGTCGGGGCCGGGCACACACAGCCCCGCAGGCAGATCGGCGGCTCCGGGCTCCGCTCTGCGCCCGACGGGACGGAACCGATGCCACAGGAGCCTGGGGAGCCCCGCGCAGGCCCCTGGCGCTGCCCGCCCGCCCCTCCTGTGGCCATCCCGGGCGGCAGGGGCTCGCTCTGGGCGAGCTGCCGGCTCCTGCCACTGCCCTGACAACGCTGAGGGGCGTTCGGGGCCGGGACTGGGCTTGCCAGGGAGACAATTCATAGGAGACTTGCTCAGGCTTTTTACAAGATTTACTGGGAAACAACTTAAAATCCCAGGCTAAATCGTGCGGTTTAACGCCTGGGGATTTGCAGTCTCGTCCCGCGGCCGGCTAGCCGCTCCCGGAGTGACCGGCGGAGACCACGAATCCCGCCACTCCCAGGTTCGCTGCCAGGACCCCGAGTTCTGGCTCCGTCTGCGGCGTAGTGACGCAGGCGAGAGCAGCACTGCGAAGCACTGAGGCGAAGGAAGGAAGGACTGGACACACATATGGATACCGAGGCGCTTTACTGACCTAGGCGGGGCCAGTAACGGTATCACCGAAAAACTTTTGGGGCGGCACTTATAAAGGCGAAGGGCGTGACACGAGGGGACACAAGGGACCAATGAACGAGGCCCAGGGTTGGAGCGAGGGACACAACCGAACCAATAGCAAGGGCACGGGGGAGGGAGAAGCGTCAAGGGACAAATCATGTGTTAAGTAAGGCAAGATTGACTGCTGCCACTGTTCCACCACCATAGAATTGTTTTAAGGATCCAGAGGCCTGACACTCTGCTATGGAGGACATTCCACATTTCCAGTCTTTTGGGCATTTAGGACCTTTTGATTTACTTTGCACCCAAGAAAAATAAATCTCCAAATGTGCACAAATAACTCCTTTAGCATTTCCTCCTTTTATTTTCAGCTGATTTTTACATTGTTCTCTGCTACCTTGTCCTTGTTATGAATAAGAAGCTTGACTAGACCAATATTCAAGCAGCAATCAATTTATTATTTAATATGGTGAAGTACGAGCAATACAGTGCTGGGTACAGTGGGGGAAGTTTTCCCTCCAACTGCACACCGATAATTGATGGTTACAAGTATTTATAGGGGTACTCATGACATTTTTTCAGCAGTTTCTATTTCCAATCTTTTACTCATCAGCAATTTTTATTCCAAATTATTACATCACAATTCTATACACTATTGTGATTTTTAATTTCTCTGGATGTATCTCAAAGGACTACCCCCAGATAGTGATGGTCCAGTTTCCGAAAGAAGAAAGACTAATCCCATCTGGTGGGGTCCAGCTCCCCAGATGTGTGTCCACCTTTTAATTGAAGAGACTCTAAATCTCATAACAGTGATGTCCAGCTTCCCTTTGGTCAAAACCATAAACCCTTGAGGTGATGTTCATCTTCTTCTCTCAAGCTGTTTTTCTCTGCTTCAATAAGGCGTGAGATAAGCATATTTCCTTTATATATATTCAAAGCTATAGTTTCAAGGATACAAGTAATATTCTAAAATTATACTTCAAAAGGTTATTATTGCAGAGCTTTTTTATGGATTAAATGCAAGCAAAAAGCAACATCTTTAACACCTTAACTCCAATGCTCTTAAATCAACCAGGGTTAATTGCAAACAAAAGATAGGTTCATAGGCCTTTTTCCATGCTTTATTTTCCTCAGTTATTATTAGAATTCACAGCTCTCCCATTGTCGGTGTCCACACATTTCGCATTCACAAGTACACACTTTGCCTGTTTGTACCTGACACGAAACACAACTTTGTATTTCACAATCCCCTCTCTGCTTGTATAAATTTTCATTTCTCTTACTCATTCGTGTCTGGGCTTCAACTCTGGCTAAAACTTTGGAAGCTTTCTCTTTTTGGTCTCTTATTTTTAATTTCATTATTTTGGTTATCTTAGCTGTTTTCTCAAATCTACCAACTTCTCTGGTAGCCAATTCTGAGTCAGTTACTGCAATCTGCATGCTTTGAATAACTGAGTGGATTGGTTGCATAAAACATGGAATAAGGCAAGGTAGAAACAATAACCTAGCTAATGAGGACAATATCAGGAACCCTTTTTTCTTCTACTAAGTTCCTCCTCTAATCATCTGGTTCCACCATGAGGCTTGAAGCATGGAATTCCGTTTTTGGACAGGGACATGAGCCACCCTTTTGAGCTCTGCTGCTAAACCCCGGATGGTTTCTCCGTAGTCATCAATCTCAACTTTTCTATCTACGGGGCAGTTCTCTGTAAGCTTTTTGTCCACAAATCTTATATATACCATTTGGGCTTTCAATGGGTCATTTGCACCTTCAGGTTTTAAATTTTCTCCAACCCAGTATAATTTGCCACCTATAGTGCACATCTTTAATTGGTTATGGTCATAGCACACTTCACTAAGACGGGAATGTGCCATGAACATTGATTCCATTTTTCCCCCGAACCAGACAGTGTGATTGCATTTGTCACAGACAGCTGGAGCAATAGGCTCCGATACTGCAGCTCGCTCGTGGATTATGTGGAGTTCAGGAGTGAGGCTATTAAGGCCCATTGCCTGGGATGCAATGATCAATAGAGTGAAAATAATCCTCAGAGGGTTTAACTCTCTACCTCTCCCAAGGCCTCTTGGGTTGCATCCAAGGGCCGAGATGTAGATCTTCTTGGTAGCAGAGTTTATACCTTGGGATTTACTCACTGATATTTTCCGTTTCATTTTTGCCTTTTGACTCATGAGCCTTCAGATCTCTATTTATTGTGGTTGTGGTCCGATTCTTTTTAATTTAGGCCAATTGGCCCCTGAGTTCGGGGGATGTGCGACTACAATAGGGCTGCTGTATGTGCCTCCCCCTCTTCCAGCGATACTTGACTTCCTGCCACTCTTTTGCTTTAATTTGAGATTCGTCTGGTATCCAATTGCTCTTGTCACACTCTACTTTTTCTAATTTGGCTTTTGGTACTTCCTACAAATCAATTCCTGCTCTTGTTCCCTGTACCCAGATTCTCCACCAGTCTTTATCTCCTGTTTTAATATATCCTTTCCTTACTGGAGTCCACAAAGTTTTATCAGTTTCTTTCTCTATTTCTTTCATACAATTACAGCAGAGAGCATTAGGGATCTGTCCCCTTGGTAGGTTTGTATACCAAAATTCTTCACACTCTATACACTTAAAACAACTCCATGGATAACACTTACAGTTTAGAGTAGTACATTCTACCTCTCATGAGTACAATTGGTTTTGCAGCTTAAGGTAGGAGCATTTTCATGACATACATCAGTCTCTTTTTAACTTAATTTTCAGTTCTCTGGGGGTAGATGCAATTCTCCACTGGGATTCAGCAGGAGTCTCTGTCGGTGGTTCCATCTCTGTCGGTGGTTCCACTGGTCCTTTGATCCGCGATGCGTGGGTCCAGCCTTTTTCCGCAGTTCGGACAGCTGTATCAACGGTCAGCAGAGTTAAATATGGACCTTCCTACCTAGGGGACAAACTCTCTTCCTTCTAGCTTTTAATCAGCATGCAGTTATCTGGTTTTATTTGATGTCTGCTAAATCTGAGAGGGGCTGATTGAGCAATTACCCCTTTCTCCCTTAGTTCTAGGACATGTTGTCCCGTCTTCTGGATGTACTTTTGAATAGTCATATCAGCTATGATTACTGATGTTTGGGGTACTTCCTGGGAATAAGGCATCCCATAAAGCATCTCATATACAGAAAGTCCCGTATCTGCATTTGGAAGTGTCCTTATATTAAGCAATGCTAAAGGTAAACATTTGACCCATGACATTTGGGCCTCAATCATTAATTTTGTTAACTGCTGTTTTATTGTTTGGTTCATTATTTTCACCCTCCCAGAGCTCTGGGGTTGCCAAGGGGTGTGATATTCCCAGGAAATCCCCATGGCTTTTGTTACTCCTTTTATGATGCTGGAAGTAAAGTGAGAGCCTTGATCAGAATCAATGGCCCTGATAACCCCAAATCGAGGAGTTATTTGTTCCAACAATATTTTAACTACAAACTTCACCGTGGCTCGGGCAGCCGGGTAGGCCTCCACCCAATGAATTAGTTGATCTACTAATTCTAACAAGTATTTCCATCTGCCCACCCTTGGTAATTCAGTATAATTCACCTGAACCCTTTCAAATGGTCGGTAGGCTATTTTTCTACCGCCGGCTGGAGCTTGTCTCATTACCTTTTTGTTAACTTTTTGACATGTCAAACACTCCTGTGTTATTCATTTTGTTATCTCAAAAATTCCAATACATCTACAATATTTTAAAAAATGATCACATAAGGCTCTTGTTCCCCGATGAGTATGTTGGTGCAACTGGCTTAAAATCTTTCTAGCATAAACTTTAAGTAAAATCTCTCTCTCATCTGATAGTATCTATTTTCCCAGCATTTTGTTAGCTTCTAATTTTTTTATAGCTTCTTCCTCTTGAGTACTATAGCTTTTTGGCAGCTTCTCTTGAATTTCCGCTATAGTGTTCAGCTGGATAGTCTCTTTTAGCTTACAAGCTGCCTCTTTTTCTTCTTACTAAGTAGCTTGACCCTTGTTGATGACCTCTTACATGTACTACAGCTATTCTCTTAGGTCTTTTCAGGGCTTCAAGAACTCTGATTTTTAACTCCTGATGGATCAGTTTCTTCCCTTGAGTGTTTATCAAACTTCTTTCTATCTAGATGTGTGCACAATTCCAAAAGCATATTTTGAGTCTGTGTAAATTGTCCTCACCTTATCTTTTCTTAACGAAATAATCAGGTCCCTTCCCAAAAGATTGCATTCTGCTTCTGAAACTAGTAATAGATCACTAATATCCACTTGTCCTTTTGCTTCAATTAGTACTTGTTCAATAATGGGAACCTTAAAGGCCTCCCCTTTTGCTCTAATTACTTGAGCTGTTTTCCGGCTGATTTTGCATTTTTTTGGTAATCTTTGCACTGTTGATCTTTCAGCAGCCGTGTCTACTAAAAGGGTGACTTCTTCACCTTGGGGAACTACTCTTAATTTTCCTCTACAAACAGTTTTTGATCTGCCTCTCACTTCCTGCAAACCCTTTTAACATGTCCTTCCATACCACAGTAAAAGCAGGTAGGTCTTTTAGAACCCTCACCTGTTATTTTTCTCATGCTTTTAGCATTACTTGAAGATGCACTACCGTTCTGAACCTCTTTTACTGCAGCCATGAAAACCTTGGCTTTAGCTTTCACCTTCTCTTCATCTCTCTCTCTATGCTTCGCTTAACAATTCTTGCAAACCTCTGTCCTGCCAGCTGTCTAACTTTCTAAGTTTCCTTCTAATTTCCTCCCATGATTTCGCCACAAACGGAGTTTTGATTAACGCTTCCCCACAGCTGTATCAGGATCTAACCCCAAATACATTTGTATACTCTACTTTATTCTTTCTAACTGATCTATGGTTGACTCATCTTTCCCCTGACGTTCATTCAGGGCCTTGCTAATATTTTGCCCTCCAGGGACTGCTTCTTGAATTCCCTGAATAATTATATTCCTGAGATCCATCATATTCTGCCTATCTTGGTCATTGTTATGGTCCCAGTTAGGGATTGCCAGGGGCCATTTAATTTCTCCTAAAGGTGCCTGCTGGTGGTCCCTATCCCAAATTCTCATGCTAGCCTGTCTTATCAACTGCCTCTCCTCTGTTGTAAATAAAATACTTAAAATTGACTGAATCTCCTTCTGGGTCTTAGAAACTGATCTAGCCTTTCAGACACCCCCAGAGGATCTTCAAGTAACCTTCTCATTTCTTTTTTTAAAAGCTCTTACATCCCCGGTGTTCAGGGGTGCTGGCACATACCCAATGACTGGTGTCCCTTGATTTCCTACTAATGGTACTTCCCTTAATGGGTACAGCTGCCCCCACTTCCCTTCCTTATTGCTATCCCCACTGCTTTCTGCTTGTGCCTTTTCCTGGCTTCTCGTTCTGTGTGCTGGTGGTGAATCAAGTACCGGGAGCGGAGCCACCAGGGCTTGTGGCAGTGGGAGTGGAGCCACCGGGGCTTGTGTCAGCGGGAGTGGAGCCACCGGGGCTTGTGGCAGTGGGAGTGGAGCCACCAGGGCTTGTGGCAGTATTAGTGGAGCCACCGGGGCTTGTGGCAGCATTAGTGGAGCCACCGGGTCTTGTGGCAGTGGGAGTGGAACCACCAGGGCTTGCGGTGCAGGGGGTGCTGGAATGGGTGCAAAGGGTGCCGGGTTAGGTGCTGGATGAGGCACCTCTGCCAGTGCAGCTGGCTGTGGTACATAAGGGGGGGAAGGTTATCTAAAGGGTTCTACTGATCCCTTTTCTTTTTGGTTTTTAATGCATACAGGGGAGTAGCCTAGGACCATGCCATAAAGCAGCATAATCGCTTTCTTCTTGGTTAATAGGGTCCTTTTTATTTACATAGGCATTCAGAGCCTTACAGATCCACCCTTTAGATGACCTGTATATTGGCCAGTATAAATTATCAGGTCATATCATTTCCTTAGTCCATTCTACCATACAATATTGTATCATTTTCTCTTTACTTTTTCCTCTCCTGGATTCACATTTGTCCCACAATTTTAACATTACCCCAAGGGGGCTGTCCTGGGGTATATCTGGCAAAATGCTCCCTCTTTTTCCAGTACTTTCAGTACCTTTATTTTCCTGCTGGTTTATACCAGCACCTGGGTATTTGCTCTGGCATTGACCCATTTTTCCACCGAACAGGTGTTCCCTCACTTGCTCGGATCTCACTCGTTCAGACCTTAGTCCTTTCTTGTCAGGAATTTCCCTAATAAGTCCCTTCTAACGCCTCCCGCCTCTGATTCTCTACCGGGAAAAGAAAACAAATTCCTCTCCGTAATTCTTATCTTATTTCACCACCCCAATCTTTTACATACAGAGAATCCTTTTCCACACACTTTGTTCCTTCACCTGCCTCGCAGGGTAGCGGAACCGAGGTTAGAAGAACTCCTCACTCATGTCGTGACTAGGTCACGTCTCAAACACACACCATTCACACTCTTACACACCTACACCCGTTCTTATCCCACCAAACCAAGCGATACTTACAGCCTCCTTTTCTCGCCTAGGTCTTCGTGCACAAGTTTTTACAGGTGAATTTACCGCAGTCTACTCCAGGAGCTCAAAATTCATTGCTCATAATTTACCTTATGGATTTCCTCTTCCCTGAGAGATTCCCCGGTCACTCAGGGCCACCGGAGGCAGAAGCCTCCAAGGTGGGGCGCCTCCCTGAGATCAGGAGTCTCCCTCAATGGATTTGGAAATTCCCGGCCAACGCAGCAAATTTGTTATGAATAAGAAGCTTGACTAGGCCAATATTCAAGCAGCAATCAATTTATTATTTAATATGGTAAAGTATGAGCAATACAGTGCCGGGTACAGTGGGGCAGTTTTCCCTCCAACTGCATGCCGATAATTGATGGTTACAAGTATTTATAGGGGTACTCATCAGGTTTTTTTCAACAGTTTCTATTTCCAATTTTTAATCATTAGCAATTTTTATTCCAAATTATTACATCACAATTCTATACACTATTGTGATTTTAATTTCTCTGGATGTATTTTCAAAGGACTATCTCCAGATGGTGACGGTCCAGTTTCCAAAAGAAGAAAGACGAATCCCATCATGTGCGGTCCAGCTCCCCAGATGTGTGTCCACCTTTTAATTGCAGAGACCATAAATCTCATAACAGTGATGTCCAGCTTCCCTTTGGTCGAAACTATAAACCCTTGAGGTGATGTTCATCTTTATTTCTCAAGCTGTTTTTCTCTGCTTCAATAAGGCGTGAGATAAGCATATTTCCTTTATATATATTCAAAGCTATAGTTTCAAGGATACAAGTAATATTCTAAAATTATACTTCAAAAGGTTATTATTGCAGAGCTTTTTTATGGATTAAATGCAAGCAAAAAGCAACATCCTTAACACCTTAATTCCGATGCTCCTAAATCAACCAGGGTTAATTGCAAACAAAAGATAGGTTCATAGGCCTTTTTCCATGCTTTATTTTCCTCAGTTATTATTAGAATTTGCAACTATCCCATTGTTGATGTCCACACATTTCGCATTTGCAAGTACACACTTCGCCTGTTTGTACCTGACATGAAACACAGCTTTGCATCTCACAAGCTGAGTGCTCTTTAGCAGTTTAGAGAAACCTGGGATGTCACTGTGGAAGCATTGTCAGTGCCGGTGACATCAGAGTTCTTTAGCAGTGCAGAAACACAGGGGATGTCAGCACAGAGCTGCTGTCATTGCCTGTGACCTCACTGCTCTTTAGGAGCACAGTGGCCACTGGCTTGTCACGATGGAGCCCCTCTGAGTGGCTGTAACAAAGCACTTCTTTAGCAGCCTGGAGCCCCCTGGGATGTCCCTGTGGAGTACCTCTAACAGCGTGTGACCTTATGGTTCTTTTGCAAGCTTGGACACCTTGGAATGTCACTGCAGAGCTTGTGAATGCCTGTGACATTACAGCTCTTTAGCAGCATGGAGACTTCTAGGATGACACCATGGAATCCCTATGAGTGCCTGTGACATCACGGCTGCTTAGCAGACTGGAGACACTCAGGATGTTGCCACTGAGACCCTGTGACAGCGTGTGAGGTCAGTGCAGTTTAGCAAACAGGGGGCTCCTGGGATGTCCTCATGAGAACCCTTGGGATTGGACATGACCTCAGTGTTCTTTAGGAGCTTGGAGACCTCTGGGATGTCACCACAGAACCTCAACGAGTGCCTGTGCCAAATGGGCCCCTTAGCATGTCAAGACACCTCTGTTGTCCTCATGGACACCAGTGACTGCCTGTGACCTTGCAAGTCTTTGGAAGATGAAAGAGCTCTGGGATGTCACCGTGGGTGTCCTGTGCCTGTTTGTGATATCTCTCCTTCTGAGCAGGCTGGAGACAACTCTGATATCATCAGGGAGTGGAGTGCGGTGGTGGTGGTTCAGGGAGGTGAGGGTGGGGGGTGGAACGTGTGGCAGGGCTCACTGGGAGCTGCTCAGGCACTGAGTCATCAGGGACAGCACCCAAACCCAGGGCCGGGAAACACTCGTGTCACACTGGCCAAGTCCTGTCACAGGGAGCAGGTCTGCCCTCCGCTGGGATGGGAGGCCATGTCACCCCACTGGAGCAGGGGACCAGGTGTACCCTGTGTCCCATCCACCTTGGTCCAAATCAGTAGAATTTAGCCTCCAATGTGGGTGAAACACAATATGCATCCTTGGAAGAATTGTGTTATTCCCACTGTCCTTATGTGCCATCCAGCTTTTAACATTATGTGGTTTTTTTAAATTTGCATAAATGATAATAACTCTACACAGCCAATCTAGCCTTGTTTCCAAATATCTGAACAATATCTACTGGGGTAAAGAGCATTCTGGAGACCAGCAGCACAGCAGTCTTCCCCTGCCTTCTTTTGGAGAGACCTAGGTCCTGTAGGAGCTCACTGTTTCCATAGAACCACTTGGGAAATTCCAGTGGGAAAGTCTGCAAACCTGATACATGCTGCATTGGTGAGGTCCTGTATTTGTTTGGGAAGATGTTGATATTTCTTGACTGTATTGGGTTGACCCTGGCTGGGTGACAAGCATGCACTCAGTCGGTCTGTCACTCCCTTTCCCAATGGGACAGGGCAGAGAATAAGATGGAGCAAAACCAGCAGGGTGAACTAAGGCAGTTTTATTACAGTAAAAGAAAGAAATAAGCAGAGATTTGTGCTTGCAGCAGCTAAAGAGAATAAAAAGTCAGTCTCTACTTCCCATCAGCAGTGATGTTTGGACACTTCCTGGAAAGCAGGCATTCAGCACACATAAGAGTTCCTCTGGACAGCAGATGTTGAAAACTCACAAGTACCCCCCTTCCTTCTCTCTCCCTTAGCTTAGGATCTCTCTCCTGAGCTGATATCATGTGGTATGGAATATCCTTTTGGCTAATTTGGGTCAGCTGGACTGGTTGTGTCCCCTCCCAGGATCTTGCCCACTCCCATCCCCTTTGGTGGGGGAAGGAATGTCAGAGGGGCAGCGCTGCTCGCCAAAACACTGGTCTGTTATCAACACCCATCCAGCTACCAGTGCAAAGCACAGCACTGTAAGGCCAGTGATCTTTACCTTCGTCGGACCCAGTACAATCTCCACCCCAATTCCGTACAATTTGTGTCATGCTTGGATCCCATATAGTCTATATACTCTCATTGCTAGAATCCTTAAGCCTTCTCTATACCAAACATACATTTTATTAGCTACTATCACCTGTCCTTTCATATTATTCCAGATGATCTCCATTCCACCTGAGTGAGGTCAGGACAAGAGAAATAGTATACCTGATGGTGTACTATTGGGCACTGGCATTGTCTGTTCATCATAATCTTTTTCTTGCTCCTTGCCAAAATTCATTCTTCCATGTCCATTCTTCCCTCCTGCTACTTTACCTCCTGTAACATACAACTTATGTTGTAGGTTATTCTTACCCCAAGGTTAAATCTCCTTGAAGTACACACCAGGTCTCACCATCCTCCCGAATCACCCACCAAGTACACCCAGGTCCTCAGGCAAAGACGATCCCACAAATGGGTTTGCCTTTTCCCATGGGGGAAGAAATCCACGCTGACTTCCCCAGCCACTTCCCTATGTGTAATGCAGGAACCTTGTCTCCTTCCACAGTGTCTAAGGGCTTGGTTTAGGTGGGACCAGGGCGGTAAGCAGATCCCCTAGTGTTGACTAGCCAAGTGGCATCTGCCAAGTTTGCATCCCAGTGCTTCCATGTCTCATTACCTAATACCCTGAACATAGTTTTTAGCAGTGATATATCCACTTAGAGCCATGCATCTTTGCCCAGGAGTTTGTAAGATTATTGTGAAAATGAGTCCTACTGTCTGAGTCAATTCTAGCTGGGGTTCCATGTCACCACACAAAGTGTCTTTCAAGACCTGAAATTGTTTTGGGCTTTGGGATGGTTTACTGGGTATGTTTCCAGCCAGCCAGTTGTAGTCTCTGTCATGATGAGGATACAACTCTTGCCTTGGCATGTTGGTGGTAATGGCCCAATGTAATCAGTTTGCCAGGCTTCACCATACTGGAAACCCAGCCACTGCCCTCCACTCCAAAGATGCTTCACTCATGTGGCTTGCTTGATGGCAGTGCATTATTTCACACTGATGGACTCCATGGTCAGATCCACCCCTTGATCAAGACCCCATCTATGTGTTGCACCCTTCCAAGATGCCCTGATGTTTCATGGGCCCATTGGGCTGTAAATAGCTCACCCTTTCTTTCCCAGTCTAGGTCCATCTGAGCTATTGCAATTTTGATGGCCTTATCTATCGGTCCATTGTTTTGATCCTCCTCAGTGGAGAATCATAGCTCAGCCAGGGACTTGTTTATGGAACCAAGCTGAGTTTCTTATTTATAGCCAAATGAATTGCCCAGTACAAGCCAGCTTGTACTGTAACACCTCACTGGCCATGATGGGGCTGTTGAAGGATGGGCAGGTTCTGCTGATTACTCCTTGGCTCTCCAGTTGTCGAGTTAGTTCTTGGATAGGAGTTACAGAGTCTTGGTTTGTGTGATACTGCCACCAGTGCACTGTCCTGGTAGCAATTGGTAATTACAGGTCTTGCACCTGCAGCAATCCTACAATGAAAGGATCTTTTGAGAGGCAGGCAGGGTGGATAACTGTTTGATCTTCTCTGCATTCACTGTAGCTACACCAAAAGCCCATTGATACCCTTTCAAATCTTGAAGTACCTTTTCCTGAGGTAGTTGATGCCTAGGATACACGGGGCCTCTGGGCCAGTCACAGTGGGGTGCTTTTGCCATCTGTCCCCTGTTAAGCTCACCTCAGTCTCTATTACAGACAACTCCTGGCATTCCCTTGTCACTCCAGAGATCCAATAGGTTCTGCACTCTTGTGCCTTGGTGGCGTCAGTGTACACTGTGCACTGGTATCTACTAAAGCTTTGTACTTCTGTGGATCTGATGTGCCAGACCATGGAATCCACACAGACAGGGGTTTTGGTAGGCCTACAGAGGAGTCTCAGCTCTGGAGCCTGGAGCACCACCTCCTCCTCCTTCTCCACTGACCTTGTTTTCCCTCGCACGTTCTTACCTCCTTCTCTTCTTTAACTAGATGCAAAAACCTGTGGCTTTGTTTTGATTCTCTTAAAAATGTCATCACAGAGGCATTCCCAACCTCTCTCATTGGCCCAGTTTTGGCCAGCAGCATGTCCCTCCTCAGAGCCATTAAGGATTATCTCTGCTGGACATGGTCGACACTTTCAGCAGCTTCCTACAGGAGCCATCTTTGTGGCCCCCCTGCTACCAAAAACCAGGCTGTGCAAAACTCACCTTTTGGGTTACAGCTTCTTGTAAAGATGCATTTATATCCAGTGCATTCATATCCAATTGTCACATCCACCAGAATGCCTGTTTTTCTCTTACAAAGATCAGATCTGCTATGTAGTTCACTGTTGTGTTCCCTCACAATGTGGCTCTTGAAGCAGTGTCCTTTTTAGCTTTGTTGATTAATGTGTCACAGATGTAGTTGTGTCTTTTAATCCTAGCCTTTTGTGTTATTGGACAGTTTCTAATGATGTGGGAGCGTGTTTCATTTTCAGGCTTGCAGTGTCTGCAGCTTTTGACGCATTGATCTTGTCTTCCACTTGCCAGGAATTCCCTTGTGTAGACATTGGCTCACAGCTGCAGTGCTGTTACTAGTTTTCTGTGAGGTGTGCCTCTGTATCTTGAGATCTAGAAATTGCCGATGTTATCCTTCTTAAAGTCTGTAATAGCACAGCCTTGGGATACCAGCTGTTTCCATTTATTAAATTCCTGTTTCCTCCAGTTACATGCTTGTGGATACTGAGTTTTCGGAGTAGCTGCTTTCCATTCTGACGTTGTATCATCACCAGCACCATCCAGCAGTTCTATCTACGTTTAGGCTTCCATATTGACAGGATCTTTTCTTGATCTCCTCCAGCTCTCATCCATAATTTCCTATATACTTGATCTAAGCATTCTTCTTTCAGGATCAATCTTAAGGCATCATCCAAACATTCGACAAGTCCATGTAATTTTCAAGCCTGTGTACTTGGATTGAGTCCCATCAACTTCATGATACCCAAACTTCCATCCTTGGTTACACTTAACACCGTGTTCATGTGATGCAGTTTGACATTACACATGCATGGTGTTAAGTGTAGCCATTCCTTGAGAGTTGATCGAATCTGTAGGTCAGGGGATTCAAGGAGCCCTTATTTTGCATCCATGTGGTCTGCCAAGTACATTAGTCTTGGGATGATGAATGTTTTTTTTGGAGTGTCAGTTTTCTGAAGAGGTTTTTGCATTATGATATATATTCTCATCCGTATTACTTACCAAGCTAACAACATGGGAGTCCACTTCCCTTTGCTGCAGACCATGTAGAAAATGTGCTGGTGGCTCACGGTGTCAAAAGCCTTAGCGATGTCCACAAGTACAACACCCAGCAGTCTGTGTTCTCTTTTGGCAGGTCAAATTATTGTTTGCAGGAGTATCAAATTTTCAGAGCATCCCCCTGCTCTTATAAAGCCTCTTTGCCTTGGATTGAGGGGGCATACCTTAGTCAGCCTTGCTGTCATTCTGGAGAACAGAAGACAGAACCAATCTTGATGGGTCTCCGGTTATTAATGTCCTTTAAATGTTCTGATTTGGTTGACTTTGGCATTAACAGTCCTGCATCCCCTCACCATACCTGGGATTTTACCTGTTGTTAACTATAGGTTGAATATCTCCATGATCCAGGAGAATTCAGGGTCCATCTTCTTGATGTCCTTTAGGGCGATCCCGTCTGGACCAGGAACTGAGTTTCTGCTCATTTCTCGCACATTCTTCTCAATTTCTTTAGCTGTAATTAAGTCCCTGAAAGTGCAGTTGTTGGCTTTCCCTTTAATTTGGAAATTCCCAAGGCTCTTAGTGTTTTCCATCAGGCTTTAACTTCTGAATAAACTTTGCTGGGTGGAATGTCACTGGACAAACAATCAACATCATCCAGAATAATCTTGGCTAATTTCCCCTCTTTAATGGAATAGGTGCTAATAACCTCTCTTGATTGCTCTCTTCATGAACCACTTCTGGCGACCTCAAGTTTCTTTCTTGGGTCCCTATTTTGTTCTTATCTGTGGTTGATGTTCTTATCTGGCTTACCATATGCAGGCATCAGAAGCAGTCCTGCACTGACTCATTGACCAGTGATGTCATCTTCTGGCCATTAAGTAACTGCTTGAATGCCCTCGGGAAGGTGTCAAGTTTCCCAGCTGAAAGCCATTCACCAGGAGTTCTCTGATAATGGGCCTGAGCTACGCCTCCTTTTGCTAGTCGATGTTCCCCAGCTGTTCCTCCTAATTTTCTGGACAATGACTCATGCCAGGTTCTGTTCTCATACCCACCACTGGTTCTCTGGGCAACAGTCTCCTTTTGTCAGGAATTTGCTTTGCTGTCTTGGATGGAATGTGTTCAGCTATGAGTGTATGGATGTTTTTGTTTCCCTGAAACAGAGCTTCTAACCTGATCAGTAGATGTTCTTCCTCCTTGGTCCAACAGCTTTTGTGAGCTCCTCAAGCGGGTGGAGGTCTCCTTTGCATGGGAAGCAACAATCCTTTTCTGATTTCTGATGATTGGATGTACCAATCTTTTGTGTTGTTCCAGACTGATTTTTGTTTTGAAGTATTGTCCCCATGGCTCGCACATCCACTACCCAGTTGCAGCTATTTCAGCCATTGTCCTGCATTTAGAAGATGACGTGCAATACTGTGTTACTGTTTTTCCTCCTGTACTTAGCAGATTGAAAACAAATCCTCCTTTTACTGTAGGCTCTTTTAAGGTGTTCAGTTAAGCCCAACACACAGTCCATACAGGTTCCACAGCCTGGACATGGTGGATTTTTGTCAGGAATCATCACTGTTGGAATGCCCTAAGGCATCTGATTAACATGGTTCCTGGCGTGGGTGGGGACATTGCCAGCATGTTGTTCTCCAGCTGAGGAGGTGATGTTTCCATTATGCTTTCTCTCTCATGCTCACCACTTTTTTCCCTGTGGTTAAGTACCAACAGCTCATTGGTCCTCTGGAGACAGCTGTCTTTTCCCACACTTCGATGACATGTAAGATGTTCATACACCTCTGGCAGCCTGGTCAAATTCTCCCAACTTGTGGACAAGTGAACACATTCATTTGTTTCAAACACTCCCTAGTTATAAAATTCCTATGTCACCAGTTTGATTTCATCTTCCACCAAATCTAAGGGGGCAGATAGTAAATTTGCAGACAACAGGTGTACAAGGGGTCTAATTTCAAATTTCTGGATCCCAGGTCTACCCAGTCAGAAAGGCTGGCCTGGGTGCAGGTTGATACCTGGAATAAGCGTACCAACGGCCCAATTTTACAGGTCTAGAATTTTAGTTTGTCGCAAATTAAGGAGAGGAAGTATTAGATTGCTAGTGGAGCCCCTGACCACTTGATGATCTTTGCCCAGTACAAACCCATGGGCCAGGTTTTGGGACAGAAGCTATGCAGCTCTTACCTTAAATTTGTTTCACTTTATATCTGGACATCATTGGCTGGTGATTCCAACAATACTTTCACAGACAGAATTACTAGGTTGGAAGAGACTTTTATGATCATGAAGTCCAACCTGTGCCCTAACACTACCTCAACTAAATCCATGGCACTGAGTGCTACATCCAGTCATTTTTAAACATATCCAGAGATGGTGACTCCACCACCTCCCTGGGCAGACAATTCCAGTACTTTATCACTCTTTCAGGAAAAAACTTTTTGTAACATCCAACCTAAATTTCCTTTGGTGCACCTTGAGACTGTGTTGTCATGGTTTGAGCCTGGCACAGAACCAGTGCCCCCATGAAAATGCCCTCACCCTGGTGTCTGCTGTGAGATGTGACCAGGAATAAGCAAAACAGGCTTTAGCTTAAACATAAAGAACACTTTATTACCTAAACTACAGGAAAATAGGGAAAAAACTATAAGGAAAAGAAAAAAAAATTGAAAACCTTACAAAAACCACTTTCCTCCTCCCCACTACCTGACTTTCCCAATCCGATACATTCTCCCAAAACACCAACTGCCCAGCCTGGCACCACACTTTAGTATACTCAAACTTCAGTTCATGAAGAGGAAAGGAGTCCTTCTTGTTCCATAGGCTTCCCCTGGAAACACACTGAAACCTCGTGTGCTTCCCTGTCACTTCGGCACCGCCCGGAAAAAAAGTCCTTTTGCCGCTTGTGACATCTTCCTTCCATGCCCAGTGCTCTCACCACTGCGCATGGATCAGAGCTGCTTCTAGGGTTGTCTTTCAAGGATGCCTTGTCTCACTCCAAAAAGGCACAGTCTCTGCTTTGGGACATCTGTCCCCCCCATATTTTTCCAACCCCCTGGGGCCGGGGGGTCCTCACGATGAACCCTCCTGGTTCTGAGCCACTGCTTCCCCTTAGTGCAGTCTCTGTGTCACAGGAACAACTGAGTCCATGGCCACAAGAAAAGTCCAGCCAAAAGGCCACTCCAAATCATCTCTCCCCATTCAATCATCTCCACGTTCTTCGGGCCAGGTCCTTGTCTCATCTCATCTCTTATCTCCCTTCTTATTCAGCTTCGAGGAGGATTAGCATTTTTTTGCAAGGCCCCAATCATGAAAGAAAGGGGTTAAAACTTTCAGTCTCTGTCCCGGAGCTGCGGCACTCCCACACACGCTGCCCACACGCTGCCGCTCCGGCCGGGCACTCTTCTCCCCCTTCTCCTCCTGGGCCAGCTGCTATCACATTCGGTGTCGCCGGCTCTCTCTCTCTCCCTCCTGGGGGGGGGGGAATGGCTGCCCGAGGGCTGACTCCCTGGGGTCTTCCACCCTTCCATCCTCGAGGGCCTCCTCACCTCCCATCTCTGTCCAGGCCCAGGGCCTACCACGTGGCTGCCCCTCCCCCGCCCAGCAGCAGCGGCTGGACGGGGGGGGGGGGGGAGATCTGACCTCTTCGCCGCGACGTCCCAAGAGAGCCTTCCAGGGCCAGAGCCCTGCTTTTAACCCCTGTGTATTCTCGGAGGTGTGTCCAAACCCCACTGGCTACACCAGGTGTCAGTATCAAACTCCGAACCTTCATTGGTTTGACCACAGCTTCCCAGAATTCCCACTTCTTCCTGGTCAAACCACCACAGTGTCCTCCCATTCTGTGAGTTGTTGCTTGGAGAAAGAGACCAACTCTCACATGACTACAACCACCTTTTCAGGTAGCTGGTGAGAGTGGTAAGGTCACCTCTGAGTCTCCTTTTTCTCCAGGCTAAGCAACCCCATCTCCCTCAGTCGTTCTTCACAGGGCTTCTGTTCCAAACTCCTCACCAGCCTTGTTGCCCTCCTCTGGATGTGCTCAAGCGTCTCAACGTCCTTCCTAAAATGAGGGCCCAGAACTGGACACAGCACTCAAGGTGCAACCTCAACAGTGCCCATACAGGGGCAGAATGAGCTCCCTGCTCCTGCTGGCCACACCATTCCTGACCCAGGCCAGGATGCCATTGGCCTTCTTGGCCACCAGGGCACACTGCTGGCTCATGTTCAACCGACTGTCACCAGCACCCCCAGGGCCCTTTCTGCCTGAACACTGTCCAGCCACACTGTCCCCAGCTTGGAACGTTGTAGGGGGGTTATTGTGGCCAAAATGCAGGACTTGGCACTTGGACTCACTTTCTTGGACTCTGCCCATCCATCCAACTATTCCAGGTCTCTTTGCACAGCCTTCCTACCTTCCAATAGCTTGACACACACTCCCCCCTTAGTGTCATCTACTAACTGGCTAATGGTAGATTTAACATCCTCATCCATGTCATCAGTAAAGATATTGAAGAGAACTGGCCCCAGTACAGACCCCTGAGGGACACCACTGGTGCCTGGCTGCCAGCTGGATGCAGCACCATTCACCACCATTCTCTGGGCTAGGCCACCTAGCCAGTTCTGAACCCATCACAGAGTGCTCCTGTCCAAGCCATGGGCAACAGCTTTTCCAGGAGTATGCTGTGGGAATGTCTCAGTTTGAAAAGACAGGTGTCTACTGAGGAAAGCAGGAGCCTCTCGAAATAGAAAATGCAAACCCTCTCTCTCTGAATTATTATAGTTTTGAAATTAAAGGGCTCTCAGGCAAAGATATGGCAATAGGAATAACAGCTATTTATTAGGAAAAATAAAAATGCAGTAATACAAAACAACACTGCCAGAGCCAGAATACGACCTGACACCCTGTTGGGTGACAGTGTTGGTAGCAGTCTTATTAAATGGTGGCTGAAGTCCTCCTGAAGTGACAGATGTGGTTCTGTTGGAGCAGTGATCCTGTAGAAGGGTGTAGTTTTCCTCTGAAGATCCAGTGGTGGTGTAGATGGGCCTGGTCTTCCTCTGGGAATCCAGTGGAAAAGGCGGCCTGTCATGTTCCTAATTTCATATTATATCCAGACAGGAATTCTTGGCTCCTCCTCCTGGGCAGAGCATCTCCCAGTGGGATAATGTAATTTTTTGTCAGTCATGCAGTGAGACTCAGTGGCCCATTAACAGAAGATACCTCCCTGGAGGGAGGATTGGGTCGGGAAGAGATAAAGAAAACTGCCTCACCTGATCTTAGCAGGTGGCCCATTAACAGAGAATATCCCCTCCAGAGTTATGAGAGATGGGTCTGGAAGAGATAAAGAACACTGGCTCACCTGATTTCAACCGATGATGATAGAATAAATACTTCTGGTTACATCTTGCATTTCAGCCCAAGACACTCCGGGATACTAGGGATATCTCCTAAGGGGAATGGGCTGCACAGGTAATTTTCCTCTTCCTCTGCCTTGGAGCAGAATATTCTCTTCTCCCCATCATGACCTATGTCTGCTCTGTCTCCATCTGCAAAGCCTTGTGGTCACTCTGGTACCCTCCTGGGCAGCAGAGCTTGTGCCCACACAGCAGCAGCTGCCTGGGGCAGTGGGTTTCTCTCTGCTCTGCTGCTCATACCCAGGACATTTTGCCTGCCCCTCTGCCAGGGTAATGCCCTGCACCAGTTCTGCTGTGAGGCTTCCCCAGGGTGGTGCCAGTTGCAGCGGCTCCCTCAATGGAGTAACTGGAGGCAGAGAAAACCAGCAAGCCCTTGGTTAGCATCTGTGACAGCTGGTGACAGCTGGTCTCCTCGCTCACTCTCAAACTGGTCCTAGTCCCACCAGAGCTGGGCAGAGCAGTTCTCATTAGGTCTGGGCACCACAGTGTTGCCACCTTCACATCTCTGGGTATGGCTGCAGCCGCACCTGACCCAGGGACCGGGCAGACCTTGCAGCCGGCCAGTACCACCGTCCCACCGGTGCACACCTGGGCCCCAAGGAACATTCAGATCAAGTAGACCTGGCATCCTTCTTCCACCCCAGACATGGGGAAACCCCAGAGTCCCATTCCAGCACAGAACCGGGTAGACCCAGCAGCCCCATCCAACCCAGAACCAAATTTCAACATCAATAAATATATTTTTGACAAAAATAAACTGTTTTAGTTTTTTTTTTAAATAGACGCATTTCTACATTGAAGAAAGAAACTCCTTCGGAAATATATTTTGTAAACATTTTTTGTATCGGACCCACAACACCACAGTGGTGATCACAGCCAGCATCTGCTCTTGGCTCTGCCTGCACACCCACACACCCACTCAAACTGCCACCACCAGACCCCACACAACCCACAGCAAACAACCTGAGTGGGGGGATGGTGTAGGGGCAGCAGAGCCTGGCATGAAGTGACCAGAACCTAGGCCGAGCTCCCCTGCACAACGGGAGAGAGCGGGAGAGCGGAAATCCAGACACAAGGACAAACACACGGAGGGAGACATAGAGACATAAATACAGAACACAGCTTTGTTGACAGGGTTTTTTGATTATTCAGGGAAAATGGCCCTGGGCTCAGAGGGATCCTCCAGGATCGATCATCCCCTCTTGCCACCAGAGGAGGACAGGACACAGATGTCAGTACCACTTAGAATCCTAAAACACAAAGCCAAAAACATCACCCCTCTGTTTCCACTGGGATGTGAGAGGGGCCTTGTCCCCACTCCTGTCCCTGCAGGCACGGCTCACCTCCTCATGGGTCAGGCGGGTCCTGCTGCCCCAGAAAACAACACACCTGCTTCAATGCTTAACGCAGAGTGGACTGGGAATAAAGACAGTGTTAGAGACACACTCAGGGCATAGGGCTGGACTGGGAGGCAGGGGAGAGCAGGGGGCCTTGGGGAAGGGGCTGTGGCAGCAATGGGGTGCAGGAGCTGCTGTGATGCTGCCCAGAAGCACTGGGCTCCAGGCCAAGAGGCACAGCTGGGGCAGGGGCTGCGTCCTGGCTCATCCAGGGGGTCCTGGGGTGACAGGGATGGAATGCAATGGGGGCCCTGGGCAAAGGCTACCCTGGGGAGGAGCCCTGGGGCAAGACATTGTCTGGGCTGTCAGGAGAGGTGCACTGGACTGTGCTGGGACAGACTGGGATGGCCTGGGCTGTGGTGGCCACGCAAGGGGAGGGTCTGAACTTGTGGTACCCACCAGAGGCATCTCCAGGACCACGACATTGTCTAAATCCAAGTGCAGAGAGACCAGGAGACCTCGCTGGTCACTGGGATGTCCCCGGTGCCAGCAAGGGATGGGGAGACACCACTGCCCCCCAATTCCCTGAGGGGATGCCCTCCAATGCCAGCAGCCCACTCACCTCCCAGAGATCATCTTGGGTTCCTTCCAGGAGTGCCTGGAAAGGAGAACAAAGGCTGGGTCTGGACTGGACCTTGTGGGGCTTGCGGGGACACGGGTGCAGGGAGCAGGGCGCAGGCAGAGGGATGGGAATTCAAGGCCTCCAAGGAGATCTGTTTGAGTGGGGGGAGACCCAGAGACACTGATCTGGGGTCACTTGAGAGTCCAGAGGACAGGGCTGGGGGTGTGGAAGGAGCAAGGTGTGAGGTACAGGGGAGGAGAAAGGAACTAGGGACATGGGTGGCCAAGGGAGGGGTTTGGTGGGGACAGAAGAATGAGGACAGGTGGGGACAAAACCAACAGGACTGGGAGATGGTATGGGAGTGGGGGGTGAGTCAGGGAATTGTACAGGGAGACCCCTCTGCAGTGGCCAGGAAGAAAGGCAAAGGATTGAGAGGGGACATGGAAGGAAAGGCCTCAGGAATCGTCAGTGGAAGGGCACCTGGGGACCCTGAAAGGGACACAGAGCACAGAGAAGGGACCAAAAGGGTGGGATGGGAGACCAGAAAGGGCAGGATGTGGAGACAGCGTTTGGCTGGTGCCTCACCTTGGCCTGTGCCGAGGCACACAGCAGGATGGAGAAGAGCAGGGCCACGCTGAGCACAGCCACCTTCATCTTCCTCTGGCTCTGGGCAGTGCTGCCTGAGGCTGCAGCAGGTGAGGAGCACCTTTATCCCTGCCTGGACTCCTCCCTGCACCCTCCCTGCCAGCCCCCAGGCCAAAGCCTGGCTTGGCACAGCCCCCAGCCCTGGCCACAAGCTCAGCCCTAGCACAGAGTCCATCCCACCCCACCTGTGGCACGGACCCAGCCCCCTCACCCGGATCCCTCCAGCTTCCTGCACGGGGCAGCTGCCCCTGCAAGGGCCAAGGCACCTGGGGGGCCAAGGGGGGCAGGCAGGGAGCCAAAGGCACAGTGGGACCCTGTGGGGACAACCCCCAGTCCAATACAATCCATCCTCCAACAGCCCCCAGGGCCAGATCCCCCATCTCCTGCTACCCCTCCCCTCCCAGAGCTTTCCCTGGGGGACACCCCAGAGCTGAGCCCGGCCCCAAACCCAACATGTGGGAGAACACGTGGAACAAGGGACATGTGATCAGGTGGCTGATTGGCATCTCAGGCACTGCAGACACTGGGGAGCACTGGTCAATGCTGATCACCTGCAGACAGGCTGAGGGCTGGGGAATGGCTCAGCAGTGACAATTCCCACATCCACACAACCCGATACCCCTTTCCCCGAAGATGCCAAACCCGACCAAGCTCCATGCCCAGAGCATTGTCCAGAGAGGAATATGCCCTGCCCTGCCCCTCATCCTGTCACACCTGCAGTGACAGAGCCCTCCCAGAGCACCTGGGTCATGGCCCTGGCTCTGGGCCCAGGCCCGCACTGGCCCTGAGCAGGATGTGCCCATCCCAGGGACATGGGGAAGTGGGCACCACTTCCCAGGCAGCCACTCGGAGCTAACTGGGATAACAGAGGTGCCCTGTGAGGAGGAGGGGTGTTGGTGCCCTGCCAGCATCTCTGACAAGCCCTGTTTACCCAGGCCCTGAGGCACCAGGAGGACGTTCTGACATCTTGGGCTTTCCAGAAGGAAAATCCACGGTGAAGTGGTTCCCAAGAGCTGTCTATGGCTGTGATTCCTGTTTGACATTCCGGGGCATTAGTGAAGGGTTCTGCACATCTCTTTCCCCAGGGACAATGTGGATCCATCAGAGAAGTCTTATGACCCAGATGGGAAAACATTTCAGGCCACTGCCCTGTTTGCTCTGGAACTCACCCAAGGAGGCGTAGGGCCCAAGGGGGAAGATTTTGCTCGGGGGTTTTGCTGCTTTGTGCCCTTGAAGGAGAGACCAGAGTGTCCTCATGGGAGATTTGACCAGATGGACAAGAGCTGTGACATCATTGGTGGGCTGAGGTCACCTTGGAGAGAAATTGAGGAAGTGTCTGCAGGGTCCTAAATGGTGAATGAATGGATGAAGGAGAGTCTCACTGTCCTGACCCACTATCCAGCAAAACCACAACCAAGGGAAGAGGCCTGGTGGAATCAGGGGAAGCAGACCTTGTTGAGCCTGGTGCACACTGGGCAGTGTGGGGTGATCCCCTGCTCGTGACCCAGCTGTCAGTGCAATACCACTGCTCTGATGGACTGGGTCCTTAAGAAACAAAAGAAGTGATCAAGCTCAGGGGAGGAGGGGATCTGGTCGCACTTCTCTTCTCTGGGAGTTTCTCTCCGAGGGGGGACATTCCATGAGAATTGGGATGCAGTAAAGGACAGGGCTGAGGGCAGCTGCTCCCTCTCTCTCTGGGCTTCGGAGGAGGATGCTGGGAGCTGCTGCTTGGGAAAAGGAATTGGTTGCTGCGGGTGGCCAGAGCAGCTTCCCCAGGCAGGTACTGTCAGGTGCCTGCAGCACCAAAAGCGTCTCCACTTGGGGCTGCCTTGACAACTCCCCCAGCCCAGCAGACGCCTGAGCCCGGATGGTGCAATCAAAGCCTCACCAGAGGGACGAGAGGACTCCTCGCAGAGCAGATCCAGCCGGGTTTATTAAGGGAAAATCCAAGGGTCCAAGTGAAGTGAGGGTGAAGAGGGAAACAAGAGCAAACAGGAACACAACCTCTGCTGAAGGGAACCAGAGGCAAAGAGCCAGGAGCAGGGCTGGGGCCAGGGTATATAACTGGAGGGAGGCAGGAGGGGTCAGGGTACAAATGATTCAATGGGGAAGGGAGCCAGCGGTGGGGTTAAGGTGGGGTGACACGGGATGCACCAATGGGGGGCAGAGTGGGAGGGGTCTCTCAGGGAAAGTCAATGGAGGAACGGGGAGTACAGAACTTTCTGGAACTGGGGGACAAACAGCAGTCGATTGACAACAGCACATTAACATTAACATTAACATGCAAAGAACCATGGAGAATTGCACCAGTCCCTCACCTTAACTTAAACAGTGGTGTTCTCCCATGGCATTCCAGGTTCGTCTTCTCCATGGCTGTCTCCCACATCTCCCTCTTTTTTATTTATTAAATTAACATTTCCCAGTGTTTTGTCAATTGTTTTCTTAAAACACATCAGTGCTGCTGAAACAATAACAACTATGAGAAGGACCCACAATAAACTTTTAAGAATGGGGGCCACCCACACAGGAACACTCCACTGCATGAGCATTTTGTCCATCATGTCCACAACTTTATTTTCAGTAAGAAGAGTCTTCATTTGCTCTTGCATTGGTTTGATATTGTCCTGGATCAATGTGCTTTGCGATGGCAGGTTAAAACAACAAAGTCCTTTGAAATCTTCACAACCATGGCCATGGGAGAGCAGCAGGAAGGCAATGGCCGCTCTGTTCTGAAGGGTGGCATGTCTGGTGGTTTCCTCGTCCACTAGAAGGTCTGATAAGACAAGGGACATAGCGTTGGTCTGCTTACTAAGCCAGCACCCAAGGTGAGAAAGCTCACAGAGGGCCTTTGCAGCTGCAACCCATGGTAGAAAGATGGAAACAATGACAGTGGCAGCAGCTGTTAAGGTATTTCGGGGTGTCCTGGGAGTGACCATCTGGTCCTCAAGTGAATCAGTTATCAACTGTTTGAGCACTGATAAAAACATGAATGGTAAAGTCAGTTGTCACTGTAATTTTCTTCATTTTGTCCCTATGGTAGGGAGGGCGAGGGATTGGCAATTGGGGCAGGTGGAGACAATTGCCATGGTTTGGTCTCTGGAAATCTTAAATTGACATACCAAAGCTGGAGCATTTTTATGGAAGAATGCATGGCTTAGACGAGCCTGTTGAAAGACGCGGTGCAGTGGGGAAAATGTGGGTGGCACTTGCTGCCATTGTGTCATGGTTTGACCCGGAAACAGGATTTCTGGGATGCTGTGTGGATGGGGCCAATGAGTGGTCAGTTTTGAATATTGCCATCTGGCCCAACCACTGGGCACTGGGTCCACCTCCGAGAACACAGGGTAAAAGCAGGGCTCTCCTCCTGGCAGTTCCTCTTTGGATTTCTGGCGGTGAAGGAGTTGAGTCTCTCCCCCGGCCCAGTTGCTGGCTGGGCTGGGGGAGGGGAAAAGCCATGCGGCCCGGCCCGGGAGAGGTAGGCCTGGCCCCCTCCCCCCAAGGGTGGAAGGAAGGAGAAATGCCGGGAAGCAATGGGCAGCCTGTTTCCCCCCCCCCCACCCCCCCCACCTTGGAGACAGACAGAGAGAGTGCAGCCGGTGTTAGTGGGTGTTAGTGTGCCGTTATCTTGAAAGCAGTAAACATGTGCTGGCAGCAGGCAGCCCGGCTGAGGAGATGGGGGGGGGGGGGGTGCAGCCAGAAGTCCAGCCGCTTGGAGGAGTTTTTAACCCTTTTTTGGACAATGAAAACTTCACAGAACATTAACCCTTCCTTAGATGAGAGATAAGAGTGGAGGAGGACGAAGAAAATGAGCGAGTGATGAAGGTCTGGACCAGAGAGAGAGAGAGAGTGAGAGATGTTAGAAAGATGGAGAAGAGGGAGTGGCATTTTATGCTGGACTCTTTTGTGTAGCCATGGACAGAGCTATGTTCCCCTGGAATACAGACACTGAGACCAGGGGGAGAAATGTCCCAGAGCCAAAGAAGATTCAGTGTGGGTAGCCCTCGGCCCCAGGGGGTATATAAAATATGGGGGGGACAGATGTCCCAGAGGTGAGAGACTGAGCTTTTCTGGAACTGGACACAGCCTCCTTAAAAGGTCAACCCTGGAAGCAGCCCTGATTTCTGGTCCGGTGGTGAGAGCACCGGAACAAGGATGGAAAAGGCCACCACGACACATGGAAGGACTCCCTCTCCTCTTGAGGAACTGAAGTTGAGCATTCTAAAGGGTGGTGCTGGACCCAGAATTGATTTTGGATTGTATTGTATTGGGAATTTGGAAGGGAGGAGGAGGAGGAGGAGAGTGTTTTTGTGAGGTTTCATTTTCCTTGTGGTTTTTTTTTGGGTTTTTTTTCCCTTTTTCTTCCTTTTGTGTGTAGTTTAGTAATTGTCTTTGTAATTTAGTTAATAAACTTTTCTTCTTTTTAAAGTGAGAGCCTGCTTTGTTTATTCCTGGTCAAAATCTCACAGCAGACACCAGAGAAGGTGTATTTTCATGTGGGCATTTGGCCTTGTGCCAGTGTCAAACCAGAACACATTGCTAACAAGTCTGCTCTCTGGTTGCCCTCAGTGATGTATCTTGGCAGCTCTGTGTGCGACCGGACGTGCAGGATGTGATAAGGTTGCTCCCTGTGGGAGATGAACCAAATTAATTCAGAGAGCAAGCTGTATAATTTTTTATTTTGGACTTTCTTGAGCAGGGCACGCTCTGCCTGCTCTGCTATCCCAGTGACAAATGCAGAATCTGTGATTAAATTGAAGGGTTGTTGGAATGTTCAAAACGCCCTCACTGCTGCAGCAAGTTCTGCAATCTGGGAGGAACCTTCAACAACCTGGATATCAGAATCCCACTTCTGAGTGTCAGGGTCTCTCCAGGTAAACACTGACTTGTGAGATTTGCCTGAGCCATCAGTGAACTCTGTGATAACGTTTTTGAGTGGAGTTTTACTTTTATATGATTTTGAGGACAAAATCAGTGAATCTTTAAAAAGTCTGTGTTTAGGATAATGAATTGAAATTTTTCTGGGATATCTGTCTAATGGAATTTGCAGATGTTCATTTGTTTGTAATAGAGAATCCAATTGTTCCAAAGTATAAAAGAGGGAAATGCATGCCAGATCACAAGCTGCGAGGGTCTGGAGGCAATGTCGGCCTTTAATAATAAGTTTGGCTACAAGTTCTGGTGGGGTGGTGACTGTTTGATGTGGTTGGTGCGGCAGAAAAAGCCACTCGATGATGAGTGGGCTTTTTGCAGTATCATCCCACTGAAAGAGCAACGCATGGAAGTTTGGGCACTTACCAAAAATATTGAGGCTGAGGGGAAGGGACTGGTCTGTCCGATGTGCCTGGTGGTGTTTGATGGCGTTGGCAACTCTCCCCAAAGCCTCACAGGCTTCTGGCATTAACGAGCGTGGGGAAGCCAGGCCGCCGTCTCCTTGTAGAAGGTTGAAGAGCGGTGTCAGTTCTTCTGTGGTGAGGCCCAGGAGAGGTCAGATCCACGTGATGACGCCACAAAGCTGTTGCATGTCTCTTAATGTCTGGGAGTGCTTGTTGATGGATAGAGTTTGAGGCACAATGGTCCTTCCTGTGATTAAAAACTCGAGGTGCTTCCATGGGCTTGATAGCTGGATTTTTTCCTGAGCTATCTGAAACCCCGCGCTTTCAGCAGCTGCGACACTCTTGGAAAGTGCTGCATCTAAGTGAGACTTGGTGGAAGCACAGATTCGTACATCATCTATATAATGTAGGTGTGAGACATCTGCCTCACGATCGTCATTGGGGACCACTGAAGAAAAGACCCTTCTCTGAAGTTTCTGGCCCTGTTGGAGAAAGTTACATGCCAAGGGCCCCGAGACCTGAGCACAGCTCCTGGCATTGCTAAACTATTGTTCACAGGTGTGTTTGCTGTATGCTACACTGAACCCAATGAAAGGAAGAAGGGGGCACCTTGCCTTTTTGCAACACTAGCCTTGGAAGTTGTCCCACCTCTCGGCCTGGCTGGACTTCTGCTGAATTTTGGGTGGTTCCCCACAGAAGACTCCTCACTTGTCTCACAACTGCCGTGACAGGCAGACTGACATGTAAGAAGCCTCTCCATCAGAGACTGAGACATGAAATCCCTATGTGAAAAGGCCCCCCCCCCACTCTTTCCAGGGACTGGGACTGAGGCACCTAACCTGGGGGAGGTGTGTGGGGGAGGCAAGCTGACCAAAGCAAGATGGATGTTGCAGGTGCGAGCAGTGGACCAAGAAGACAATGGCTCTCGCCCACTGCTGAGAACATGGACTGTGTGTACCCTTCTCTAAATACCATTTTTTCCCCCAAAAATACAATAGACTACCTTTGATTCAGTTTCAAGTTTTAGCCCATCCCCCACTGAAAAAAAAAGAGTATAATAAGAGTTCGGATAAACTGCAACCCTGAGATCTCCCCAGGCATGATCTGGTGAACTCCATTGGCTGGACATCGAAGGACTTCGCCATCCTATGTTTCACCTTCCTTTCTCTTCCTCCCTCTTTTTCTCTTTTCCCCAGTTGCTCCCCAATGCATTTTGTTGTGGTTATTCAATAATGGTACATTTGTTTTGATTATCACTGCAACCCTCTGTACCGTGTTGGTGTTTTTTGCACTCTGAGGTCAACCCACAAACCATCACGAAACCCCTTCATAAGGATCATGACAGCTGCATACATAATATATAAACCTTCTATCAAGACTTAAAAATTCTCTACAAATTCATTTCCAACATTACTGGGTCTGGCACTGCCAAGATCTGGTGCTTGCTGCCACCACCAGTGCTGGCATGGAAAGTTCACATTTGGCAATTTTCTGGTGCCTGCACATTCCCCATCCAGATCCGGTGTGTGTTGGCACTGCCAGTGCCCAGATCTGGCAATTTCCTGGTGCCAGCACAACCCAAATGCAGCAGTTTTCTGCAAAGAAAGCCAAAACCAGGCACCACCCAGATCTGCTGTGTAGGGGTTAGTTTAAAAGAAGAGGGAGACCTCAGCTTAAGGCCATGGGAAAACCCTCTTTAGTTGGGGTGAGCAGGAGCTCCCGCCCATGATCCTCTCGTTCAGTTATGCAGATTGTTACTAGAAAGTTCTGAGTTCTCTTTGCTACCATTGGTTACTTTTTACTGCAAAAATTGTAATATTCTTAATCCTTCCTTCCTCTTGGATCCTTCCCTCAGATCCCACCTTAACCCCTCCCCATATATAAATGTATAAATATTCCTGCTAGACCCTGGGCCCATGCTTTTTTCTGCTTCTCTCTCTGTACCGTGCACGCCGTCCTGTTTGTTGTGTTTGCCTTCATTAAAGTTCTGTTTCCAGAGCACCAGATGAAAGCAGTCTCTGTCTGTAAAGTGGCCAGAGCTGATTCTCAGGAAAACCACTGGTCGACGGTCTGGATGAGGACCAGAAGGTTTCACTGGTGTTTGCTGGCACTGCCAGTGCCCAGATCTGCAAATGTCCCTGTTCTGGCACAGCCCAAGTGCAGCAATTTCCTGGCACAGAAATCCAAAACCTGGCAACTTTCTGCTACTGGCTCTGGCACCACTCACATCTTGTGTTTGCTGCACTAGTGCCCAGATTTGGAAATTTCCTGGTGCCAGCAGAGCCCAAATCCGGTAGATTTCTGTCGCTGGCAACGACACCACCCAGATCTGGTGTTTGCTGGCAGCGCCAGTGCCCAGATCTGAAAACTTCCTGGTGCTGGCACAACCCAAGTCCAGTGATTTGCTGGCACAGAAAGCTGCAGGCACAGCCATGGAGCAAAGAGCCCTGAGAGTGCCCAAGCTGCTCTGGCTGGAGGAGGAGGAGGAAGAAGGCCCTGGAGCTGCCCCAGCACAGGAGACTGAAAAGGTGGTGCCATTCAATCCACCACAGGAGGGTGAGTGGCAGAGCTGGGCTGCAGGGCTGGAGCCTGCAGCCAACTTGGCCCCACGCCATGCCATGCCATGCCATGCCATGCCATGCCATGCCATGCCATGCCATGCCATGCCATGCCATGCCATGCCATGCCATGCCATTCCCTGGGGAAATGCCCATGGACAGGATGGAAGAGGGGCCGGGCAGACACCCCACAGTGGCCATGCTCCATCCCCTGGGCCATCCCGGGGCTCTCCCTGCCTGGGGAGCACAGGGCTGGGCTGTTCTCCCGCCTCTGCCACAGCCCCTCAGCTCTGGCTGCGCTCGCTCTTTGCCAGATGCAGCCAAGGACCGGACTCAAGAGCAGTAGTCCAGCCATGGCCTCTTCGGCAGAGCAGTGCAGGTACCTGTGGCCGTCCCCACCTGGGCCGGGCCTGCTGGCGCTGCTCAGCCGGGCCCCGCGCTTGGAGCAGGCCATGGAACATCCCTCTATTCCTGCCCTTCCTTCTGCTGCAGACCCTGCGGAGGCTCCTGCGCCTTGGCCACACAAAGACCAGCAGCACCAGCGCCGAGGGCACGGCCGAGCCTGACTCCAGGCCCGGCCAGCTGTGGGCAGAGCCTGCTGCCAGCTCAGCATCCTCGGAGCTCGCAGCAGCCTCTGAGCAGGACATGGCCCAGGGCAGGGTGGAGGCTGGCATGGCCCTGACTGAGGGCATGGCCACCACCCACACCCAGGCTCAGGGCATGCCAGACACTCAGGCCATGCCCATGCTGACCGGGACTCCTGCACCCACTCTGGAGGTTTTCCAGAAGGATGCTGCTTCTCCACAGCAGGTAAGCAGCCTCGGGCCAGGGCTGAAGGCCTCCCAGGATCACGTGGCCCCTCAAGCTACATCCGCTGGACCCCGTCAGCCTTTGAGGCCATCACAGTGGGGTGGGAAGGCAAGCACTTCTTGTGGGAAGCTGGGCAAGTTGCTCCCTTGGACAGCACTCCAAGTCTTCCCCAATGCTGCCTCCTCCAGGTGCAAGCCACGGTCAGCGACATTCTCCAGAGACTGGCGTCCCATGTCACCATGGACGCCGAGCTACAAATGGAGATTCTGAGCCTGACAGAGGAACATCCTGCTCAAGTGGTGATGAGACTCCTATGCTGTGCCCCAACGTGTGACAGGTACGGAGCACAGGTGCCTCAAGAGCTCAGTGCTCACCAGCCCCTAGGGCCCCTTGCCCTGTCCAGCGGGCTTAGCCAGACAGGTGGAGAGCTGCGGGAGCCTCAGGTCCCTCTGTTTCCTGAGCCTCTGCCATGCTTCCTCCCTGCCCCTCAGGGCACCAGGGCTCTGTCCCCCAGCCCCACACAGCTGCACAGGGCATGGTGCTGACGCACAGCTCTGGTCCCACAGAGCCGCTGCGCTGATGTGGAGAGCCATGGGCACGTCTGGAGTGGCTGCCCAGGAGGTGCTTCCAGCGCTACTGTTGTAGTGTGTTGCAATATCCTGTTTTACCTTCTCCCTTCCCCCTCGCCCCTCGCTGAGTGTGCCCTGTCAATCAGGCTAACATACCAGCAAGGCGTCGTGTGATAGGTGTCCCTAGTCCCTTGAGACCCTGCCCCTTCACCTGGTTGGTGGCTCACCTGTCCCCTCCCCTTCCCCTGCCCTGAGTTTAAAATGTTAATGAGACCATGCGGCCTCGATTCTGTTAGCAGCAGTGGCCCGGTGCAGACATCTCTGTACCCATAGAATAAACATCTGGCAACCTTCTAGCAGAATCCACTCCCTTTCTCTCCACCATCGCCAGAAGCGCTCTCTCCTGAGGCAAACAAGTACTGACAGCCTGGACTTGCCCCGCTGCACTCTCCAGCAGCCAAGGTATCTCTGGGGTAAAACACCGCAGTGCTGCCTTTGGCCCAGCAGCGAGGGTCAGAATTGGCCCAGGCACCATCTAACTGGTTATATTGGGATTCATATTCCAATATATTGGCGTCCCTGGACGGGCAAAGTGACTCTGCAGCCCGAGAACGGACTCGCAGTTCCTCAGAGAAGTTTCTGCCAGCCGTGCATCCAGCTGGAAGGGCTTTGGTTGCATTGCCCTCAGCTAGAGACTTTGGGAATACGCCCAGAAAAAGTTTCGTGGACTGTTCGGCGCCTTCTGGAAAGCCCAGCTTCATTGTGGTGAGCAGATTTTCCAGAGGAAGAAAAGGGGAGCCTCTCTTGCACCCAGAGAGAGGTCCTTTTCCGGTGGAGACCTGCCTGCCTAGACCCAGCCACCTACAGCTTCCATTTCACGTGAGTATCTCTGCTTTCGGTAGAGCAGAAGCTCAAAAACAGACTCTGCCGCGAGTTCTGTTCCTTTTTGCCTTTGCATTTTTGGCTGCGCAGCCCCACAGACAAGAATTCATAGCGTTCTAGCTTTAGTTTCTGCCGCGCGTTTCACTGTCTTTTAAAATTCGCGCCGGAGCGGCCCCGGCTCAGCAGCGTGCTCAGACACATGTTAGGAGACTCTCTTTCTCTTTCTCTTTCTCTTTGCGGGGGAGGGGGGGAGCTCTCTTTCCACGTGGCCAGGGGATCTGCGGGGTCAGGAGTGCTCTGCACATGCGGCAGCGGGGGGGTCGCCCCGGTTTCGGTTGCCACGTGGAGTGGCTGCTGTTTCTGCTCCGCGGGGGGGCTGCATTCCACCGCGGGGGAGGCTTTGTTTCTGCCTCGGCTCGGCAGGGCGTGCCCTGCTGCTGCTGCCCGGGAATTTTAAAGCAGTATATACAGCTGCATTTTGAAGCTTTTGTCTGCTCGTTATCGCTTTCTATCTGTGGTTTTTTTTAGAAATTGGTAGCTGATTTTAGCTTTGCTTTTGGTCAGGGGGGATTAAGTACTTTGCTTTTTACATCTAACATGGGTTTCAAACTTAGCATTGTACAAAGGGGAGTGTATTATAATATTGTTAGCATTTTAATCAAGAGTAATGTGAAATTCTCTAAAGGAAAATTGAAACAGTTTATAAGATGGCTTTTTCTGCAGTTCCCAAACATTTCCCCTGAAGAAATCCACAATATTCAATTCTGGTATAAAGTTGGGAATGAATTGATAACCTTAGGACAATCTGGGAAATCACCCTCAGCTAAATTTGTGTTCTGGAGTTTACAAATTCGAACAGCATTGCTCAAACAAAAGGAAATGGAGAAAAAGCCAAATGTAAAGCCATGTACCTCTGCTCTCCCTGTTCCTCCCTCTCCCTCTAAAACCCCTAAACCTCTTTCCCCAAAACTTGGTATTTTAAAGAGTGCAAACTCATTGGGAAGTCGGCTCCCAGAGTGTGCAAGAATACCTGAGTTGTTTTGTTCACAAAGCCCTGGCCAGGCTGCGTGTCTTTCCCAATCCCCTCCTCTAAAATCCCGAGCACGTGTTAGCTTTCCGGAGAGCAGTGATGTCCAAAATGGCCCCCAGTCCCTAGGGGGTCCACAAAATGGTGGGTGCCACGTGGCATCTTCCCAAACCTGGTCTTCTTCTTCCCAAAATCCTCTTAAGCATCCCAAAATTCTTGCCCCATCCCCCTCTCCTCCTGTTCCTCGTGACACCTTCCCCCCTCCCCCTGCCTTTCCTGCAGTACCCTCAGCTCCACCCCTCTACTCCTCCCAGGGGGCGTCTGCTGACGTGATGTCACCAGGTGACCCTGCCCCCTGTTCCCACAGTATCCCCGCCCCCTGCCAGCCCCTTGACCCCGCCCCTTGTTCCCACGGTTTCCCCGCCCCTTGCCGGCTCCCTTTCCCTGCCCCCTCACAGGGTTCCCACGGTGGGGACACACCCACTGCCTGGCCCCAAACCTGTAGCTGTGATCCCAATGCTTCTGATTCTGGGGATACAGAGCAGGGGACAGCAGACCCAATGCACAGTGCCATGTTGTCACTAGCTCCTGTTACGTTTCAGCCTGCAGCTCAAGCAGGAGCAGCCCCAACTGCTAATTGGAGTTCTTTTGGACGACAATTGATTAAAGAGATCTGTAAATCTCATAAAGAATATGGTCCACACAGTCCATATTTCCGTGGCCTTTTAAATTCTGAATTAAGTAGGACTATTGTGGTTCCACATGATTTAAAACAACTGTTTTCATGTCTCATGACATCCACGGAATTCAAATTATGGGAATCAGCATTGAAACAACTGCTAAAAGATGCTCTCCCAAGCTTACAGGCTGATCCAAACACAGCAAAAGACAACAATGGTAACCCTATTACCCTGGAGCACCTCTGTGGTGAGGGCCAGTGGTGTTCTCCCTCAGTCCAAGCTGCTGCAATCCCTGCAGAAACACTCGAGAAAGTAAAAGAAGCAGCTGAAAAAGCATTCTTTTCCCTCCAACCTGAGGGGCCTTTTGAGCCCTATAGTAAAATCAAACAACTACCATCAGAACCTTTTTTGAAATTTGTAGAAAGGCTAACTAGAGCCATTGAAATACAGGTTAAAAAGGAAAATGCTAGGGAAGCAATTTTAGAAGAAATAGCATTTACAAATGCAAATGAACAGTGTCGAGCGGCAATCCTGAGCCTTCCTATGGAACCTTCCCCTACATTAAAAGATATGCTTCTAGTCTGTAACAGGAAAGTGCCTCTGATGACTGTAGCTGAAGACACCAGACCAAGGCTGCTGCCAAGACCACTCCAGACTGTCGCTGTTGCCAGCCATGCACCTTCTCCCTCAGCACAGCAGTACCCTGGGCAGCAGCGGAGACCAGCAATGGTTGAGCCCACTAAACCATGCCTGCTTTGTAATAAGCTAGGACACTGGAGTAACCAGTGCCCCCTGAAAAAGGAATTTGATGAATTTAAAAATAGCAGGGGAGGAGAACTACAAGCCCTCCCCGGGGGTCAACAACAAAAAAACGAAGAATAAAGCGCCAGCCTGCCAGGTGTGCAGACATAAAAAGAGCAGGCCAAGAGAATAAGGGTAGCAAAACAAATCAAGCGCGCGATAATATTAACATTTGTGTAAGTGAAGCAGGTGCTTCAAAGACCAAGTCTGCTAGTCCACTGTTGAAAGTGAAACAAAACAACCTTTGTTGTGATTTAAGTGATTCTGTATTAACCGCATCTTCTGTCAATGAGCCTTACAGGTTGCAGCTGACAGAGTCACTCCACCTGAAGGACACTGACTGGCATTTTGTCTCTGTAAATCCTGAACAGAAGGGTACTTGGAACCAAATCCGTTGTAAGTACATCATCACTGGGGACAAAAACACACCACAAGAGATCGAAATTGCTCCGGGAATGACAACATCAGATCCCAAGCAATTTGTTCTCAGCCTGCACTGTTTCCACCCACCCCTGTTTCTTCCCAAGGGACAAATTGTTGCTCAAGCTATCCCTGTGCCATCTTTACCTGAAAATGTCGATAAACAAGGGCCCACAGTCGCCCGGGTCCAAGTTATTGGGACAGATAAACCCAAATTGTGGTGCAATGTCAGTGGGGGTGGGGAGTCTAAACGCATTGAGATGCTTGTAGACACAGGTGCAGACTGCACAGTGATTCCAGTACAAGACTGGCCAGCACACTGGCCTTTACAAAATGTTGCTGGTCACCTTCGAGGTGTAGGAGGTCTGCAATTGGCAAGGCAATCCAAAAGCATTATTCAATTCGAGGGTCCAAACGGACAATTGGCAAATATCCGTCCATTTGTGTTAGATTATTCAGAACCTTTGTTAGGGAGAGATTTAATGGCCCAGTGGGGTGTCACAATTAATATTCCAGACTCTCCACAGCATTTTTGTGCAGCAGTCATTGAACAACAGCGCCCCACCCAAAAACTTAAGTGGAAAACAGACGAACCAGTTGATGTGAAACAGTGGCCACTCAGTAAACAAAAAATAAAGGTGCTTGAAGAACTAGTAGAAGAGCAACTAAATAAGGGCCACATAGTGGAGACCATGTCCCCATGGAACTCTCCAGTGTTTGTCATCCAAAAAGCTGACAAAAAGAGGTGGCGACTCCTCTGTGACCTCCGACAAATTAATAATGTAATTGAAGATATGGGTTCTCCCCAACCTGGTATGCCATCCACAACAATGCTTCCCCAAGATTGGAAATTAGCTGTTATTGATATTAAAGATTGTTTTTTCCAAATCCCATTGCACCCTGATGATGCACCGCGTTTGGCATTCTCTGTCCCTTCTATCAATTCAGAAGCTCCTATGAAAAGGTACCATTGGACCGTTCTTCCTCAGGGATTAAAGGTATCGCCAGCTATTTGCCAGTGGTATGTCTCTTCCCTACTTTCCCCAGTGCGTGCAGCCGCAGAGAAGGTCATCATCTATCATTATATGGATGATATCCTTGTGTGTGCCCCCAATGATGATTTACTCACACATGCGCTTGACCTAACGATCGATGCATTGATTGTTGCAGGGTTCGAGCTCCAAGAACAGAAAATTCAAAAGATGCCATCTTGGAAGTATTTGGGCTTAGAAATTGGAAATAGGACCATTGTTCCTCAAAAACTAGAAATCAATCCAAGGATCAAGACCCTTGCGGATGTCCACAAGTTGTGTGGGTCTTTGAATTGGGTAAGACCATGGCTTGGTCTGACTAATGAAGACCTTGCCCCTCTTTTCAATTTATTGAAAGGGGGAGAAGACCCAGGTGCTCCTAGGTCTATTACCCCAGAGGCACGGAAAGCTCTAGAAAAGGTGCAGATTGCAATGTCCACAAGACAGGCCCACCGATGCCGGCCTGATCTGCCATTCAAATTTATCATCCTAGGTAAGTTGCCACACCTCCATGGAATTATTTTCCAGTGGGAGGAAAAACAAACACCTAAGGCAAGGACACACCAAAAAAGGACCGGGACCAGAGGGACTCTCTCTTGATCATAGAATGGGTTTTCCTCAGTCACAAAAGGTCCAAGAGACTGACAAAGCCTCAGGAGCTGATAGCGGAACTGATCCGGAAAGCAAGGACCCGGATCAGGGAGTTAGCAGGATGTGATTTTAAGTGCATTCACATTCCAGTTAAGTTAAAATCAGGTCAAAACACTATGAAAATACTGGAACAATTGTTTCAAGAAAATGAAGTGTTGCAGTTTGCTCTGGATTCCTACTCAGGACAATTTTCGGTAGCACGGCCCGCTTGCAAATTGTTTGAACAAGATGTTCAATTTACTTTAAAATTAAGAACTGCTCTAAGTAGGAGACCTTTAAAAAGGGCTCTGACTGTCTTTACAGATGCGTCCGGGAGGTCACACAAATCTGTTATGACTTGGAAAGATCCTCAAACCCAGCAGTGGGAGACGGACATTGCTGAGGTGGAAGGTTCACCTCAGGTTGCTGAATTGGCTGCGGTTGTTAGGGCTTTTGAAAGGTTCTCAGAACCATTTAATCTGATTACAGACTCTGCATACGTGGCAGGAGTAGTATCCAGAGCAGATCAAGCAATACTGCAAGATGTATCTAACATTGCACTTTTTGAATTGCTTTCCAAACTGGTAAAGTTAGTCACTCACCGAGAGCAACCCTTTTATGTGATGCATGTCAGGTCACACACTGACTTGCCAGGTTTATCGCTGAATGCAACAGAAGGGCAGATGCTCTTGCTGCACCTGCAGTGATGGCCACTCTCCCAAATGTTTTTGAACAGGCAAAAATCAGCCACCAGCTTTTCCACCAAAATGCACCTGGCCTGGTTCGCCAGTTTAACATCACTTGAGAACAGGCCAAATCGATTGTGGCCACGTGCCCAAATTGCCAACAACATGCACTCCCTACAGTGAGTACAGGAGCAAACCCAAGGGGACTGAACAGTTGTGAACTGTGGCAAACAGATGTAACACACATACAGGCTTTTGGAAGGCAGAAATATGTTCATGTTAGTGTAGATACCTTTTCTGGAGCGGTCTATGCTTCTGCCCACACAGGAGAATCATCTATTGATGCTATTAAGCACCTCTTACAGGCTTTTTCTTTCATGGGCATCCCCAAGGAGCTGAAAACTGATAATGGGCCTGTTTATAAATCCAAGGAATTCGGGAGCTTCCTGCAGCAATGGGGAGTAGAGCATAAAACTGGCATCCCCTACTCCCCTACAGGTCAAGCCATTGTAGAAAGAACTCACCGTGATATTAAAAGGGTCCTGGACCAGCAACAACAGGTTCTGAAGGTAGAACCTCCCCACATCCGGTTATCCAGGGCACTATTCACAATCAGTTTTCTGAATTGTTCTTTTGACAGCCTGAACCCAGCCATCCTACACCACTTTGGGGGGAGCAGTCACAAGTTGATAAAAGAAAAACCTCCGGTTTTAGTAAAAGACCCTGAGACTTGGAAAATGGTGGGACCTTACAAATTGGTTACTTGGGGACGTGGATACGCCTGTGTGTCCACCCCCTCTGGTTTAAGGTGGGTTCCTTCCAAATGGGTAAAGCCCTATGTTCCCAAAGTCTCAGAGAAATCTGCAGAAGCACCCCAGGTTGCTCATGCTGCCTGGAGAAGGAAACGTCGCACGCGTTCTCTGGAAGAAATTCCATTTAAGCCTCCTATCTATAATAGTTTGTAATATATGTTTGTCTTAAGTTTCCTTTTACCGATTTAGATCCTGCTGTTCGTGTGCAGTCTCGAGACGCCATGAGACCGAGCCTGCTTCTTGTCCTACTTGCGATCATTTCTCCAGCGATCTCCTGGTTAGTCCCTCAGCCCAAAGCAAATGTATGGACCACTCTGGCCAGAGCCCTTGGACAAGATCACATTTGCCTCTCCACCACGACAGCCTCTGACCCCCTGTCAACTTGCCTGGTGGGAGTTCCTTTTAAATCCTCAGAATTCCCGAATGAAATGTGGAGTGCTTTAAATGAAGTTAACTTACTCGCACCTTCCCCTGGCCGTTACCCTTCTGACAATCCTTTGCTGTTTTGGCAGGAGTGGGCGAGAAAGTTACCAGTGTCAAAAAGGGAGCCACAAGAGTTCCATCTCTTAGGCTTCATGAATGCGACCTTTTGCAATCACTTTAAATTCAATTCCCGCTTACCATATCATGAAGCTAAACCAAACACCTATCCTGACCCTAGCAACCCACTCTACACAGACAAGAACTGGTGTGAAAATTCAGTCTTAGTTATGCACTCATCTGGTGGTGATTACAAGCCTCGTGAACTCCCAAAAGGTGTGTTTTTAATATGTGGAGACAGAGCATGGGCAGGTCTCCCTCCTCGTCTGCTCGGAGGTCCGTGTACATTTGGCAAGCTGAGCCTGTTAACGCCAAATCGAACAAATCTAATACACTGGCAAACTAAAAACAACACACATACATTGGCTATCAAAAAAAGAGACCTAAGGCAATTAGACCCTGACTGTAATTCAGAAATTGTTCACTGGTCCAGACTAAAGGCCACTGCAATTACAGTCCTTCTGCCGTGGATCTCGGCAGCAAAAACTATGGGAGAATTAGGCCGATTGGAATGTTGGGTTGCAAAACAGGCAAACCTCACTTCTACTGCCCTGAGTGACCTCTTATCAGATGAGGAAATTACCAGGCAAGCCACCATTCAAAATAGGGCAGCCATAGACTATCTGCTCCTTCTGCACAACCATCGCTGTGAAGAATTTGAAGGACTCTGCTGTCTCGACTTGTCATCGAAGGCAGAGAATGTCCATGCCACAATTGACAAGATGAAAACTATGGTGAACGACATCAAGAGAGAAACTGACGACGGGCTGAATGGACTTTTCAATGGCTGGGGACTCTCGGGCTGGTTGGGATCTATTCTGAAAACTGTAATTTTAGTGCTGTTTATTTTAGTTGTAGTTATTGTAGTTTTTAGCATTGTTTTTGGAGTAATCAGACGCATGGTTCTCAAGTTAATCTCAAGCTCATCTCCCCCTCCTGAGGTCTACCATTTGGAAGCCCTCAGTGCTCCAGTGGATGACCTGGAAGCCTCAGTAGAATCATTCTGCACCATAAACACAGTCCTCTTCTTTTTAAACAAAACTAGGGGGAGATGTTGTAGTGTGTTGCAATATCCTGTTTTACCTTCTCCCTTCCCCCTCGCCCCTCGCTGAGTGTGCCCTGTCAATCAGGCTAACATACCAGCAAGGCGTCGTGTGATAGGTGTCCCTAGTCCCTTGAGACCCTGCCCCTTCACCTGGTTGGTGGCTCACCTGTCCCCTCCCCTTCCCCTGCCCTGAGTTTAAAATGTTAATGAGACCATGCGGCCTCGATTCTGTTAGCAGCAGTGGCCCGGTGCAGACATCTCTGTACCCACAGAATAAACATCTGGCAACCTTCTAGCAGAATCCACTCCCTTTCTCTCCACCATCGCCAGAAGCTCTCTCTCCTGAGGCAAACGAGTCCTGACAGCCTGGACTTGCCCCGCTGCACTCTCCAGCAGCCAAGGTATCTCTGGGGTAAAACACCGCAGTGCTGCCTTTGGCCCAGCAGCGAAGGTCAGAATTGGCCCAGGCACCATCTAACTGGTTATATTGGGATTCATATTCCAATAGCTACTCTCTGCCATGGAGGAGCAGCTGCCCTACGGCAGCTTCTCCTGCAGAGACAAGACCGTCCTTGCCCTGGCTGTGAGTTTCTGGAGCTGGCCTTTGCTCGCCCCCTCGGTCACCTCTCTAGCAGCTCTCCCTGCTCTCCCCAGCCTGGGCTGAGAGCTGGCCTCGGGGCAGGCTCAGGGGCAGCAGGCTGCGTGCTCCCCCTGTGTCTCACCTCAGGCCCTGCCTCATGGACACCTCGGCACTGAGCACTGCCTTGGGGTAGGCAAGTGCTGCTTGTCTTGCCAAAGGGCTGCTTTGTCTCTTGCAGGCAACTCTGGTGCTGTGGAGGATTGCCCACATGTATGAGTGGCACTGTGGCATTGTGCTTCATTCTCCCCAACTGTTTGTGGCTCTGTTCTTGCAAATTGTCACCGCCACAGAGCAGATGCCAGGGGACGTTGAAACCTGGAGATTCTGGAGAGCGTGGTGGGAGGAACACGGCCTTCCCAGCAAGCCCAACAGGTGCCAGTCGCCCTGTCCTTCCCACCCCCTCGTGGCCAGGGCCAGCGCTCCCAGAGTGACCTGGCCTTTGCTCGGCATGCAGGTTTGCAGTGCAGACCATGAGGGCTCTGCTCTCCCAACTGGGCTTTGGCAAGAATCTGCTGGCTCTGGAGCACAAGCACCTCTGGGACACCCTGCTCTGTGCTGACACCCAGCATTATGCAGCGGGTCTGCTGGCCAGGTGAGATCCCCTATTCCTGCCACCACCGCCAGCATTTGTGCCCCCTGCCCAGAGTGCCCCACACAGTCCCTGGGGCTGTAAGTGAGAGGGCCTTCTCACCGAGGGAGGGCGGAGCAGACTGGGAAAGGCTGGGAGAGGAGGATGCCCAGCAGCAGCCGCCTCCCAGGGGGCCCATATGCCCTTGCAGAGTGCTGGGGAAAGATCAGACCTCTGTGAAACCATGCCTGGGAAAGGTCTGCCTGCCCGGCTCAGGGCCTTAGTGCCTTTTTCCCCTGGCAGGGAGATGCGCTGTGGCTTGAGTCCCTTGTGTGTCTTCATGGCCTCGCACCTGCTCAGCCTCCTCACTGGGAAGCAGCCCTGCTGGCATCTGCCTGCCCTGGCCTTTGTGGAGGTGAGCCTGATGGCCAGCACTGCCTGGCTGAGCTGCCTCCCAGCTCTCTGGCCTCTCATAGCTGCAGCCACCTGGGACGGTGCCTGCGCCCTGTGCTGCTGCCTGGGCCCAGCCCTGTGCAGCTCCAGGCTCCTGCCAGCCGGGTCCCTGTCACTGCCCTCCTGTGCCATTCAGCTCCTGCAGTATCTGGATCTGAGGAAACACGGTCCCAGTGCCCTGCTAGTGGTATCCAGGCACCTGCCGAGCCAGTGCAGGGACAGGCTGTGCCTGGCACTCAGAGGCCTCGTGGTGCTCAGCAATGAGCCCTCGCTGGTGAAAAGGGGGCAGTGGCTGAAGCCATGCTGGCAGTGTGGGGCTGGGCAACGCAGACCTCTGGGCTTGGCTGGGCTTTGGCAGAGGCAGCTGCTCCCAGCTCTCCTGCCTCCTGCTTCAGCTGCCCCAGTGCCCCAAGCAGCTGTTGGTGCTGTGGCTGTCCTCAGCTTCACAGCACGGCCTGGTCTTACACACAGGGAGGAGGAATACACGGCCTGTATCAACACCTGGTGCAGCAGCTGGCTGATCCAGATGCAGAGGTGGTCCAGATGAGCCTCTGTGTGCTCACACATATGCTCTAGGACAAAGACCTCCTGCTACCCAGCGTCACCGCCCTGAAGCTGGCTGAGCCCCCTCCTGCCACACTTTGAGAACGTAAGGCTCTGTGCCCCCAGCCAAGGGCACTGGACATTGCCTGGAAACTTTGTGCTCTGTGCAGTTCTGAGCCTTTGCCCCAATGGGCCCAGAGTAGTTGGTGCTTAGGACTTTTCCTTTCCTTCCAGGACAACAGCCATGTGCAGCTGCTCTCCATTCAGCTCTTCTGCAAGGTGATGGAGCTGGTAGTGGAAGAGGGGGAAGAGCTTCTCACAACAATTGTGAACCAGAGCCTGCTCCCTCTATTCTTGTGCTGGCACGATGAGAACCTGCACGTGGCCGAGGTGAGGTTTTGTGCGATGCTGCCCCATCCCTGTCCTGGCATCTGGCGGGCTCCAGCCTCCCCTGGCCTTGGCACAGGGACACGGGTCCTGTGCCCTGGGCTCTGGTGCCACCTGCGGCTCTCTGCCGCTCTCCAGGCCTCTTTCCAAGTCCTGCTTTGTGCGGCACGCTTCCTGAGGAGGAGGGACCTTGAGAAGTTGCTGATGAAGGTGCGGCGGATTAAGTTCGCTGAGAGCCTGGTAAGGGCAGCCTGGGAGCCCGAGCCCTGTTCCCAGAGCTTGGTGTGGGGGCCTGGCAGCTGTGCCCCTGCCCAGCGCTGCAGCTGGGCCTGACAGCCTGCGTTCCCCCCGCTGCTCCCTGTCCTGGGCCGTGCAGGCTGGCTTGGCCAGTGCTGGGGGCAGGGAGCGCCCGGCCGACGGGCAGAGCCCGTGCCGAGCTTCCCTTGTCGGTGCTCCCTGCAGCTGCTGCAGGACGAGAGCCGAATGGCCGAACACCTGCGCTGGGCCCTGCCGCACCTGCAGAGCCCACAGAGGCCCCTGCGAGAGGCGGCCGTCAGGTTCATTCGTGAGCCAGCAGCCCGGTGCCCCTCCCTGCCCCCGGCCCAGCTGCTGCCCCGGCTACAGTGAGAGCTGCGCCCGGGTCTCTGCAGCCAGCTGGGATGGCCCTGGCAGGAGGCTTTCCTTCGATTCCCTCAATCTGGCCTCTGACCTTGGCTCTGTTCCTCTCTCTTCCAGCTCTTCAAGCCCTGAAAGAAGAGGAGAGTCCATAGTGCATGAGCAAACTGCTTCAGATGACCTTTGAAAAAATATCTGCAGGGCTTTGTTTTTCTGATGGATCAGATGTACCAGCGTCCATCAGCGATTTCCAGTGCCCATTGAAGATGGGACCACCTGCAGAACAGGATGGATCAGCTGGAGCTCCAGACACAGCTCTGACTGCTCAGAGCTGAGCCTGTGGGAAGCTCCAGGAGCTCCTGCCATCTCTCTCCCTGTTGGCAGCTCCCTCCCTGCAGCCCTCAGGCCCTGCCCATCCCCTTTTCTGCCTCCCAGCTCACCCCTTTGCTTCGCTTTCCCTTAATAAACTGTTTGGGTTTTTCACTTTACCCGTGTCTCTGTGGAGCTGAAGCGGCACAAAACCTGAGCCCTGGGACGCGCAGGGCCCTGCTGCCGTTCTCCTCCACGCTGTGTTCCGTGCACGGACAGAGAGGAACAAGGGCAGCTGAGGCTGCAAAGGTCCCTGTCCTGCTGCTCCAGCTGCACAGCAGTGTGGAGTTAAAGGTCGTGCTGAGCACGCTGAAGGGGACAAGGACGCTGGGTTTTAGAAGAGCTAGCTCAAGTATGCTGTGAACCCGGCTGTGCGGGATTCCATGGCAAGCATCCACTGAGGGCAAAGGAGCTTGCAATGCCGGAAGGTTTCACAAAGAGATTCCTGAAAGAATAGCAACGCTCCATCCATACACAGGGACAGGAAGAGGGCAGAAGCAGAGACCATCATGGCCTAACAGTGAGCTCTGGGTGTGCCTAAAAGCAAATGGAGCAGCAGCAGCGGCAGCAGCAGCAGGGAGTGGCTGAGACTTGGAGGCACGACTGTCCCAGTGGCTGCAGCACTGTCAGGCAATGCCTGCAGGCTCAGTGTGGTTCTGGCAACTCTGGTCTCCCCACAATGAGGAATGGGAGCCCCTGCCTCAGGCCCAGTGAGACCAGAGGGAGGAGACCCTTCCCACCTCTCTTGGGCAGAACTGCAAAACAGCTGCTGTGTCTTCCTGCCTCTCTGTTTGGGCTGTGCTGAGCCCAGAGCCGGGCAGCTTGTGTCCTGCTGTCCCAGGAGCATTCTGGGTGGGCAGGAGAAGGGCTGCGTGCACGGCGGAGCATCCTGGAAGGGGCTCACCAGAGCCTCCTGCCGGAATAGGCTGCGGGGTGCGGAGGTTCTGAGACATCACACCATAACCAATATGATCTAGTGAAGCCAAATTTAAGAGACTCTATTTAACATAAATCTCTAAAGTCCACGTGTATCTAGCTAATACATGATTGGTTAATCCTAGCTGTTCATGTCTCTAAAATAGAATGCAGATTGGATCATCTAATTTTTCACGCATCCTGCTGGGGTTGTCTGGCCTACCCATGGCTCACTTTCCCAAGCTTGCTGACAAACTTGCTGAGTCCTGATGACTCTTCTTCTTGTGTCCATTTCTGAATATGTCCATAATTCATTCTTTGTGAACGTGTTCATTGTCCATTATTACAAGCAGGCTGGATTGTGCATCGGCTGAATATGGCCCTTGTCTTGCAAAAACTCCTCCATTCTATCTCTGAGCCAGCATTCGAGCCGGTTAAACAAAATCCTCCCTCTCCCACTGTAAAGAATGTGGAATTAGAGTTGGAATGTGACCCTGAAATTGAAGCAGCTCAGAAACTAATGTAGAAAAAAGTAATTCCAGAAGCTATTGTAGAAGGGACTTTTCTCTCCAATGATGTAGAAGCTTTTCCTGTAGTAACTAATGCTGCAAGTAGAGTTTGAAAACCTTTTAATTGGAAGGTTTTAGAAAAGTTGAGAGCTGCAATTTCACAATTTGGTTGAAAATCCCAACGTGCACAGTCACATTTCCAGTATATTTTTCCATCTAACACATTAATTCCAGCTGATATGCATACCCTAATAAGACTTAGAATGCCACCCCATCAGCAGGTGATGTGTTATAAAAGCTGGGAGGAAAAGTGTGCTCAAGAAGCAGCAAGACCTAGAGTGCATGGTGATCCTCTGTATGGTTCAACAGCACAACAGTTACTTGACAAAGGGCCCTGGGCTACTGCCACTGCCCAGGCTAAGAGCATTGATCAAGTCTTACAGATGAGCCAACAACTAGCATATAATACTATTCTTGCACTTCCAGATAAGTTACACACCATGTCTTTTGCACAGATTTGTCAAAGAAAGAAAGAAGACTTTGATAAATTTGTAGACAAATTGCATTAAGCTATCTATAATCACTGATTTAAATTCAGACACAAAGATACAATTGTATGGACTTTGGGATCATTACTCCATTCCAAATAGCTTTCCCTTCAGTCACAAGAGCTTTCCATCTCTTCCAAAAATTGCCTGCTGGAACTCTTCTGCTCCCTTGCAAATCAGTTCACTACTCCAGCATAACCCTTGAAGCACGGACAGATGACTCTTCAACTAATTATAGTAGAAAATAAGAGTATTTATTGCAGCGCTGGACACATGTGAACTAGTTTCCAAAGACACATGCAAGGAGTTGCAGACTCCTGCTCTCTATTTCTAGAGAAAAGGTTTTACGTTAGGTTTCTAAGGATCCATAATACATAATCATTACCTGCCTGCTTCGCATTTTTATCAGCTGAATATCTATTACAGCTGCGCAATTGTACTGCCTTAACTGGGTCGGTGGGATTTTGAAATGAGGGAGTGGTTGCATGGAAGGAAGAAAGCCATCTTTCTCATGGTGAACTCTTCTCCCATGGCCAGTTGGCAAGACCTTTGGACCTGCTGCTCATGGGCCAAGCCTCTCCTAACTGTTCAATTATTCTTAAGGCAAGGTATTTCTTATGGTCTCTGCTTCTTCACAATTGCTTCCTCTATCTCTGTCACTCCTAGCTTTATGTTCCTAATATATTTGGTACTCTTTAACTAAGGGATGTGATTTCTGCTAGCTGTATTACTAACTTAGCTTCTTACCTCATTTGAAAATCTTAACTAAAACATGCAATCTTCTACTATCCCAATTCCATTCCCAGCGGGCCCCTTGACTCATCTGCACTTTTCAATTATCCTAAATACATTTTCAGGTTACCCCTTGACTCACCTCAGGCACATCCCTGACTGCCTCTCTCCCAGCAGCTCAGAGCTGCATTGCACAGCGCTTGCTGTGCGCCAGAGAGCAGAAAGCAGGCTGGCCTGGTGGGCCTGAATATTTCTGCCAAACACTCTGCATCTCACACCTTTGCTCTGGCTCAGTGCAGAACTGCAGGGTTGCAGGCGCTTCCTCCCAGAGCTGCATGAGGCGCTGGCTCCTGCAGATGGGCCCTGCCAAGCTGTCCCTGCCTCGCGCTGGCCTCGCTTCCCTGGCACAAGTGCCAGGCCTGAAGGAGGCTGCCCTGTGCTCCAGCCTGCCAAGCAGCCCGGCTCCCTGCCCCGGTGCCCGGAGTGCTGCACACACTGCTGGCCTTTGCCAGGAGCTGCAGGGCAGCCGGCAGAAGAGGAGGAATCCTCAGCCAGCCCAGCGGCCCGCGGCTGCCCTTGGCCTTTCCCTGCTCCTGGGCACACTCCAGACAGGCAATGCCTCCAGGCTGGGCTGTGCCCAGCACGGCTGCGCTTCCCCTTGGCAGCAGCCAGCTGCCACCTGGGCTCTGAGAGCACAGGATTCGCCTGCTCCCAGCAAGAGGCACCCAGGGCCCGGCTGCTGCCTCTTGCAGCTCCAAGGGCTTCCTTCCAGCCTGCCTCTGCCGGGGCTCAGGCTGCTCCGGCCTCTGCCGGGGCTCTGCTGGGGCTACAGCCCAGCCAAGGCCGCTCCTGTTCTCACCTCACAGGCACTGACAGCTCTGCACCAAAGGAGACCTTCCCGAGCACCCTCTATGATCTTTCTGCTTTCTCACTTGAGCAAGGCTCTCCTCCAGCCAAAGAGATTATTGTATTTAGGGATACAAATCCAAGAGGCAGGAACCCCAATGCTCTCCAGTCACAGCTGAAGGCCTGCATCTGCACGAGATGTTTGGGCTGCCTCATTCTTCTTTTGGTTTTGCCTTCAAATGCCATTGCCCTTTCTGCCTCAACTACAAGTGTCATAGATGTACCAAAATGGGCCAGTGTGCTAGCCAAGGGCAGTTTGCTCTGGAGATGATGAATGAAGAGTCTTCCCAACTTTCAAAGCACACTGCAAAAAACACCAATCACTTGTTTCAAAATTTTTAAAGTTTAATAGCAATAAAATGGTTATTAAGATAGTAATAAAAGAGTAATAAGAATTTGGACATTCAGAGTTAGAACAGTTAGAACATAAAGGACAATAAAAACAAAGACATACGGACAGTCCTGGTGCCTCCTGGGCAATTATGCCCCGAAAACACACAGGCTAACAAAGGATTAGCCCTTAAAAGCAATAGCCTGTTGCATATTCATATATCTCATGCATGATCCATAAATTCTTTTCAAACAAAGGGTGTTGTCTGGTTATTGTCAAGTTCTCCCCATTAATCTTGTTGGCTCCTCAAAGTCAGGAAGGAGGTGGAAGAAAGTTGGTCTTTTCCAATAAGGATGGAAGAATTCTTCTCTTGGGGCTTTAGGTGTCCTGTTGTCTCTGGGCAAAGAATTTCTTGATTATCCCATCCCTTTCTTGAGCTAGTTAAAAAAGTATCTTACATCACATAGTTTCTATTTTACATAAAGTTATAACCTAAAACTATATTTACCACTGAAATAATTACCAATGTAGCCGGACGGGACGTACATGAGCTTCTCTGGCCTTTGCTGCTTGACCAAATAGCGGCAACTGTGGAATTTTACCCCAGAGACACTTTTGGTTAGCTGGATGCTGCAGCTGGGCGCTTGGAGGCAAGTCCAGGCACACAGGTGCTCAGGTTTACCTTTGGTGGAGAAGCTTTAAGGTGAGGTGAAGGAAAGGAGTCAGCTCTGATGGAGGGTTTCGATCCAGAGCTTTATTCCTGACCCACAGGCCTTTGGATCCAGCAACGACTCCAGGAGAACTCCCAACCACATGGTTTGCTCACCCTTTTACCCGGGGCAGAGGGGGAGGGAAGGAACACGGGGGACCACCAACCAGGTATGGGGCGGGGAAGTGTCAAGGGACAGAGGACACATGGATGGCCCAATGTCCTTCCAGGAGGGGAGGGCATCTTTTGAATTCTGCCAATCACTCGACGCCCTTCTGGAATGCCAGGATTGACAGACAGCGCTCAGCAGGGGTCAGGGTGTGGAAAGGAGGGATGATTGACACACCTGGCAGGGAATTATCAGGGAGGAACCTGGGGTATCTGAGGCAAACCATGACATCACACTGCAACATACCACACTACTTAAAAAAATACAGTACTACTAACTAAGACAGCATAACACATATAGTATATTAATTTTTATATATATATATATATATTCATTTTAATAGCTGTGAAGTGCCTATCCTGTAATATGTACTTTTCACAACATCACAGAAGCCATTTGCACCTTTAAGAGACAGCTGACAAGTCAGAAGGAAATGCTCAGCTTGTTCACATGGTGAGAAAGAAAGGATTCTTCCAGATGAGTTAAAGTTTCAGAAACTTTATTTATTTACAATCCTACTCTATAATCCTCTAGGGTGGTATTTACAGAAAAAATGGACAGGTACTAAATCAACCAGCCTAACCTTCTGGAGCTAACTAAACTAATTAAACTTCTAGGACTAGGTCAGGTTTTTAATAAAGCTGCATTCAACCTTGTGGATAAAAAGGTGATGTTGCGAGCAGAAAGAAGAAGCAGAAGAGTTGCTGACAGACAAAGGGGTAGCAATCCAAATAAAATGACCCTTACAGCATCTACCAATTAGATTAAGAAAAATATGCGTGCTTGCCTCAGGACAAAATAGAGCTACCAGTCAAGAGATGCGTGGACAAAGTGCAGCAACCAAACAAACAATGCATGATTATAGAAACCTGCAGGATAGGAAGTAATTATAAACTGTGTTTAGAAGCACAATAAATGGCTTCTCCTTGATTCACATGGGATTGTGCAGAGTCTTTTGTCTTTTCTCCACATAATCCTACTCTACAATCCTACTCTAAGATGGTTATGGAGAAAATGGTCCTGATATGATTATAGCACTGTTTGCTTCTCCATCCTCCTCTTCACTGAGATGATGAGCAGTGCAAGGGTGGATGCAGCCTCGGCTGATGTTACAAATGGATGCTGTTCACAAAAAAAACCCCCAAAAAACAAAACAAAAACAAAAAACAAACAAACAAACAAAACCCAAAAAACCCAAAAACAATACAAAACCAAACAAAACAAATAAACAAAAAAAGCTCCAAACAACAAAAAGACAAAGAACAGTGAACCATTACTTTCGAAACTCAGTGCTTCACACGCTCAATTGGGATTGCTCTGGGTCCTAAAAAGGCCCAGAAAGAGAGGCAATGGGACCATCTGCTCCCCAGCAGTCATGTGCAGGACCCGGCCCTCACAGGCAAACCTGGCCCAGAATCCCACTCATCCATTTATTCAGGTTTCTTTATCTTGTTGGGATTTTTGCCCTGCCAGTGCTCTGGAAATGGTGCTTTCTGTCCCTGGGTTTTCTTCCTTTCAGGAAACTCCAAAGCCTCTCATTGGTCCCTGCCTTTGAAAGACAGGCATTGTTATGAACAAAAATTTGGTTAATATTTTTTTTGTGAGAAAGAGTTACAGGGACGCAGCCAGATCTGTCTCTGCCAGGATTCTTAGTGCTTTGTTATTGTAATATTGGGTCGTTGAGGCTTATCTCTTCTATTGTATTAGTAAAAAAGCCTGGCTGGGTGGGGTAGATGGCCCTTCCCCGAGGCAGTGCTCTCTTCCAGCATAGGGAAGACACCTGAGAGGGTGGGGGGGAGTTATGCAAAGTGACTCCAAAGTCCAGAATGCTTTGTGGGACCCCAACTCCAGAGGCACAGAGAAAACCCCAAAAACAACGAGCCAAATAAGAGTTGAGAGACTAAAGTGATGTCTGGACGTGAGGAGCCGAGTGCTGAGCCTGCAGAGATGCTGAACACCTTCGGAGCCCCTCTCGCCCTGAGCAGAGAGTCGTCCCAACGCCGGGACTAGCCATCTGGGAAGCTCAAAGGATCAACACCTGACGGGGACATCATGCCCTAGAGGCTCCCATGAGGACTGGATCCCCCAGCTCTGCCCCTAGCGGACAGAGCTGCGCATATCCTCCTCCTCTGAGTTGCCCTGGGAGGCACGACGGGGACTGCAGCCCTGCCGGGACGCCCAATCCTGAGCTGATCTCTTTTAATACAGGCATTAAAAAGGAGAAGAAGTCTCCTGGCCCTGTTCATTTCAGCTGGGGGCGCTCGTCCGGAATAGCCACGCCGCAAGAAGACTCAAGACTGGCCTTCTTGCACTTCAGGACAGCTGGCTACCAGGACCAGAGGGATCGGCTCAGGAGCAGCGACGCAGAGGAGCACCGGAGCACCGGATTGGTGAGAAAGCCAGTGGCGGGAGCGGGAGACGTGCACATGTGTGTGTGAATGAGACGAAGGCTGGCAGCTGGACCTTCGAAGTGAGAGCAGACCTCTCAGTACCGCGTTTCTGGACTCCTGCGAAGGATCCGGCCGGGAACAGGGGGCGGAGCTTGGAATTAGCGTGAGTGAGTCATCTCCCAAGGGGGAATAAAGGGCCCCCCCTCTCCGGGCGTGCGGAGGGAATATTTGTATGAGTGGCACGCACCCAAAATAGGTCCTGACAGAGGGAAGTCAGGCCGATTTGCCAGTCCCGAGAAGGATTCGGGTAGCATTTGTAAGTCTCAAGAAGGATCCACGTAAGATTTTGTCAGTCCCGAGAAGGATTCGGGTAGCTCACAAGCCCTGCAGGCAAAAGTAAGTCCTGGCACAGGAGCCAGGCACAAACCCCAGCAAAGGAGGCTGTGGTTTGCTTTTAAGTCCTGATACGGTGAGGCCTAAAAATTGGCGGGTTAGGCAAACTAAAAATCAGGCAGTTGTTTTTCCTGACAGAGGGAGTCAGGCACGACCCGGATTCTTAGGCCGAGGTTTCGTGTGTTCAAGTCCCGATAGATGTAAGACCTGACATGGGGAAAGTTAGGCAATCAAGAGATTGGGCAGTTGTTTCAGTATAAAGTCCTGAGCATCAGGCAGAAATTTGAAGTTTCAGTGGAGGAGGCTGAAGCTCCTCAAAGAAGGTTCTTTTTGAAATTACCGGTCTGTAAAGGCACCTTTGGGACTTTTTACTGTTCAGACCTGTAAAATGGGAGGGTGTAATAGTAAAAAGACCGGCAAGAGGCTGAGAGACATACCTCCCAATAGTCCCTTAGGAGAACTGTTAGCAAAATGGGATTCTATAGAGGCCACGGAGGGATTAGATAAAGTGAAAATGATCCATTATTGTATGGAAGTGTGGCCAGAATTAGAGTTACAAGGAGGATGGCCTTGGTGTGGGACAAAGGATAAGTGGATGTGCCAACAATTAAATAATTATCTGACAGCTCGAGGAGATACTGATCCTGAGCAATTATTGTATGTAGCCTGCTGGTTAAAGAGCACTGTTGGGGATGAAGGGGTGCAAATTTGTAAGGTACAGAGGAAGAAAGAGGGGAATGAAGGAGGGGATGATAGGACTAGTAAAAGATGGGATCCCCTGGATTATCTGCCTCCTTCTGCCCCTCCACCTTATAATCCTCTTCTTCAAGCACCTCAAATGGCAGGTCCGGTTCTTCCCCCGGCTGCCATCTCACTACCACCTGTTCAAACTCCTCCTTCTACCTCTTCAGCTTCCGCTATGATAAACCCAGTATCCCCTCCAGCTCCTTCTGCACCACCACAAGTGCCTACTCCACCTGCTGCATTCTCCACCCCTTCTCCAGCTCCACTTAATATTCACTCAGGCTCTTCTCCCCCTCCTATTGCTGTCCCTTTATCTCCTCCTAGTTGGGACACAAATGCCTCCTCGCCCGATAAACAGCTATCAGCAAAAATACCTGCTGATGGGCAGAAAGTTCAGGGTAACCCAGATATCCCTCAAAGTAGTTTGGCATCTGAAGATGGGCCGTACTGTAGCACCAGATCCAAGACCTCCAAGGCAGAGAGACTCTTTCCCCTCAGAGAGGTTCCTATGGGAGGAGTAGTGGGAGGTGTTGGCTTTGTGAATGCTCCCCTAACTGCTTCTGAGGTGAGAAGATTCAAGAAAGAGTTGGGGCATTTAGTTGAGGACCCAGTGGGCATAGCTAACCAAGTAGATCAATTTCTAGGTCCAAATATCTACACTTGGGGGGAGATGAATTCCATCCTGAGCATATTGTTTTCCCCAGAAGAGGTCCAGATGATTAGAGTGGCTAGCATAAGAATTTGGGAGAAAGATGACCGTCCAGGACCCCAGGTGCCATCAGGCGAACAGAAATTGCCACTAACGGATCCCAGCTGGAACCCTAACCAGGAGGAGGGGAGGAAGGCCATGATGGAATATAGGTATTTGATAATACGGGGCATCAAAGAGTCAGTTCCCAAAGGAACTAATACTCAATTGGCATTTGAGGGTACACAGGAGAAAGATGAAGCTCCTGCTGTCTGGCTTAATTGCCTAAGGCGGAACTTCCAGCTGTACTCTAGAATTGACCCAGACACCCCAGAAGGTCAAATGCTACTAAAAGTCCAATTTGTTACCAAATCTTGGCCTGATATAAGGAGAAAACTGGAAAAGATGGAAGATTGGCAAGAGAGAGACATTAATGAGTTATTAAGAGAGGCATTGAAGGTGTATTTAAGGAGGGAAGAAGAAAAAGCAAAGGCCAAGGCTAAGATCATGATTGCTGTAGCTAGAGAAAGTGCAGGGTGGGCGGGTCCACCACCAGGAGGAGGCAATGATAGGCCTCTTGTACTGTCAGGTGCAAAAGGGAGAGACACCTCAAGTCCCTTTGAGAGAACAACATTGCTATTACTGCGGAGAGCCAGGAGGCTTTGTAGAAACCTCAGTCTCGATGCAGCAATAGCCAGGGAACAAGATAATTTAGAGAAGACCCTTAAAGGTGACAATTAGAGGGTTAGGGGCTTTTTAATATAGGGGACCCGATGCAACATCTAGAAGAGCCCTTGGTAAACTTTGAAGTGGGACCCCTAAATGAGGAATTTGAATTTTTGGTTGATACAGGAGCAGATAAGTCCTGTCTCAACAAAGTAACATCTGAAGTTAGACAAAAATCCAGCTAGGTAGAAAGGATATCCAATACCACCAAAACTGGCCAGTAATACTTAACTTGTAATAAGTGGTGTGAAAGTAAAAGGTACCTTATTTTTGTCTTGTTGTGTGTGTGAGAGTGAGCCACAAGCAAAGTCAGCCTCAACTTCCTGGGCAGGTGGGAAGGGGGCTGTGGAAGTGTGTGTGTGACCTTCAAACCAGGCTTGTGTCCCCTGGGCGGGTGGGGGCTGTGACCAAAGTGTGTGTGAGTGTGACCTGCAAACCAGACTAGTGCTCTCCAGATGTGTGAGGGAGCCATAGCTGTAAGAGTGTGAGTGACACGCAGGCAGCCTCACAAGTGAATGTGCACCAGAGGCAACCAGAGTCAGGGCCCTTCCAAGAGGCCCAGAGATACTGAGACCTGTGGGCCAACCCCAAGGTGAGGGGGGGGCTATAGAGACCCGTGATTTTCTAGCAATAAGTTTGTGTCTTAAAGGTGTGGAGGAATGTGTGAAAGTGAATGAGAAATGAGAGAGTGAATATAGATGAGTTAGAATAGAGGTAATGTAGGTTGTGCATTACAAGTTCTACCACATCTCCTTAGAGGGAAGTGTATTGTGTAAAAGAACGGTGTAAGAAAAAAAAAAAAGAAAAAAAGAGATAAAGTGTAAGGGGTTGATAGAAGTATTTAAGCTGTAAGTAAAAGTAAGAAACAGAAGCAAGAGATAAATAAACAAGATCTTGAAAAATAGAACAGAAAACTAGTGAATTAAATACACAGAAAAATAGGAGAATAAAAGTACTCTGAGAGTTAAGTTAGCTGAGAAATACAACTCCTTGCAAAATACAGAGTATGTAGAAGTTGATAAGAGAAACATACAAGCTATGGAAAAAGAGAAATTACTGATAACATTAAACAGAGAAGCTGAGTTTTGATAAAATCATTAACAGCAGACCATTAATGCCTGTGTTTGAAAGCCCGTTTCAGGTATTCTTCATTACTAAGACGGTTGGACTGACATCACTCTCACCCCCTAACATTGGACCTGGATTCAACACCAAGTTTTTCCCTTTGGCATTCTGGTATTGGACCGGACTACACCCCTGTCTCCTTCTGGCATTGGGCCAGACTCCCAGTTTCTCCTTCTGGCATTGGGCCAGAGTCCACACCACTCACCTCTGGGCACTGGATAAGGATTCATCCACATCACAAGTTAATTCACCTGAGTATACTGAGATTTAAAGTTTACTCTCAGGAGGAAGAGTTAAAAAGACTGAGCTGTATAGGAAAAATTGGTATCAGAGTTCTAATATTGCTTAAAATGTTTCAAAACTGTTTTGTGTAAATTATGTTGGTAAAAAGTTTAAGGCTGTAAATAAGTAATTCTAGTTTAAGTTCCCCAATATATTTCTAAAGACTCCAGGTTAACCCTCTACAGAACACTCCCCTGGGGGGGAAACTAAAATTTGTAGGGAACAGACCAAGAGAGGCTTAACCAGAGAAGCAGGTAGAAGGGACTCTAAAGAGCTTGGAAGCTTCTCCTCAGAAAAAATTCCCCAAGAGGCAAGGCCAGGTGGGCAGGCTGTGCAAGATGACCCATACTGGACTCTTGGGAAGGGTAGTACTGATGGCTCTGATTGCTGGTGGTGCTCAGGGGAGCCCAGCTGAGCCATGCAGAGAGTGCTACCAACCCCTCTATGAGGAGGAAGTGAGCTCCTTGTCGAGAGTCCACACCAGTTCTAACCCTGATTGTGTTAACCTCTCCCAATTTGTCCTTTATCAGAAAAATAAGAGAGTGTATTGGATAGCCCAGAATACTGCCACTTTTAGGCAGCCACTCCTGGGAGAGTGCCCTATAGAGGTAGCCTGGTTGTGCTTTGAATGTGATGCTGCTGAAACAAGCTCAGCAGATCCAGTAAAAAGCAAAGAAATGGTGAAAATGGTAAGAAAAATTGTTTGTTACAAGTATTTATGTGAGTGTACTGGAAAAGAGATAAACCCCTTTTGGAACACATTTCAGGGGAGCTCTAAACCCCTAAGTTTGATTTCATCTGGCAACTGCATTGCTAGGGTGATAAAACCAATTTTCTTATTACCCAAAGAAACTGGATCAAGTTTGGGAGTTCCTATATATAACGATTTGGGAGAAATTAAACAAAACCGGGAAAGTGAAATAGAAATTGGGAAAATCCAAAATTGTAAAAGCCAAGTTCGGATCCCAAAATCTGTGCTGAACAAAGTCATCCGGCTCCAGGCAGTATTAAAAATAAAGAATTCAATTATTAGGGACATTTCAAACGAAATAAAAAGATTGGCATGTGTAAATAATCAAGATCAAACTCCTACACTTGATCCCAGCGGGTGGGAGAACTTAGAGATTTTCAGAAAATATGTATGGGAAAAGGTGGTTTTTCTCACTAGGTGTAGACTTGGAGGGTTGCTCTTTTTACTATGCTTATTTATCTGTTTTAGTAAAACAGTATTGGCTGTACAAACCAACCTGAAAAAACCAAGAAAAGTAACAAGGTTAAGTAACCATGATTACCAAAGTGCGCAAGAGATTTATAGTAGATTCAAAACAAAAAAATTGTGAATTGATGCGAGCTTAAGAATTTGAGCTCGATCAAAGAAAAAGAGGGGGGACTGTTATGAACAAAAATTCGGTTAATATTTTTTTTGGGAGAAAGAGTTACAGGGACGCAGCCAGATCTGTCTCTGCCAGGATTCTTAGTGCTTTGTTATTGTAATATTGGGTCGTTGAGGCTTATCTCTTCTATTGTATTAGTAAAAAAGCCTGGCTGGGTGGGGTAGATGGCCCTTCCCCGAGGCAGTGCTCTCTTCCAGCATAGGGAAGACACCTGAGAGGGTGGGGGGGAGTTATGCAAAGTGACTCCGAAGTCCAGAATGCTTTGTGGGACCCCAACTCCAGAGGCACAGAGAAAACCCCAAAAACAACGAGCCAAATAAGAGTTGAGAGACTAAAGTGATGTCTGGACGTGAGGAGCCGAGTGCTGAGCCTGCAGAGATGCTGAACACCTTCGGAGCCCCTCTCGCCCTGAGCAGAGAGTCGTCCCAACGCCGGGACTAGCCATCTGGGAAGCTCAAAGGATCAACACCTGACGGGGACATCATGCCCTAGAGGCTCCCATGAGGACTGGATCCCCCAGCTCTGCCCCTAGCGGACAGAGCTGCCCATATCCTCCTCCTCTGAGTTGCCCTGGGAGGCACGACGGGGACTGCAGCCCTGCCGGGACGCCCAATCCTGAGCTGATCTCTTTTAATACAGGCATTAAAAAGGAGAAGAAGTCTCCTGGCCCTGTTTATTTCAGCACTGTGCTAATTCCCACAGACACAGAAAGCAGGGTCTACCTTTTCTATGCCCTGCCCCTCCTGTGCTGGATGGCACCTTCCTTCCCAGCAGGGCCAGCCCAGTGGCACTGGGCCCTGCAGTTCCCTCTCTGCCACACAACCTGGCAGTAACCTTGACACAGTTCCCGTCTGCTTGAGCGTGCCAGGCAGCAGATGGGGCTGGGACAAGTCCCTCCCAGCTGTCCCTGTTTTGTCCCTGTTCATGGCAGAAACCTCTAAGGGTGGACTGGGGGGCACAAACAAGGGCCCCTCAGAGGCTCACAGTGAGCCCCCCACAGCCCCTCCTGCCCACAGCCAAATCTCTGACTCCTAGGCTGGGACTGGCTTCCTTGGACTCCTCCACCACCATTTCATGTCTCTGTACCCCGCATTGCTCTACTTCAATTCTTTTGCCATTAGATAAAACTGAACACTCCACCAAATCACAAAAGAGGGCAACAGAAACAGTCAGAGGACAGAGCACCTCTCCTCTCAGGAAATGCAGAGGGAGCTGGAGTTATTCAGTTTTGTGAACAGGCCCCAGGGAGACTTTAGTGCCACTTTCCAAGACTTCAGAGTGGCTTTGAAGAAAGTGGGGGACATCTTTTTTAACAGGGCCAGTTACAATGGGATACAGACAAATATTTTTAAACCATAAAAGGTATCTAATCAGAGTAGGTCTAAGGAAGAACTTGTTTACTCAGAGCATGGTGCAATCCTGTCACAGCTTGCCCCGAGAGCTTGTAGGTGCCCCATCCCTACAACCATTCCGGCTCCAGTGGGAAAGGGCTCTGAGCAACCTGATCTCTTTAAAGATGTCCCTGCTCATTGCAGGACACTTGCATCAGAGGACCTTTACAGGGCCCTGCCAGCCCAGCCCAGTCTAGGATTCCTCACCATTTTCATTTGAAGAGCACCAAGAGTGGAGGTGAGGAGGAAGGGAGCTCATCTGCTGCTTTGGACTTGAGTGGAGGAGGAGCCCATCCCTCAGACCCTGTTTCACCTGCAGCCCCTTCACATTTTACCTGCAGCAGCTCCTTGGCAGACCAGTGCCGTGCCTCGTCTCTCTGCAGGCAGCAGCTCAGGAAGTCACGCAGGCAAGATGAAAATAGGTTGGGCTGCTGCAGCTTTTGTCTTCCTCCTGTGGCTATCAGGAGTTGGGGCTGGGGAAAAAGGAGACACTAGGCTCCACCTGCTTCTTTCCATCTGTCACTGCTCTCACAGATCCCATTGATTAAGCTCCACTCTGCAGTGGCACTTTCTGCCCTGGCAGAGACCCAGAGATGACTTTCCTTTACCAACCAAACACCCAAACCCCGATGCAGCCACAGCTTTCCCACCATCCCACAGATCTTGCCTTGGCAGCTGATTTCACTGACTGACCTAGTTAGTGGGAACTACATCAGCACAAGCACATTTCCTTCCCTGAGGATTCATATCAGCTTGAGAGGCTTTTTGGAAGAAGGACTTTGCTATACTAACTCTACTGTATCCAAGCATTAGTACATGGAAAGTATTTCTGCAGTGCTTCTTGGTCCCTTAAGCACAGCTGCCACAAAACAAAACTAATCAAGCTTTTAGCTTTGTTCTTGAAAAAAATGGAAATTGGAAGGAAAGGAAATCCACCAGGTATTTTTCAGGTAAGGAAACAAACATTTGGAATCTCATCTTCAACACAGACACATTAAGATGCATGCACAAATGTACTGGGATGAAAACACCTGCTTGGACACACAGGAGCCACATGCAGCTCTGTCTCTCAGCAGCCTGAAAATTTCTGCTTTCCTTACATGGAAAAGAAAAACTTTTCATGGTCAAATCAGAAGGAGAGGTTCCATCCCTATGGTCACCCTCTACTCATTTGGCTACTCGAGTCAATGCATGAATAGTAAGCCCATCCCAGAAAGTGCCAGGAAACAAATGGGAGGTTTTGGCAGGCTCTCCACATCACCAGGCTCTGGCTTGGTGATGGGCAGAATGTGGCTTGGCTACGAGAGAAACACGGTCACTGAGTGTTTCAGCAGCACTGCACAAGAAGCAGAAGAGACTTTGTGGCCTTTACACCCTCATGCCCAGGTTTCAGGCATGTTTCCCAGTGAGAAGAAACTGCACAGGGGGTTAAGTTCCTCTCTAAAAACTAGTGACTTAGCAACTTTCTTGTGTTTGTGATTCTTTTCTTCATTTCTGCAAATGTAACACCAGTTCTGAGAGGCTTGCTTTGTGATTTTAGGGTCATCTTCACAGACAGACAAGTGGGAATAACTTGAAACCCAAAGCAAATGTTGCCTGAGAAGAGCTGGGGAGTGTTTCCCTGTGGTGAGGCTTGAGCTGTCTGGCAATCCCTTTCCATGATGTGCAGAAACATCCAGCTGCTCCCCAGAACTCAGTCCCTCTGGGCACACAGGGCTCTGGAAACCCCTGATGATTCCAGCCTTTCTCCTGCTCAAGAGCATCTAACCTAAGCTGAGCTCCAGTTTCTTCTGCAAGGCCAAGGATGCTCACTTCCATGCAACTGACAGTGTCCATGGAGCTCAGCAGGTCTGTCTGATACTGCTCAGGCCAGGGAATTGCAGTGTGGATTGGCAAGACATCGGCTGACCATTTTCCAGTGTGGTTCATGTGGAACCAAGCCCTAACATGCTGACAAGCCAGAGGGAGAGAGCTCATTCTGCTTTTGCAAGATGGTATTTAGAAACATAAGACACTGACTTGGAACTATTCAAACCTCAACTTGCAGAATCCATCTCAAATAGACAAAAAGAACAATGGCAAGAGGCCTTGGAGTCTTCATAAAAATGCCCACCACTGTCATGATAACTCTGTACTCATGGCATTGAAATAGATGGTGACCAAAGAGACTTTGCTATTATCCTCTTTAACCCAAAGGAGAATTTCAAAGCCGGAAATGGCAATGCACTCCCCTTGTGTACAAATAATTTATGTGGCTTTCTGTCCTTTTCCCACATCACCAGAGGTGACAAAGAGGGTTTTATCCTGACTCTCAGCTGAGCTCAGCCACTGGCCCTGGTGGGGAGCTGGAGCCCTCTCTGTCATTAGAACTTTGCAGGCCAGGGATGGCCCTGCTCCTGTGGTAAAGAAACACAGCACCGGTGTCAACTGCCCATGCTGCATCCCAGCCCAGGCACCTGCCTGCAAGCTCATCAACTTGTAAAAGTACCAGAAACAGCCAAGGGTTTGGCAAACAATTCTAACTGCAGTCGGAGACAAACACATCCTCAACTTATCCAGGCCACCCACCCAGGTGACTGAAAAATGGATAGATGACTTGAAAGCCTGAATGTCTTGAAGACCCACAGGATTTGGAAAAGATGCTACAGAATGGAAGAGAAGAGCTGTGTTTAAAAAATGAAAAAGCAAGCAGAACTTCTTGGGCATTGCTTTGATAGTAGGGTTTTTTCTCTTTTTCTTTTTTGTTTACTTTTCTTTTTCCTTTTTTTCTTATGTTTTCTATAAAATTGAAACTGGGAAGGTCTAACCTCCATTTCTCAGGATATTTATCACATATCTACCCTCTCCACTGAAAAATTATTGTCCTTCAGAAACAGAGTTCCAACATTGTTCAAAAAACAAGTGAGAAATGTCAGGCATGGCTGGAGGCCAAAATGGCAGGTTTCTGAACTGGTTAGGTTTCTGAACTGCCACTTTCCTTTTTGATACAACCAAAGCTACAGCAGATGCTGATGTGTTGCAGGGGCATTTTTAGAAGGGGACCTTGGTGGAAGTGGTGCCAGCAGATGGCAATGGGATTTTGTCCAATAGCACGCAGAACATGGGACAGGTGAGAAAGACAGTGGGATCAGTGAGTATTCGCACCTTACCAAGACAGGAGTTGCATTCCAGGAAGGAACTTCTCGTTCCACCATTTCAATGCCCACGATTCCCAAAGACCATATGTCCACTTTGGGGCCACATGGTTGACCTGTCACCACTTCAGGCGCCAGCCACCCAGCAGCGCCATCCACGGAGCTCCGTCTGCCCTGCTCAGGGCTGAGCTGAGCAAAGAGGCCAAAGTCAGCTGTGGAGAAAGCAACAAACCATGAAAGCCAGTTCCAAGCAGGAAACCAAGCAAAAGAATTCCCCACTCTCAGGCTAAGAATGTGCTGTTGGATCTCCTGGAGAACTGTCCACGCTCGATTTCCTTGGGGCTTTAGCCAAGGGAGTATGGAATTGGCCACTTCCAAAAAACCCCAGGTTTCTTAACGCTGCTCATGAGCAGTGGAGTTCATTCCCCTGAAGCTTTAGATTGTAGATCCCTCTGTCTGGAAGGGACACACACAGAGCAAGGCCACTCTTGACTGCTTGTGGTTCCTTATACCTCTGTGCACGTTGCAACTGTGCCCTCAGCTCACAGCGGGTGTCCCTGCACTGCCACCAGCACCATTTTTGGGGAGCTGGCTGTCACTCCAAGCAGCCCCACACCCACATCCCTGGAATGCTGCACCTGACCAAGAATATACTGACCCAGCTTGACAGAGCCGTCGGTTCTGAGAAGGATGTTTCTGCTCTTCACATCTTGGTGGATAACATGGTTTGAATGAAGAAAATCCAGTCCTTGCAGGCACTGAGAGAGAAAACAGAAACAGGAGGTCAAAAATGAGTGATGTGATTTCATCACACAAGAAAGGAAGCAAAGAATTGAAAAGATTCCCTCTCTGGGGGAATGGGGAGTAATGGCAGAACAGTAATGGCCACTGAGAGGAAGAGCTTGCTGCTCCAACACTTGCAGAGCAGGACCTTTCTGGGGAAAGGCACGTCAGCTTTTGAAAGAGCAACAGCACCTGCTGTTGTAGGCTGTCCCCTGCCAACCAGCCAGGATGACTCCTGCTGCAGTGGACGTGCTTTTGCCATGCAGAGGACAAAGGAGGGGTTCTGAAAGGAGAAATCCCTCCCTTTATTGTGAAGTGGATCACTTTTGGGTGGGAGGCTGCATGACAAAGGTTTTCTTGCTGGCCTCAGCACAGGCTTGGAAGTATCACACCAGTCACTTTCCATAAGCAAAGAGCATTTTGGCTGCACTTCTATCCTTTTCAGCTGAGGACTGTGAGAAATGAGTCTTTTTTCTTTGCTGATCATTTCAAATCCTGCCACCAGCACCTTTGCTTTTACAGGCAAGGAATGCAGTGAAGACAGACTCCAGGCAAACATTTAGAGAGGCAAGGTGGAGAACAGCAAATACAAATACAAATACAAGAGACAGAGCGAGAATACGACAGCAGGAGATAAGAGTACTGGCACTGAGTACAGGGAGTGCAGGGGCACTGGCAGGCCTTTCACTTGAGATGCTTTTACTTGCCCATAGCATACCAGCAACACAGAAACAAAGCTTGGCACAGGAAATCACTCCAGCTCTGAGCCCCTGTTTCCCAGACAATGCTGCCCAAGCCCTTGGAAACACAGATGGGATTGCTGACCTCCCGACTGATGGCTGCCATCTCATCTTCTGACAAGTAGGTCTTGCTGATGACATTGCTCAGAGTGCCTCCATCCATGTACTCCATAACCAGGGACAATTCCTCACCCACAAGGTAGCTGAAAGGAGGAAACAAGGGCGTGGAGATAAATGTACATGGCTAGGTTGCTGTTTGGAAAAGATGGGTTGATTCTTCTTTACAGGTCCCTTTGAGACAAAGACAAAATAAAGGAATAGACATTCCCTCTTGGCTGTGCATTGTTTGCCATCTGTGCAGTCTCAAGGAGAAAGGCACAGCTGCAAAAAAGGAGATGTCTTAGATGGGCAGCAAGCAAAATGTGCAGTTTAGTAATAGCCCAGATATAAAACCTGTCACGCATAGTGTTTCAGGAAAAAAGCACCTAGTCTTCCTGGCATGCATAGCAATGGAAAACAGTGGCAACAATCCAAGGGAAATCCTTGTTAGTTTACCTGGATGTAGGAAGACACTTGAAAAAAATCAAGCTCCAAAACAAAGTGGTGGCTGTGAATATAAAGATCATTGATTTTGTAATGAAGCCCCAAACTGCCTTTCCAATCAGCATTTTGATAATGCACAAAAACGTAATCTTGTTTTCAGTGGTACCTATAGGGCATTATTGATCAAAATGCTTAGGCAGCGCCACAAACTGAAAATCAATCCTAAACAGTCCTATCCCATTCCACGGTTAGCTACTCACACGACCCCTAACGCTGGAGCCATATCCCATATCACCGGCGGGTGGTCTCAGGAGGGTTCGCCCCATCCACATTCAGGAATTGCTGATGATGCTGTGCACCAGGTTACTCATTAATCCGAAAGCAATCCTGGTGGATTCGTCTGTTTGAAGTTTGGTAAGCTCCCGTGGCTCTTTGCCCTCAGGGCAAACAGGAAAGAGAGATAGGGATAGGGGAATTGATGAGCTAAGCATGTTCAGAGCCAACAATGTCAAACTGACCCTAAGAGCCTTGCCAAGCCATGGGGACCAAGCCAAGTACACCAGGAATTGGCCATATTAGGATAGGAGTTCTAAGTTTAAGGAGGAAGACTCATCAGGAGACCCCTGCCCACGATGAAGGCAACCGGAACGACCACCAAGATGATCCTCAGAAGAGATGTCCCCGCCCACGCTCCGCCTACACCACGCCCCTTATGAATATGCTTGCAAAGACATGATTACGTATGTGATATGATGAAACCCTGCATCCAAAACTGTATAAAAGGCCTGCTTTGTTACGGGGTACTCAGAAATCCCTTTTGTGATTTCTCCGACGCGTCGTAATAAAATACCTCCTGTCTATGCTGACTTAAGTTGAGTCTCTTAGACAGTTATTCTTGCCTTTTGGGGCAAAATTTGGCATCATTCCTGGCGACCCAGATGGGACCACCAGACAGGAGATCGGGGCCTTAAGGGGTCCTCCGGAGCCGGGTCCGGGGCCGGGACCGTCCAGGCGCCCCTGACAGATTTTTGTCAGAAGAGACTCCCCCCCCCAGACCAGTGCTCTTTGGTGGACGGAGGGTTTCCTGTATCTCCTGCTCCAATTAGGAGGTATTTTAATTGTTAATTGTTTATTGATTTTGGGATAAAGCGCTTTAATTGGGAAACGGGGACCAGACGTGGTCACCCGATGGGAAAGCCCGGGGACGCCCTGGCAAAATCCCATTTGGAATCGGGGTTAGAGTCCCCATTTGGAATCGGGGTATTTGTTAAAAGAGTGTATGTTTTTCTTTCATCTTAATGTTGTTGCTTTGTTCGAATCTCTAAATGTTGTTGCTTTGTTCGAATGTTGTTGCTTTGTTCGAATCTTTAAACTACGCCTGGGAACGTATCCAGCCAGGCCCGGGACCCTGTCCAATTTTTCCCCTTTCCCTTATAAGGTTTTGAGAAGGTACATGTGTGGTATATTTTGTCTAACATTGTTTTGTTGTCTGCAAGTATTTCGTAATTTGGTAAGATGCGAGTTCGAATTGCCGGACAAGGACTCGGTATTTTGTGTTAACTGTAATTTTTTTTGCGTGTAAGAATTTATTGTCATATCATCTGCAAACCGAACCTTGGTTTACAGCTGTTTTTACGGGTGTGTGACAGCCCGAAGCTAACCAGTATTGGTACTATACGGTTTGCCAGCGACATCTTGTGGTAAAGCGGTGTACTCTGATAGACCGGAAAGGTAGGACAGTTTGAATAAAAGAGTGTGGGTATGGGTGAAAGTGAATGAGACGCAGCATCGCTGCGAAGCGAGAGGGAGTCCTGCTCCGCATTTCCTGTTCTTCACGAGAAGCCAGGTCGGAAACAGGCAAAGTGATTGGAAATTGTGTGTATGAAGTGTTAAAATAAATTGACGTACAGTGCTTGCGAGAAAGAGACTAAACTGAAAACACAGACGCAGGGAATAGCCATGGCAGGTCAACAGAGTAAGGACGTAAATATGAAAACCCCCTTAGGATGTATCCTAAAGCACTGGAAGGACTTGGGAGGAATTCCGGGGGAAACATAAGTAAAAAGACACTCCTTAAATATTGTACACCGTGGTGGCCATTGTACAAGTTAAATGACAATGAGAAATGGCCACCGGAGGGAACAACTAATGCTTTTCCTCCGCTAGCTTAATAAATGGGACGAGGTGATGTATGCTCACATGTTCTTTACCCTAAGAAATAAACCGGAGTGGCAAAAAGAGTGCGGGGTAAACGTAGCACCTCATGACCCTCTAGTGTTGGACTTGGAAAAAGATAAGAAAGGTTTAAAGCCCAAAGAACGTTTCTGTGATGCATGTAGCATTGGGCAACAATGTCTTAAGTTAACAAGAAGGGACAGTGGAAAGGAGAGCGAAATAAGCCTGTGGTAGTACCATCCCTTCGCTCCAGGGCGGAAAGGGCCTCTTCCCAGGCCAAAAGAAGGAACAAGGGGATCCTAGCCCGTTAAAGAAACTGGATCGATGGTGGAAATCTAGGTTTGGGCACAGCCCCCAGAGACTGGACAACAGTGTGGAGGAGGTTACCCCATTAAAATCGGGGATCGATGAGAGGAAAAGCAGCCCTCGGGGACTAGATAGTCCACAGGGGTCGGGGAGCTACATGGATGCTGACAGCCCACCCAGACTAGAAGTCGAAGGGGAGGAAGGCAGTCCGTCAGGAGCAGAGAGCCGAAGGGAGACACGTAGCCTGCCCGAACTCAGTCCATATGGGGATAACAACACATCCAGAAGTGGAGGCGTCTGTAGAATGGAAACCAGCACACCAAGGACTGGGGACAAAAGTAACTCACTGGGAAGCGACGTCTCTAAATTGAGGGGCGACGTCTCTGAATTGAGATATAGTGAGAAGAATGATGAGACATGTGAAAGGGAGGCAGAGAACAACTCACAGAAACTGGATATAGTAATTCAGATAGAGGATAAGAGAGATGGGAGAGGAGCAGAGGACGAGAGGGACAGCAGCCCGGGACAGGAAAGGAGCCAGCAGGTACGAAAAGGGCGACAGACGCAGGACGAGAATCGGATGGATTGTGTAATGGAGATAGGAGGTAAAACTGAGAAACAGGAAGGGGGAAAGAGGAAAGAGAAGAGAAAGAATAGGGAAGACATTGAGGCACAGGAAGAAGATCCCGGGGAGGGGATCAGTCACTCGTATTATACCAGATCTGTGGCACGGGGGAAGCAAAGCAAAGAGAGGAAGGGAACCATACGATAGCTCCTCTCCGACAACTTATGCCAATGGTGGGGGAGAGGACTAGAGTAAAGGTGCCGTTTTCGACAAGTGATCTGAATAATTGGAGGGATGAGGCAAAGAATTTCAGGAGGAATCCAGAGGGAGTAGCGAAGAGGTTTGAGTTAATGGCAAAGAATTTAGATATTGATTGGGAGGATATAGAGGTGATGCTGTCGGAGTTGACAGATACAGAAAGGGAACTCGTATTGGAAACAGGAAGACGACATGCTCAAGTATTATCAGGGAGACTAGAAGATAATTTTCCCAGTAGTAAACCAGAGTGGGACCCGGGCAATGCAGAGCACTATCAGCGATTAGTGCAGTATAGAAAACTGATAGCGATGGGCTTGCGTAATGCGATTCCTAAGGCTATCAACTGGTCAATGCTATATGACATCAGACAGGGAAAAAATGAGACCCCATCAGAGTTCCTGGACAGGCTTAGGGCAGCAATGAGACAATACACACCCCTGGACCCAGCAACAGAAGAAGGGAAACAGCATTTGTTAGGGTTGATGATGGGACAGAGTAACCCAGACATCAGGAAGAAATTACAAAAGCTTGAGCATCCAGCAAATAAGAACTTAGAGACACTGCTGAATGAGGCATGGAAGGTATACAATAATAGAGAAGTTGAGGAGAAGAAAAAGGAGGACAGGAGGATAGCTCGAGTAGTGGCTGTAGCAGTGGCAGCTCAGCGGACAGGTTACTCGGAACCTGGAACTAGGGGAAGAGGTAGAGGCAACCCAGTAGGAGGGAGGGGGAGGCTCCAACCCCACCCGACTAGAGTAGGGCCAAATCAGTGCGCGTACTGCCTAGAGATGGGACACTGGAAGCAAGAATGACCCCGACTAAAGGAAAGACTAATGGCCACCACTACTACCGCACATCAGGATAGTGAATGAGGGGGACCGGTGGGCCGTACCCTAGCAGACCCACTGGTTAAAATTGAGCTAGGGGAAGGTAAAAAGGAATTAAACTTTTTGATTGACAGAGGAGCAACTTTTTCGGTTTTAAATCAGGAATTGGTACCTAAAAGTGATGAATTTGTACAAGTTGTGGGAGCAACAGGCCAACCAGAAAAGGTTTACTTTTTGAAACCCATTAAATACAAAATTGGAAAAACAAATGGGAATTCATCAGTTCCTGTATTTACCAAATTCGCCAAAGCCCTTATTGGGGAGAGACCTATTGGAGAACTTGGGGGCCGTAATGAAGTTCAACAAAGACAAATTGGGATTTCAAGTAAATGAGGAACAACTGATTACAGCTTTAAGCCTAACAATCAGTTGTGTGGAACCCAAACCTGAGAATCACAATTTCGAGCAAATCCTGAGCGAGACATACCCATTAGTTTGGGCTACTGATATACCGGGAAGATCAAAACAAGCAGCACCGATTGTTGTTGAACTTAAAGTTGGGGCAAAACCAGTGAAAAGAAAACAATACCCTTTGAGGATAGAAGACAGGAAGGGGATTGAGCCCATAATCAAAAGGTTTTTGGAACTAGGATTATTGGTAGAATGCGAATCGGATTTTAACACACCAATTCTGCCAGTAAAGAAACCTAATGGGGCTTATAGGCTAGTTCAGGATCTGAGAGTAGTAAACGAAATAACCAAGACATTACATCCGGTAGTTGCTAACCCATACACGCTTCTAACTAGACTAAAGGAAAATTTGGCCTGGTTTACAGTATTAGATTTGAAAGACGCATTCTTCTGCCTTCCCTTAGCCCCCGAGAGTCAAAAGATTTTTGCTTTTGAGTGGGAATCTGTAGATAGAGGAAGAAAGACCCAACTTACGTGGACGGTATTGCCCCAAGGATGGAGCAATTCCCCCACGATTTTTGGGAATCAGTTAGCCAAGGAATTAGAACAGTGGGCAAGGCCGCTGGGAGATGGCACCCTTCTGCAGTACGTAGACGACCTCCTAATAGGAACAGTAACAGAGGAAGAATGCATTGAATGGACTATTTCCTTGCTAAATTTCCTGGGTTTAAGTGGATATCGAGTCTCTCAACAAAAAGCACAGCTGGTGCAAAAAGAAGTGGTGTACCTGGGATACGAAGTCTCCAGAGGACAGCGATCTCTGGGAGCAGCTAGGAAAGAGGCCATCTGCCAGATGCCTAAACCAGAGACGGTGAGAGATCTGCGCGCCTTTCTGGGGATGACAGGTTGGTGTCGGCTATGGATCTACCAGTACGGGATACTTGCTAAACCACTGTATGATTTGTTGAAGGGAACCAAGAATGTCCTAGTTTGGACTCCCGAAGCAGAAGGGGCCTTCAAGAAGTTAAGGCTGGAGCTAATGAGAGCACCAGCCTTAGGCCTCCCAGATGTATCAAAACCATTCTGGCTGTTCTCCCATGAGCGACAAGGGATGGCCCTAGGAGTCCTAGCACAGCAGGTGGGACCACATAAAAGAGCTGTGGCCTACTTCTCCAAGCAGCTGGATGAAGTAAAGGATGGCCAGGCTGTCTAAGGGCAGTAGCCGCAGTGATAATTAACATAGAAGAGGCCAGGAAGCTCACGTTGGGTCAGAAAGTGACTGTCCTAGTATCTCACACTGTGTCGGCTGTGCTGGAACAGAAAGGCAATCATTGGTTGTCGCCCTCCAGATTCCTAAAATACCAGGCCATCCTGGCTGAATCAGATGACGTAACTATTCAGGTAACTAACATTGTGAACCCAGCTTCATTTCTAGAAGGGAGAGCCCCAGCAGAACCCATCGAACAATTGAGGCCGTCTGCCTGGAAACAATTGAGGCCGTCTACTCCAGTCGCCCGGATCTCAAAGAGGAGCCGTTCGAAGATGCGGACAACTGGTTCTCGGATGGCAGCAGCTTCGTGAAGCGAGGAGTAAGAATGGCTGGCTATGCAGTCACTACCACAGAAAGGGTAATTGAGTCAAACCCTTTGCCTGCAGGGACTTCAGCCCAAAAGGCAGAGCTGATAGCTCTGACTCGAGCCCTGGAATTGGCGGAGAACATGCAAATTAATATATGGACAGACTCTAAATATGCCTTTTCCGTTGTACATGCTCATGGAGCCATCTGGAAAGAAAGAGGACTGTTGACTACACAAGGGAAAACAGTCAAACATGCAGAGGAGGTTCTGCGATTGCTAAAGGCGGTCCAACTCCCAGCACAAGTGGCCATAATGCATTGTAAGGGACACCTGAAAGGTAACACTATTCCAGAAATAGGGAACAGGAAGGCAGATGCAGAAGCTAAATTGGCTGCCACAAGGGCTAGGGAAGTGAAAGTAACGGCCCTAATACCAGGAGAGCTGGATACCAACATCCAGCCAGATTACCAAGAATCAGATCATAGATGGATTCAAAGAAATAAGGGCAAAATATTAGAGAATGGTTGGGGTCAATTGGAAACAGGACAGTTAGTAGTACCAGGAAGCGTGATGTAGCAGTTTGTAAAAGCAGAACATGAGAAGGCCCACTGGGACTTGGATCCGCTCTACCAGTACCTGCAAGCTAGGATAGCAGGACCAAAATTATTTACCACCATAAAACATGTCACATCCCAGTGTGAGCGATGCCTGAAGAACAACCCAAATACAGGGACTAAGATACACCAGGGAGCAATAAATTGAGGTAAATTCCCAGGTGAAGTATAGCAAATTGATTTTTCTGAACTCCCAAGAAAAGGGGGGTTTCGGTACTTGTTGGTATTAACTGATACATTTTCTGGGTGGCCTGAGGCGTTCCCTTGCAGGACAAATAAGGAAAGAGAAGTAACTAAAGTATTGTTGAATGAAATTATTCCACGGTTTGGAGTACCGAAGAGCATTTCTTTGGATAGGGGTACACATTTTTGTGCAAAAGTAGTAAGAGCAATAAGCAAAGCATTACAAATCAAATGACAAATGGATGTCGAGCCTATATGTTGCCATAGACACATATAGCCACTACATATGGGCTACAGCACAGGGATATGAAAAGGCCCACAAAAGTACTGTACTGGGGTCGGGGATATCTTTGTCTTTCCTCACCAACAGGGCCTTTGTGGGTGCCTGCCAAGTGGACTAAACCTGTCTTTGATGCAGCATCTGGTAGACAACCTTACGGAGGGGGACAAGGAGCGTCTGAGGAGGAAGCTGCTGCTGATCTTGCAACCCTTATTGCTGCAGCTGAAGGGACACTCGAAAGCGGTGGACAGAGCAGTGACACGCCACTACCGGACGGCCAGGGAGCTGATTGACATTGTTGAAGCACTATCGACCTTCCGCATAAAAGGACCAGCGAGGGAGCGCTACCTTGAGTGTCGCAGCCCCTGTTGTGCTGCGTGGGTAGCTCTATATTGTGGGGGTTGTAGTAGAACCTTTTGGTTAGAACAGTCTGGGATCTGGGATTTATGGTGTAATACCTGTAAGCATAACTACACATGGGAGGAGGACTGGCAGAGGGAACTAAGGAGACAGACAGGGCTAGATACGGTCCTAGCTTTAAATCTTTCTGAGTCACCCGAGCAGAAAATTTTGGCCTATTACCGGTGGGAGGTACAGTGTATTGTGAAAAGAGTTAAAGCTCAAGTCATATATAGCTTCTGCCAGGTGTAGAAAATTGGTGCCCTTAACACAGCATTCTGGAGTAGGACCCATTGAAGGAGATCCCAATAAAGCATTGGACGCCTGCATTGAGACTCTTCAGGGATTGAGATTGCAAAAGTTAAGATCAGTAAGGTTAAAGACAGATAAGAAAGGGAGAGCGAGAAAGAAAGCAGAAAAATGAGGCTTATTTTTTGTTATACTGCTTAGTGCTGTGGCGGATGGGACAGTAGGAGTAACACGCTTTAATCAGCTTAGAAATAACATATGGATAACGCTTGCTAATCAAACTAATCAATCTTCGCTTTGTCTTAGCCTTGGGGGGGGTTACTAATCCATTTTAAACATGTTTAGTGGGTCTTCCAGTGTGGTCCCCTTGAGAATTTTGCAGCCTGATCAATAATCAAACTTTGTGCATGCGCAATTTGACTAACATTAAACCACCCGCGCCAGGTTATACCACAAGTCAGAGTGACGGTTACTGCCAAATGCAACTCAGCCAAAATTCAAGCAGGAGGAGATGCAGCCTGCATAACTTAGACTGCAGCCGGATAGGGAGCCCACGGTTTTGGACTGGGTTAAAACAAGTAATGGTTTCAACTGTCTTGCCGGGAGGAGCTGCAAATAAAGCTATGAACCTAGCAAAGCAGTTGGGATGCTGGGCCGAGGATAAGCTAGACAAAACGCCACTATAGATAGTTGCCAAGAAGAGACTAACAATACTAACTTTTGCATATGCAACTTCACCAAGATAGTAGGTTGTGATTTTCATTATACTGTCCCAATAACTACTCAACAGCTAATTAATGCAGATTTTAACCTATATCAAGAGATACCGAAATTACAAATAGGGATGGACCTTAAAATTCTTAAAGCAATGCTCGCACATCCTAAAGTGAAGAAATTGGTGCAAAAGGTGAATCAAACGACTAAACGAATGGTATGGCAGGTAGAACATAATTCAGAGAAAGTAAAGGATGTCCTGACCGAAGTAGAACAAGTAGGCCAGCATCATTGGTGGGATATCGTTACAGGATACTCCCCAACAGCTACACAGGTCTTCAACTACCTGGTGCACCCAATGCTAATAGTAATTGTAGCTCTGTTACTATTAACTCTCACAAATATTTGTATGTGGTGGAGACTATGAATTATAATGAAAAGGACCCAAATGGTTTGGGCTATGGTACGAGCGTATCAGCGCCCTATAGGATTAGAATTTGACGAAAGAATTCGTAAGTTATAAGAAAAGGAGGGAAATGAAGCCCCAAACTGCCTTTCCAATCAGCATTTTGATAATGCACAAAAACGTAATCTTGTTTTCAGTGGTACCTATAGGGCATTATTGATCAAAATGCTTAGGCAGCGCCACAAACTGAAAATCAATCCTAAACAGTCCTATCCCATTCCACGGTTAGCTACTCACACGACCCCTAACGCTGGAGCCATATCCCATATCACCGGCGGGTGGTCTCAGGAGGGTTCGCCCCATCCACATTCAGGAATTGCTGATGATGCTGTGCACCAGGTTACTCATTAATCCGAAAGCAATCCTGGTGGATTCGTCTGTTTGAAGTTTGGTAAGCTCCCGTGGCTCTTTGCCCTCAGGGCAAACAGGAAAGAGAGATAGGGATAGGGGAATTGACGAGCTAAGCATGTTCAGAGCCAACAATGTCAAACTGACCCTAAGAGCCTTGCCAAGCCATGGGGACCAAGCCAAGTACACCAGGAATTGGCCATATTAGGATAGGAGTTCTAAGTTTAAGGAGGAAGACTCATCAGGAGACCCCTGCCCACGATGAAGGCAACCGGAACGACCACCAAGATGATCCTCAGAAGAGATGTCCCCGCCCACGCTCCGCCTACACCACGCCCCTTATGAATATGCTTGCAAAGACATGATTACGTATGTGATATGATGAAACCCTGCATCCAAAACTGTATAAAAGGCCTGCTTTGTTACGGGGTACTCAGAAATCCCTTTTGTGATTTCTCCGACGCGTCGTAATAAAATACCTCCTGTCTATGCTGACTTAAGTTGAGTCTCTTAGACAGTTATTCTCGCCTTTTGGGGCAAAATTTGGCATCAGTAAGACACGACTCATCCGAGTTTTTGAACAATTTTCAAATACCATGTGCCAGCGAAGACTCATGCAGAAAAAATGCAATCTCTCCCCATCCACCGGAGATGAAAAGAGCAATAATAATTAGGCAATAATTACAGCTCTATTTTCTGCCAGTGACCAAAGTGGGATTTTACCTTGCATGTTTGCAATATGTGAACAAACATTCATGGGACAAAAGCACAACTCACCAGTCTAAACAGTTGACCAGGTTGGGATTCCTGTTCACCTTCATGACCATGAGTTCACTGACTTTTAGTTCCATCTTCCTCAGTCCTTGAAGCTGTATTTCCTTGATGGCCACCTAAAATGACATTGAAAATCAGTAACTCGAGAAGTTGGTGGCATGAGACCACAAGGCACGTGGAGAGAGTGATTTTGCAATGACACAGCTGAGCTGTGCCAAACTGCCTTGTGATTAGGCACTGCAGTAATTAGGAACTGACATTCCAACAGCCCATTTCTCTGCTCCCTTGGGAGCCAGTTACAGGACACGTGGACCTCTGACATTTTGTCTTGAGCACTTGGTAACAGCGGTGTCTCAGTTAACACCCACAAACCACTGACCATACTCTCTGCTGCTTTGTTTGGGACTCATAAGAAGTAATCCATGCATTAATACTCTGTGGATATATCTTGTGATATGGGCAGGGCTTAGGGCTTTCAGGGACGCCTTGCAGATCTCTCCCTATGTGCAGTTCTCAAGTGCAGCACTACAGGTGGATAAGGAACTACCAGTAACTTTCAGATGGATTTGCTGGCAGCCAGAAATGAGAATTCAGGTCTCTGAAGCTGTAGCCCCAAAGAGCAGTGAGGTGCTTGAAGGCACCACCTTTGTTTTAGCAATGGAGAGCGAGTGAGCGCGTCCTTCTCTGAAAGGAACCGCTGCCCTCTGTGCCTTCCTTCCGGCAGCTGAGGAGGACAAAGTCCCAAATGTGTTCTGTGGGCTGGCACCAGTCTGTGCTTCTTGTGCATTTTCAGCACAGCTCTGCCCAAAGCTCCAGCCACAGCTCACACCAGAGGGGAAAGCCCTCGAGTGCAGCAGAGTCTGCAGGGGCTGTTGACATTTACCTCTGCTCCTGTGGCAGTGTTGAGTGCTCTATAAACATCTCCAAAACTCCTAGAAACAAAACAGAAACAGAGAAAGGAGAAGCCATTTAGATCTTACAGTGAAAGCCAGCCCACACAGGAGGTCTGTGCTGCCAATGCTGCAGACCTGCAGGACACTGGAAGCATGGAGATGTCTTTGACAATGCCTTCTGAGCACACTTAGAAATTCTGATCAGCACTGACAATCTAAGCCCCGTGCTTGAACACATTTGCAGCTTGTCTGACTTTACATTTGATACCTATTCCACCAGCAAAACACCTGATGCATAATTTTGTACAATTAACATTGCTTGGACTCACCCACTGCCAATATTTTCCAGTTCAATGTATTTTAGAATAGGACTTTCCATCTTCACCATTCTCCCTGAGGGAAACAAAATGCAAGATGTTCACTTTAAAGCAGAGATCCCACCTTCTAGGAGATACAAAAGGCAGCCCCACTGTCAGGGGCTCTGAGCCCTCCCTTGGTGGACAACTGGCTTACAACAAGAGGAACAGCAACTGGAACAACAAGAAAAGAACAGCAGGCCCACAGCACAAGTGGCTGGCACAGAGATTGATTTCCAGCATCCTTTGAAATGAGAGACCTCTTGACAGCAGGCACACAGGGAAGCATAGGGAGATACATTCAGAGGAGACTGAGACCAGAAGAGAATACCTACCAAGGCAAGTAAGTTTGTCATCTAGAAACATTAAGGAGAGCTGGAACTAACAGTGCCTTTGTTTTCTTGGGAATAAACACTGTGCGATTTAGAAAAGGTTTCCTACTTGCTAAGATTAAATGCACCTGGACATCTACAATCAATTCCTCTGAACAGATGTGATGTTCAGAACAGGAGGAATATTGCCAAGTGTTCCCATCTTTTCCACCTTGCAGCAGTTTACCAGAAGAATGCCTCTGTGTTTGTAAACCAGAGCAGCTCATGCTAGAACAAATCCCCACGGGGCTTTCAGCATCAGGACCCTCACCCTTTATGAGCAGGCTGAGCTCAAAGATGCCCTTGCCCGTGCCCCGCACAAAGAACCGCGCCACTTCTCCTCACCCTGACAGCGCGGCTCAGTCGCTCCCATTGCACTCGCCCTCTCAGCACCGCACACGTCCCCATCTTCCCAACTCGGCACGGCGGGCACGGGCACAGAGGACAGCAGTGCTCCTCAGGCACCCCTGTGACACAGAGAGCTGCCCAGAGGAGACGCTGACCCTCTTGTGAGCCCAGGCCGTGCGAGGCAGAAGCCGGCCCAGAGAAGGGGCTGTGGCCTCAGGCAGCTCCGCGCTGCAGCCACCGGGCAGCAGCGGGACCCTCCCAGCTAAGGAAGGCTCCAGCCTCTGCATTCCCACCAGCCCTCAGGGGCAGGGCAGCGACCACAACAAGGCTGGCAAAGCCCAAGCATGAGCACTGACAGGCACTGATGGGAAGAAGCCAGAGTGAGCCTGAGCCCCGGACAAGCTGTTGCCCCCATTCAGGACACAACAGGATGGGCTTTGAGATCAGCCACACTGAGGTGCAGGTCAGTGCCCTTTTTGTCCCAACAGGTGATGGTAGACACAGAATCCACTGGGCTCTCTTCTCAACCCTACCAGATCTTATCTGAGAGCACAGCACTGGCAGCTGTTAAGGGCAAGAAGCAGATCCATTGGGTTGTGCTGCAGAATCACAAAGGGCTTGATGTGTTCTCCTAGAGACTGATCTCAGCAGGGCTTCTGCCAGTGGCTAGGACTCAAGCAGTCACAGCCTTCAGCTGATCTAGGAACAATCCCTGCTTCTGCCTTCAGCAGAGAGGGAAGCCCAGGCAAATTCCAGCCAATCTAAGCTGCCCTCAGAGGCAGCAGGAACACCCAGAGATCTCTCTTGCTGCCTCGGAGCAATGCCAGCACTTCTGTGACAGTAAACTGAGGAGAACCCTTTGGTTCAGCTATGCTGACACGTGCACACAACACACTGTCCCTCAGATAAGAAAGATACCAGACGCACTCTGCTGCTCCAGGGAGTCACCCGCCATCTCCTGTTGCTGAGCAGCAGCTGGGTCAGCACGGGAGGTGAACCAAGGGCTCAGGCTCCACTTCTTCAGCTGGAGAGCAAAGGCTCCTTGGGACGGCGCTGCTGCTTCTGCAGCAGCTTCAGTATCAGAGTCGGTGTAGATCTGAGACAAGAAATGAGTTGATGTCAGGAAGATGTGGCAGAGATTGCCCTGAAATGCAAGAGAGATTTCCATTTGAAATGCAAGCCCTTAGGAAGCTGCTGTCAGCCACATGCAGAGCTCTTCAATTGGATTGCTTTGGATGTCCACTTGTGAAACCAAAGGCTGGTTTTACTTGAGTTCATAGCCAGTTTCTTGTTCTAAAGGATGACCTCAGCAACGACCGCTCCACTTCTCTCAAAGACTCCTTTCCCCCTCCTAGGTCTGCAGATACATTTGCAGCTTCTCATTCTAATGTTCTACCTCCTGCCATGAAATTCTTTTTCTGCACCTTCCTCGGGATGTGCTTATCCTGCAGCATCTCTGGATGGTTCAGTTCCTGGGCCTCATGCCAGCCTCGGGGCTCTTGGTTGCCTGTCATTTGCTGGAACTCTCTGCAAGCTGCCAGGTAGGATGACACTTCCACCTCAAGTCAAACAGAACAAAGCAGTCAGAGACTACAGCTTGTCCCCGTCAGCCAGGAGTCATTGACTGGGAAGAAAGTAAAGGAAAGGACAGGAGCAGATTCACAAGGGATACAGACAGCTTGTAGCTCATATTCCAATTCTATGTGAGTGACCATGTTCACCTGCAAAAACACCTCAAGAAACAAGGTGACCTGGAAGAAGCCAGCAGGAGTTCATTCGGATGACTGCTGGCTAAATGGCCAGAGGAGAAATGCCACTGTCTAGAGCATCAGCTGAGATCCAGCAGAGCAGGAAGTGTCCTTGAGAGCAGCTCTGACAGAGGCCTCATCAGGATGGCACTCAGAGGCATCACCCACCCCCCTGCTGCTCTGCACTGGAAAGGCAGGGCAGGCAGAAACCACCCCTTGGGTGACTGCAGTGCCTATTGCTATTTCACTCACTTGCTTTTCTGGAGCCTTTTGCTCCTGAAGGAGGCAATTAATTTTCTCTTTGATGATTTTAATTTTTTTGTCTAGCCTCTTCTTCCTTGCCTTGGTCCTAGCCTCAATTTCCTGCAGCTCTGTCTGCATCTGTTCATCAATTTTCTGTAAAGAACAACGGAAAGTACTCACTTTCATGAGTGGAGTGGCTGACATTCCTTCATTCACCAGTTTTTGTTGATTGCCCCTCTACACAGGGAGATTCTTCTCCTCTTGGATGTCTTCATTCCTCCTCTTCGCTGCCATGATGGCACTCTGAGCTTCAGGCAGCTCTGCTTGTGGCTCTGCCTTGTTCTGTACACACAAAAGCAGAGCAAGTGACTGAGAGCTGCCATCAAGCTCAGCTTTTCCCTCTTGCAGCCTCAAAATCACATTTATTCAGTCCCTTCTTTCTGCTTCCCTACCCAGCTCTGCTTCCACTGTAACCATCCTGTCCTGGTGCTGATCTCTGCAGATTCCAAGGCTCTGTCCTTCCAGTGCCTGTGGGACTCCTGGCCTCCTCAGTCCCAGGAGCTCTGGTTTATGCCCCTCTTCCTGCCCTTCCCTCTGTGCCCTGGCCAGTCAGGCTTACCTGGCCATTCTCCTGTGGCTCTTCCACCTGCTGCCTGAGCTGCTCTTCCTGCCCTCGGGCAGGGAACAGCTCTCCCCGAGTCTGGCATGGCATCTCAGATGAGGCAGTGTGCTCCTGCTCTCTCTCTAGAAGCACCTGCACAGAAAGCAAGAGAAGATGGGTTTCAACTTCCCACATGCCCTTTGTGAGCCAAGACTCAAAGGCTGCTGGGCTCACACGTTCCCAAAGCACTGTGCTGCTGCTCTCCTGGGTCGTTCTCTGCCCGAGGCGAGGCACAGATTTCAAAGTGACCCTGGCCCAACAGTCAGGGGCCATCTGGGACTGAAGCTCCAACAGCCTCTCAGGCAGCTAACAGGGAAGGGGTGGCATTTCTCAAGGGTCTGGTGAGAGCCTCCCTCTGCTTCTGCCATGTCCTGTTTGTCTTTCAGTAGTGACTGACACCCCGCCCTGTCCGACAGCTCCAGCCTGGCTCTGCAGGGGCTTCCTGGGTGAGCTCGGCCCTTGTGAGAGACACTTCTGGAGTTCACATTCTCTTCAGGCCTGAACCAGCATTCCCTCTTCCTGACATCCACACTCTTGTTAGAAAACCATGTCATTTATGAGATAAGGATGCATGCAAAGATCTCTGATGGAAGTTAGAGAACCTCTATGGCCACCTCAGTATATGGAGGAGGACCAAGGTGTTTCTTCTTCCTCTTTTGTCAACTGAGAATTCCGACCAGCAGTAACAGAGTTTCTCCTAAGGCTCCATTAACGAATGCACTTACACAGCCCTGGGGATGCCAGTGAAGGAAACCATGTGTCATGTATGGCATGTACGAGCAAAGTCACCAGACCCCAGCTACAGCATGGGATAGTTCCACTCCCTCAGGACATGCAAAAATTTAAAGGATAAAAAGAAGGCTTCAGGGCACAAGAGGCTGGAGGAGGAAAACAGGAGGGGCAGAAACAACCATCTCTGGAGGGGGAAACATCTCTGCCTGCTCAGGATCAGTCAATGGAACTTGTCTCTACTCCTCTCCTGAAGGGATGCCTTTCAGTGAGCTTTGCATTTTCCACTGCTTTGGAGCAGAGCCAGGAAGATTCAAATAGATATACAGATCTCACTTTTATAATCTCTCTTTACTGTGCTGTGGTCATTACATTCTTTGAACACAGAGAGATATAATTCTCTCTCCTAGGTCTTTTTTAAGGGAAGGTAGTGAGAAACTTAGAGAAGAAGAGAAAACAATTATTATTTCTACTGGCTGTTCTTTTTGTTTAGTACATGTAGAATGTGTTATAGTGATTGTTTACTGAAAGTGATTTGTTAATTGGATTTTAGTGATAGTTGTTTAGCTTGATTAGCTAATAAGATAAAAGCTGTGTCATGACTTTCTGAAGACAGTCACGAGTTTTTCTTTAGTAGCTTTTTAGTATAGTATCTCTTTAGTACAGTTTTAATATAGTACTAAGTGTAATATAGCATAGCCTAAGAAAGCATTTGTTTAACCTTCTAAATCATAGAGTCAAAGCACATTATTCACCACGGGGGGGTCACCCTGAATCAATACTGTGCTTTCTGTCACTACACACATGAGCACTCGGTAGCAGTGCCCCGATCAGCAGCCATCCTGAACTTGCTCTCCTGTTGCTTCAGTAACCCACACTCTTGGGGAATCTGGAGCGTGTGGGTCCCTATGGAATGCAACAAGACCCAGAGCATTGCACTGGGAACTGCACTCTTTCTGCAACTGTGCTCGGGCAAGTTCTTCTCTTGGACTTGTGGTAAAGAGGTATGATTCGTGCTGATAAAAATTGAAACAATAATTAATATTGATACAGTAATTCATATTTGAGAATAATAAAATAGTTAATAGTTAAAAGTTGTAATGCCAAAGAAGAGAGGGAAAGGAGGGGCTCCACCCACCCCCCTTCCCAGCAGATGTTTTCAAGGACCACAGGAAAGAAGCTGAAGATACAGTTGCTAAAAATGACCAAGAACCTGGTTCGGTCCCAGAAAATGCTAATTATAAGGGATTTATTGCCTTGATATGTAGATGCAGTGATACATTAGTCTTGGCCTACATTGTACTGGCTTGGTGTGCATGTGTAACCCAAAGGTGAATTAAAGGACAACGAAGAAGACTACAGGGCCTTCATCAATGACGACCCCCAAACCGAGTGGTGGCGCATGCGTGGTAAAGGTGGTAATGAAGGTGGAGACAGAAAAGTGGCGAACCGAAAATAGGAGGAGATGGCATTCACATATGGCATATAAGGGGTGACTTTTACTTGGCAAGCTTGTATGTGAAGTGGCAAGGGTCATTGAACCCTGCACTCCGTACCCCGCGGTATTTTTTTGCTTATGCGCTATTATTTGAACCAAATTATCCCTTATTTATATATTTTCTAAACTAATCAATTAAAATTGTTGCTACCTTAAATATTGTTTGGGTTTTTTTTGATGGGATAATTGGGCAAACATAACAGACTTGACCACACTGATGAGTGCTGAAGTGTCTGGAGTCAGAAATGCAGTCCAGCCCCTCCAGCTCCTCTAATCTCTGAGCAACAGCTGGAATGCCAGGGCATTGATTTCCTGCTGAATTCCCAAACACAACACACACTGATTCCCTGGGCTGCCAAAAGACCCGGGAGCCATTAACCTGAAAGTGATGTGTTTCCATGTGTTTTCCTGCTGGAAAAGGGCAGGAAAGACTTAGAAAAAGCTCCCTGGAGAAGGAGAAATTACACAAGGCTTCTCCTTCTAGCAAACAAACAAATAAGCAAACAAAATATGAAAGTGTTACCCACTCCAGTGTCTAAAGCACTTGGATGCAGTGAAGGGATGTTTGGCAGGGAAACAGCCCCTGTGCTGAGCATTGGCTCTATGGATCTAAGACAGGGATCTATGTAAGTCTGCCTGAAGGTCCCTCATGAGCCCCCATTGTCCAGGCTAAAGCTCCCTCAGCACCTCCTCCCTGCCCTTGTGCTGCACCCCCTTGCCCAGCTCCCTTGTCCTTCTGTGCACACGCTGCAGCCCCTCCATGACTTTCTGCTTCCCAGGTCCCACAGCTGCACACAGCACTCCAGCTGTGACTGCAGCGCTGCCCAGCACAGGCCACGCTCACTGCTCTGCTCCTGCTGCCCCACTGCTGCTGGCACAACCACCGTGCCCTTGGCCTTCTTGGCCCCCTGGCCCCACGCTGCCTCATCTTCAGCTGCTCAAGGCCGCCAGCCCTGCGTCCTTTGGGCCCACGCAGCTCCCCAGCCACAAAGGTGCCCATTTCCCTTCAGATACTGCAGGCACCATTGCAAGATGGCCTTCCTGTTCTATAACCACATCTTCTAAGTAGATATCATAAAGTTTGATAGGAATAGAATTCTAAGGGACTCTGACTAAATTTAAATGGTCTAATTCAACTGTACAGCAAATTGCTCCTATGTAAATATTCCACCCTATCTGCCGTCAGCAAGCAAGTTTCTCTCTGCAACACTAGGTTTGTAGTTCTTCAAAGCTCTAATAGAGAAATTTAAAATTTCAGACTTTGTTATTTTTCTTCAGGCATGAAAATGGATTTTATTTCAGCCTTCCTAGCTGGCTCTCTACACTCTATTGCTACTGGCCAAGCTCTCAGCTTTCTCCACAATTCTTAAACACCAGGAACATGAAATGTTCCTTTCTCACTCACCTCAGGATCTTCAGCACTGCTGAATACACGCTTCAGGTGACCTGTAGTGAGAAGGGAAAATTAACCAGATGCTGTCAAAAAACTACTTGGGCTGCTGAATCCCACAGAACAAGTCAACTCAAACAGAGATGATTTCCCGTTGCACAACATCCCTCCAGCAGACACATTTCATTCACACATCCAGCAAAGGATCAGAGAGATTCTTGCTTGTGCCTACACTTTAGCCTGTTTTGCCAGTAAATGAATACAAATATGAGCAAGAAAATGCAAATTGTTCTTTAACACTCAATGCTCCTGTTCTACCAAACACATAAAACAGCTTCTAAAATCCTCTCCTTCAGGTACTCTTTTTTTTTCCGGTCAGTTACACACACTAATTCTCATTAACTTGCAGGAAACAGTTGCCCAGAAAAGCTTCCCAAAATTCTCTTGAGCTGTGGCAGTTCTATTGTGGAAGAGCACAGCAGCACCTCTAGGGTTCAGGAGCAGACACTCACTGCTTTAGAGTTTGAACTTCCTTTCAAAGGGAATAACTATTTTAGCACTCAGGAAAAGGTTAAGTTAGACAGTCAAATCCTTTCATGACAAAAGTTAAAAAGAAATAAGCTTTCTCTGAATTCTGGGAACAACTGCAGAGATTTTTAAAGGCATTCCAAGAAGCTCTGCCAGTCTGCATTTTGGAAGTTGTCCTGCTTGTCCCAGCAAACTGAGGAAATGACAGACTCTGCTGCCACAGACTCTCCTGTGGAGGGATCGGAAGCCCTGCAGGTTCCCCTGCAAATGCTGTCCCTGTGGCTACAGACACCCCCTTTTTAGCTGAACATCATGACAGGAGCTTTACCAAACCAGTGGCATCCTAATGCTCTTTCTGTTTCAAAATAAGAAACTCAACCACCAAGAAAGAGCAGGAAGACATAGAAAAGCCAGGTTAGGATACACCCTAACCTAAGTAGAATGGAAAACTCTACTTACGTGCAAAGTGTGTAACGTAATAAGAGGAAAAAGAAATGCCATAAGCAGCAAAAGCTGCCCTGGCCAGATGGTGAAACATTGCTATTTTTGAAAGTTAGGTAAATAGATGAAACAAGGCTCTTGTCAGTGGGCAGCTACCCACTGACAAAGGCACCAACCAGGAAAGTTCTCCTGATCTGAGCAAGCACTAGGGCTGCTCTGACACTCAGGACTTCCATGCAACCTTCTGATGTCACTATGACAAGGTGGCAACCATGCCCTGACATCACAAAGGAAATGCTCCATGTTGGTCTGTGAATTTATGCAAAGCAATAACCAACCTTCCCTACAGCAAACACAAAAGAGCCTGGGAAGTTCTCTGTCACAAAGCAGCACAAATTCCCTTCATGGGCCAAACCCTGTTGTTCAGGGATCCAAGAGGAACTCCAAGGGTGCCCCAAGCACCTACAGCCTGTACCCCAGCTGAGCACTCAGATGGGACACAAGCAAAGGGAACCAGACCAAGACAATGGCCCACAGCATTGCACATGTGAGAAATGACTCTCACTTTTAAAATTTTAAAGGTTTAGAAAACCTTAACAAAGGACTGGATAAGGAAAACTTGCAGCATTAGGAGTCTCTGTGACTAGCAGCCATGTGCTCATCTACAAAAAGGATGCTCTGCCTTTTATACCCTTAGCCTCTCTAAAAGTTTTGTCAGTCAACTCTCTCTCTGCTGTCCATTGGTGCAGATTATTTTCTTGCATCTTGACTGGAGGTCAGGTGTTGTTACACCCTGCCTGCTGGTCACAAGCCAGCCCTCCCCAAAGACCCTGACTACCAAGGCGATTACAAGGGGGATGGGAAAGAGGACTATGGGAGGATATATTACAATACAATCACTAAACATTTGAACATCCACATAACATCTACTTCTTAATTGTCAGAGCCAACCATTGCATTACTCGTCTAGAACACACAGAACCAGGAGAGAAGCCACTGTTGGCATCACAGCTGAAATGCTTCCTAACAAATCTCCCCACATATTTGCTCCTTTATTGGACATGCCCAGGGCTCCGGTGTGTGTACATTTCTGCCTTTCCTCCACTTTGGCAGCAGTCGAACTGGCAGCATCTGCCCGCCAGCAGCAGCTGCTCCAAGCTGGGAACGCCGCTGGCGGTGCTGATTTCCAGAGGCTTCAGTGTGCCAGGGGAAGCCAAGGCAGGAGCGGGTTGAACGGTGCTGGTGCTGCTGCTGCTCTGTGCCAGAGAGCCCTGGCTGGGCAGGGCACGGTGCCCACTGCGCTGCGGGCTCCTTCTCCAGCCACAGCTGGGCTCACCTGGCAACAAGGCATGACAACTTGTGGGCAAGCCAAGGGGTTTCTGGGGCTGCACTGCTCTGCACACACCCAGCACACCTGCAGCACAGAATTTTAACCCTCAAACAGGTAAACCAAAGAGAAACAGCTGGAAAAGATTTCATTTCAACCGTTCTTTATGCTTCAATAAGAATTACCAAAATGAAAGTTACCAAGCAGGGCTGATCCACACTGCCAGCTCAGTGTGAGAAAAGAGGCATTACTTTATTTCAGTGCTGGGTGTGTGAGGAATCACTTCCCTGAAACATGCACACCCATGTGTTAGTATCCACGGAACTAAAACATTACTTTCATTACTTTTATTCATTACTTTGCTCAAACTCACAAGCTAAACATTCTCACAAAGTATTTGACGTGTTTATATCACTTCCCCAAAATTACTGACATTTAGAGTAGGGGTCTCTTGAGGGTCTCTGGTAGTCATGTGATGAACATCCCATTCCTCAAATTCTCCTTCCATGGTTAGGAGCCTTCTTCTCCTTGAATGCATTGCAGCTACCTCCTCAGTAGGCCCACTGTCTTTATTCTCAAGGCTAAGACATCCACTTGCACACATTAACTGCTGGTGTGAGGGAAGGTACGACTAAGCACTGCCTGTTAAAGCTTAACAAATTCACAATTTGTTTCAGGTCAACATTTCCCCAACGTCTCTCGTTCCTTCTCTGGGAACCAAACACAAGCATTTTGTGATCACTGAACCCAAGGCTGCCTCCAACCCTGCTGTCACCCAGCAGCCCTTCTCTCCTCACAAACAGCAGGCCCAGCAGTGCCTTCCCTCACTGGCTCAGTCACCAGCTGTGTCAGGAGTTCTCTGTCACACACTCCAGGACCATCCTGGGCTGTTTGCTCTCCGCTGCACTCTGTTGCCAGCAGACATCCCCACCCTGTTCCACACCCCTTGCAGAACCCTGCACCTGCTGTCCATGGGCACATGGGAAGGGGAGGCACTCATGGCAGAGATGCACCAGCTGCCCTGGGCAGGAACCAAAACCCTCTGGCAGCACAGCTGCTGCCCTGTGTCTGGCACAGCTCTGCACGCCCCACTCCTCATGGGCTCTGGGCTGGAAATGCAATTGCACTTTCTGCCTCATGGAGAAATACCAGAGCTGCACAAACAACGGCCAGCAGGCCACATCCCAAATGCACTGCAGCATGGAGCTGAGAAGGAAGAAGACCCTTCCCCAATTCCTAACCATACCAAAACCAACATAATGGGGACTTTTAATCTTCTGAATGTATAGTTGATTCACAGGGCGACAAGGGAATCTTCCAATGGAGTTGAAATTTGGTAGAGTTTTTATTCTGAGTCCTACTCAGAGTGTTGATTTGAAATTTATTTTAAAATATTTTTAAAGGGCTGTGCAGTCATATGGTTTTGTTCAAATACCAAGATGGCTAGATGAAATGTACTGGCATTTTAATTACGTCCAAACTGATTAGTCTGTAAAAGCTTTCCTGCAGAATAGCCACTAAACAAGAAATAAAAATCTGTGGACTGTTGACTTTGCAAATTTCTACTAAACTTATCAGACAATAAGGCATTTTTAGGTGGATCATAGAGCAAATTAATTCCTATGGATAACTTGATTTGGATAAACCTGTTGATTTCAAATTAAAACTGCCAGCACATACTAAGTGGAAACCTGAATACTCGCTTCTATGAGCTCTGAATTATTAGATAGTCATTGTTTGCCGTATTAACAAAAATTAACATTCTGGCTGGTTTTTTTTTTACTTACAGCCATCTCCTCAACACTCTTTGTAAGATCAGAAAGAGAGTTTGTAGCAATGTGAACCATGGTTTGGCAGAGCATTGCAGAAGGCTTCTATGTCAGCACTAAACGTTCATATTTACCATGGCATCACTTCTTGCCTTTAGTTCCAAGCTACAGCTCAGTTCCTGCAGTATAGATTCACACCTGTAGTCTGTATTTGCAGCTGGTTCTTACTTCCCTGTCCGGAAAAAAGTCATGCTTGGATCTCAAATCAAAATAAAATGAGGAGTGAGTCAGGTTCTGGATAGGTGTAGCAAGAACTAAGAGATTGTTTTGCAAATATGTTGAAAAGTTGTTTGTACCTGCTGCAAAACCAGCAGATTAAAGACTTGCACTCTTACTTGTAAGCTGAGGTTTGCCTGTTCTTTCTGGACTGATTTCTTGAAGCCAGACACTGAACCTAATCAGTAAGAAAATCAAAACCACAGGAGTAGTTTGGAGAGTATTGTAAATTGTTCTGTCATGACGCTTTTGGCCTAAAAGTTCTGGCCATCATCTGATTGGAGTAATTAAAGGAGATCGAAGCCATCACACTGTGCCTGTGCACACAATTCCTTCCCAGGAGTAATCCATGAAGCAACGCTGACAAACCACACCAGCAGCTGTTGCCACACAGCCATGAAGCAGAGACTATGTATTTCTGCTACACTTGGACAGCTGAAGATGCCTCTGCTGAGCTAATTTTAGTGACTTCCCACAACAGAGGGGACCTTGTGGTCAGTCTCCAGCAAGTCAGGGCAGTTAATATTCTGCCTAAATGAAGTAAGTCTAGCAATACATAGACCATGGAGCCTGAGGAAAGCCAGCAGCTGTGGGAGATTTAATTTGTTTCTGTATCTTTCTTTTTACTACTTTATTGCAGTCAATTATTTAAAGAATGGAAACTTTTGGCATACCATTGGCTGGAAGGTTGGTCAGTCTTCCATTCATGACTCCTCTGAAAGCATCACCCCAGTGTTTTTATCAGTAGCTCTTCCATCATCATGGCTCACACAGCATTTCCTGCAGCTCTTGCTGGAGTCAGGGAAAGGCACCAGGAGAAGGGGGAGAAAGCTGTGTGCAGAGACTGTGTCAGCTGAAGAGACATTTGTTTCCTCTGATTTGACTGAATGGCTGCAGGGACCTTGCTGGCACTGCTGGCGGGGTGGCCTTTTGCAGGGCTGGGCAGAGTTTGAGGCCCAGGATCCCTCCTCTCGGTGGGACACCAGGGTGAGCAGCCCCTGTCCCAGGCAGGAGCAGAGGTTCTGTGGCTCTGCCCTGGGCACAGGGACCTGCCACTGCCATGAGCTCCTGACGCAGCTCCTCTGGGGCAGCTCCTGCTCTGCAGTGATGATGGGCGCAGCTGGGGGTGGCTGCAATGGAGGGTGGCTTCCAGTGGGCTCTGTTGGTCTGCCACACTGGAGCCAGCAGAGCTTCTGGAAGGAGTCTCCTCTCGTGAACTGCTGGAGCTGGAGCTGGCACTGGCCACAGAGCTGCTGTGTTCATCCCTGACAGGCCCAGAGCACCGCAGCCTCTGGGCCTCCTTGCTGCACGATGGCAGTGAGGAGGCCATGGACCAGAGGTTCAGTATGTATGACTCAGCTTCCTGATAAACTGTGCTGAGAAAACCCTGCATCCCTCCTGCCAGATCTAAGACACTCCAAGAAAGCTGTTGGCACATTGGGAACTTGGAATTGTTTCCATTTTGAACAATTGTCTTATGAGTGCTTTTGATTGTTTTTGTCATTTTGTGTTGATTCAGTTGATCCTTCAGAGAAGCCGTCTTAATAACATAAAACACGGTGAACTGTGGAGACCCTGGGCACCATTCCCTGGTCTAGGGAGACACAAGAAGCTTCCCTCAAAAAGTTCTTAGACCCCATTGGCTCCTTCCCCTGTTCCTGTGTTCCTGAGCCACACCTTCCCTATTCCCTGATTGCCCCCCTTATCTTTGTACTGCTCCGAGATCAGGATCAGCCCCCAGGCCCCTGTGGAGACAAAGTGAGACCCTCTGTGTGTGGGTGTTGGGACCTGAACATCTCCCTGCACAGCTGAATAAAACATCTGTGGAGATTATGCAAAGGTCCTTTTTGCTTCTTTACCCTGGACTATGCTAGGAGCAATTGAGACTGCTACAGAGGAGAAGCTGCAGTATTGGCACCAAGATTTTGGCAACTTGACCATAGGCACAGAGGGCGTGCAGGATGCTGCTCTATGAATTCCTTAACCAGCCATCTCTGGTGCTGGCATATTCCCTCCAGCTTCTGGTGCAGCCAGGGCCACCTTTGGTCCAGTAGGTGACACTGTTATTTGAAAAATTCGGCCAACTCCATGGGCAGGAGGCCATCCACAGGCTCTGGCCCTGCAGCCCCTGCTCAGCCTGGGACAGTGTTCCCTGTGGGGAAGATGGAGCAGCCATTACAGGGTCTTGGGGGCTGTTTTCAGCAAGGTGGCCAGGCTCTCTCCCTGCTGGACTCTAGTAATTGTTTGGGGGAGCTGATGGCACATTGTATATAGTCCTGTTCATCCTACTCAGAAAACCTGACAGCTTCTATCATTCTTCTGCAGAGTGGGCACACTGGATTTCTCTTTACCCACTGCAGGATGCAGCACAGGCAGAACTGGTGGTGACAGGGCAGAGAAAAATTCACATCCTTCTTAGTGACCTGGCAGATGGGGCAGCTTCGTTCTGTCCCCATGGCCATGTCTGTCTGTCCCAGCAGGAGGGAAGAGCTGAGGACCATGAGCTGCTCTCATTTGCAGTCTTGCTTGGCCAGAGCCCAAGCTCCAGCCAGAGAGCTCCAGGCTCTGTCAGTGCCCAAATAGAAGCAGAAAGGGATGTTGTATCACAACCCATTCTTTGGTGAAGGAGGTCCATAGCAGCCTCAAGAGGCACCTCAGACACTCAACAGTCAAGGCAGTAACATATGGACAGGACACAGATGGCAGTTCATGGCTGGGAGAGCATTCCTAGACATATCCAAGGACAAATTTCCCAGGAACTCTCCACAGCTCTGGGATCTGCCCATCAGCTCTGTCAGAAGCTTCAGCAGAACAACCAAAGTCCTAAAAAGCAGCTTCCAGACACTTTTCCTACCATCCTGCCTGAGTACCCGGGTTGCTTGCTGCAAAACACTCTTTTCCTCCTCTTCCCCAATGCCCTGTGGACACTTGCAGCCAAAATAAAAAGTTCCTGGCCCTCTGTGTGATGTGATAATACAGTTTTTATATTTCCATGCTGGGATGAAAGAAAGCTGTGCTGTGGGTCAGGAGAGGCCAGGACCCACTTGGCCTTCCTGCAGGCTGAGGGGGTCCCAGCAGACATCCTGCTGCTTTTTTGGGGAATGGGTGAGGGGGAGTGGGGGGGGTGACAGAGAGGCTGAGATCATAGAGTGGAAACTCAGCTCCAGAGAGGCAGTGCAGACTCTCCCTGCTGAATGTCTGCTGGGCTGGCAAAGAAGGAAAATGCCCCAATAACAGCCCGGTGGCACTGTGTCTCAGGGACAGGTACAGGGAGGTGACAACAAACAGCAGCATGGCCCGGTCTCACAGCTCCTAGGAAGCAGTGACAGAGGGGCCTCATGTGCCAGAGATTTCAAAAAGGCTGTCCTCTTAAATGCCACTCTGAAACCCCTCTCTTTGCCTCTTGGGTTTGTGTATGCTTTTGACAGCCACAGCATCCTGAGGCAATGCGTTCCACGATTTCATTAAGCACTGCTTGAAAAGCACCTCCCATTGTTCACTGAGCTGCCAGCCTGGTCATTTCAGAGGGTGCTGCCTTGGTGGAGAGAAAAATCAATCTTCTGCCTTTCAGGAAGCTGAAGGAGAAGGGACTCTTCACATCCAACACCTGGCTGGGTCACATTCAGAGGTCCTGCTTTGTAGACTCCGTGAGGTTTGCTTGGCAGTTAACAGTGAGGTGAGAACATTGTTCTGAATTGCCCCCCATACTTCATACACGATGTGTAGAGTAGGTATGTGCTTGTTCATCTGCATGTGTGCTCAGGGTGTGCCTTCATTTCTGGTTTTAGACCTGAGATTTCTAGTGTCTGTCAGCTATCTGTGGGATCTGTGGGTGCATGCAGCTGTATTTACTGGCAGGTCGGGTATCTGACACTCATCTTTGAATGTTGAGCCTTTATAATGCAATGTGCAAATGCAGAAACTGAGACACTAATGAAGTTATTTGCCAGAGTCCCAATCTCTGCCCAAGTTGTAATTCAACACTGCAAATTATTCTGTAGACCTGAGCCTGTGTTTTCTGTTTCCTGGCTGAATGCTTCAGCTGCTGGTGTTGCTTTTTTGAACAGGAGCACCTGACTCTTTTATCTTTATGACTTGTGCCTTCATGATTTGAAAGCAGCCCTTGCTTTAATTTTCTAGTAAAAGGGTCAAAAATCAAAATAATGGACATTTTTGAAGGATTAAGTAGAACATTCTGTGAATTTTTTTTTTTTAGGCCTGCAGTGAGCAGGTTTGAAGTCAGAAACTGGTGCCAGAGCAAGTTCCTTTCTGTGCTTGTGCTCTCCTTCTCTTCCTGTACTTTTATGTTCCTCTGGACACAATGGGATGTGTGGTCATTTCCTGGGACTTCTGCTGAAGGCAACTGGTTTTCTTTTCAAGGTGATTCTTATGTGCAGAGGGGGGCATATGTGGCCCGAAGTTTAGAGTCCGACTAGCTGAGGGCGAAAGGCCGACGCCCCTCTGCAATTCCTGGCCAGCACCCTTCAGCGTCTGATTGCTTCGGGCTGTGCTGGCTGTGGACTGGCGTACACCGCTGGTATAGGAGAGGAACGGAGCTGACCATTTCCCGGGGGTTAAACATCGGTTTATTGAAGGTGTTGCGGGATCCAAACGCGCGGAGAAACCAACCGGGAAAAAAGTTTTTTCATAGGGGGTGAAAACAGGATTATAAAGGAGGGGGGTGGGTACAGGCGGAACCAATCGGGAAAGGTGAGGGGATGAACTTCACAGAACTGACACTCCATGGAGACCAATAATCAAAAGGTAAAGGAGGTGTCCTGGGACCCCAGCCAACCACCATCTCCAGAGAGGAGAAGGTTCTCGAAACCTGGGAGGAGGAAGGGAGTGATTGACTGGACAGGGAGGAAACAACTTTCACTTATAAGGGAAACCAGGGGAGGAGCAATTACATATCGGCAACTATGAATAGCGGTTACTATAGCAACTTAGCTGACAGGCTAGCAGTGGCAGGAAAAATTGGGGAACGAAACCATTTTACACATAATAGGGGAGAACAATACATAAATTGGGGGAATAACACAAGAAACTTAACAACACACTACCACACTTATGTTTCCCCTCATGGCTTCCCCAGGCGACCAACCTCCATTCCAAGGTGTCCTACTCTGCGATGGTCACTCTGGAAGAGCTCTCTGTGACCTTGAAGAAGGACATGGACTCTGAGGTGGATGAGGTTGCTCGGGGCCTTCTCCAGATGGTGTCCAACTCTCCAGAATTTGTTCAGAAAGCAGCCAGTCAGACCCTGGGGATCATGGTGGAGAATAGGACTCCTGCATGAGCAGTGACATGGGAGTCAAGTTGGTTCTTCTTCTTCTTTTAGTGATGTTCTTCACCTTTGTGTGTGGGAGCGAGAAGGGATGAGCTAGAGAAGGGGAATGGTGGGAGGGAAGGGTCCTGTATCCTGCATCTTCTGTGGACTTTATTCTCCAACCAACCTCACTTCTTTCCTCTTGTCACCTATTTCTGCCCTCCTGCAGCCCATTAGTTCTCAGAATCACAGAAGTGTAGAATATGGGGAGTTGGAAGGGGCCCATCAGGACCATTGAGTCCAGCTCCTGGCCTTGCCCAGAACAGCCCAAGGGTCACACCAAGTGCCTGAGATTGTTCTCCAAATGCTCCTTCAACCCTGTCAGGCTGGTGCTGTGACCACTGCCCTGGGGAGCCTGTTCCAGTGCCCAACCACCCTCTGGATGAAAAACCTTTTTCCTGATATCCAAACTAAAGCTCCTCTGACTCGGCTTCCTGCTGCTTCCTGGAGTTCTCCCAGTCTGTCAGAGTTTCCTAGATGTGGTGATCAGTGGGGAAGGGAAAGTGCCTGCAAAGGCCCAAGGATAGAGCCTTGTGCTTTTGTGGGTAGAGGGACAATTGCAATTGCAGCTGTGAGCAGTGTTTGGTATTTCACAGTGCTAACGACAGAGGCCCTGGGAAAACCATGTCTCCTCATGATGCCATTAACTTGAGAAATGAGGAGGGTCCTTGCTGGGATGTGGAGCACATGGGGGACAATCTGCTGGGTGTGGCACAGCCTGCACAGCAGGTGCAGCTCCTTCCAAAGGAGTCTTGTATGACTGTCCTGGCCTTAGAGCTCTGCTTTCTATTCAAACTGATGTTTCATGTTAGCCTTGAGATGATGAATCACTTTACAGGCACCTCCACACGCTGACTGTGATGGGACAGTTGGAGCAAATGCTGCCTTAAATATTGGTTCTGGGCCTGATAGTTCCCAAGAGACACTCTCTAGAACAGGATAGCCTGGCTAAACTGCCTGCCACACTTTCCTCAGCTTTGCAATAGGGTAAAACATTCAGATGGATCCGTTGCCAAGCCCCATAGAAGAAACAGGCTGCATTGCTGGATATTCTGCAACTTCACAGCCCACAACGTATTTTCCTTGCATTTGTTGTTTTCTAAATGTCTGCAGATTTGGGGATAAATGGGTGGAAAGTGCCTCAATCCTGCTGCAGGCTCTGTGTAGTGAGTGCCCTCTGATGAGTCAGCATGAACGGTCCTTAATTTCTAACTATTCATGTATCATCTATCTGTTTAATCTTTCTCAGAGTAAATACTGTGAAAGAAATTCAGTGTCATACAGTGCAGGGAGACTGAATTCCTCCCTCTTCTGTGCAGGCAGGCCTAGTGTGCAATGCTACCTTTGTGTTTAGCTGAGGACAGAACCTTCTGCAGGCGTCTGAAGGTGCAGGGAGAGCCCAGGCTCCTTCCCCCAGCAAGGGCAGGGAGCAGCTCTGGCCAAGGCTGGCGCTGCTGCTGCTCCTTGTCCCTGTGCCCAGGGTTTGCTCTCCTCCCCAGCAGCTGCCCTGCCCCGGTGCGCGAGTGTGCAGCCCAACTCCTCCTGTCCCCGATGGAGAGAATTGGAGTCACCTAGCTCGCAGGCACCCCCAGGGCTAAGAGGCTGCCACACGTGGCAGGGAAGCGTGCTCAGGACTGTCACAAGGACACAGTGTAATGATCTGCATTTCACCTCCCAAACCAGGAAAACCATTTTGTGTCTGGCTATAAAGGTGAAACCACACAAGAGTGGAAACTAAAGGGAATATGAACTTACCTCACGGTGTGAATAAGGGTCATAGAATCATGGACTACGCTGAGTATGAAGGGACTCATCAGGGTCATCGAGTCCATCTCCTGGCCATGTGCAGTGACCCCAAGAGTCACTCCATGTGCTTGAGAGCATTGTCCAAACTCTTCTTGAGCTCTGTCAGCCTTGGCACTGTGACCACTGCTCTGGGCTGCCTGGGCAAATGTCTGTGCTGGGAAACCTGAGGTTGGCCAGCAAAAAGGAGCATTGCCACCTTTTTCCTGTGGCTTGAAGGATTCTTTACTGAGATCAAAGGAGCTCAGATCAGCCAGTCCAACAGTTTTGTTTGGCCTTAGGTGCACGAGAGAAAGCCAAAGTGTTGGCTAATGTTCATCACTGAAGGATCCCAAACATCCATTTCTCATTAACTTCAGACTTGCCTAGAAATATTTCAGGGGTCTTTAGCCACAATATTCAGTCTTTCTAAACCTGTTCTGCAGCTCTCTAGAATGCTGTTATCTGTGGCTCAGAGAGTTCCAAACTTCTTCTTGAAGAAAACTGTGGTTTCCTAGTGGCAAAATCAACCCTGTCGCAGTCGAGGCGGTCACGACACAAAGCAGAGACCACAAGCAGTCTCAGTTGGCAACACTTTATTAGTTAAAATGGCTGATCGTTTATACGCTTTCCAGTTGTTTACCCTTCTTCTACCTTAACTATTGGCCACAATAAGTCAATACCATGCTATTGGTGAAAAGTTATTGTGACTCCACCTAACTTTCTAAAAATGCTTTGTCCAGCTGCAGAGTGCTCTTATCTTTCTTCTCTCGATCTCCTTGGTTACAGCCTTGGAGAAAGCTCCTTATCAGCTCTTCTTACTTCTCAGCTTCTTCTCGCACCTTTAGCTAAGAGGCCCGCTGTTAGCCCCTTCCACAATTCCCCCTTTTTTTTTTGAACTGTAAATACAGCTGCTATGGATTTTGCAGGGCCCTTTGCAAAAACCCAAGCAGAGAGGGGACACATAAAACCACAACCACAACCATCAACAAAATTCCCATTCTTAATACAATCGTTCCTGTCCTTCATCTATCTTTAAGTACTGATATATGGTCTTAGCCAGTGTCATCTGCACATTCTGCTTCAGCTGAGGAACCATCGATCCTGTCCTTTCCCGCACGCTCTAGGTAAGGTTTGACACAGCGAGCAGGAACCCATCGAGGACCATTACCTGTCAAAACACAAGCATAACCCCTTCCCCAGGTTATCAGTTCCACTGGACCAGACCATATACCAGTAATCATATCCTTGACCCATACCTTGACATTTCTATGGAAATTTGGTTGCTTAGAATTCAAAGAAGAAAAATGGCAAAAGATTGGAGATAACTGTGAGTCAGGTAGGGGACGCAAGAAGTTTAACACATAAACAACTTTATCTAATCTCACTTGAGGTGACTCCTGTTGCATTCCCCCTTTTTGTTTTTGAACCTGACGTTTAAGAAGTCTGTGAGCTCTTTCAATAATTGCTTGGCCCGTGGGGACATGTGGAATACCTGTTGAATGCTCAATGCCCCAAGCACGAAAGAATGCTTGCATTTTCTGTGAAGTATATGCTGGGCCGTTATCTGTTTTTACGTGACACGGAACACTTAGAATAGAAAAGGCATGATAAAAATGACGAATAGCATCTCGAGTTTTTTCTCCTGTGAATGCTGAAGCAACCATTGCATGAGAAAAAGTATCAACTGTAACATGAACATACTTAAAGCGACCAAATTCTGGCATTTTTGTAACATCAGTTTGCCATTCTTCTAACACAGAAAGACCTCTAGGGTTGGTACCATAATACTGAGTGACATGAGTCATATGACAGTCGGGACAAGAGGAAAGAATAGATTTTGCTTCCGCAGTAGACAATTTGAATTGCTGCTGTAAAGCTTGAGCACTGATGAAAAAATTGATGGGATAAAATTGCCTGCTGCAACACATTGGGTACAGTTTTGATTGCAGCAGCAGCTACTAAAGAGTCTACATAGGCATTGCCTTCAGCAAAAAATACATCCTGGTAATGATGTATGGCTGCGAATGTGCATGATAAAGTAAAAATGTTTTCGAGCACCAATAACTGTCCACAACTTCACTAATATGGTAAACAATGGTTTCTCTTGAATATTATACAACACTGCTTGATCTAAATGCTTAACCAAATTGGCAACATAAACTGAACAGTAACTATGTTTACAGAACCAGGAAACAAAGTAAAAGCCAAAAGAACAGCAGAAAGTTCAACCAGTTGAGGAGATCCCTGCTGAATCACTGTCTGATATTCCCAGAGATCATCCTTTCTCCAAGCCACAGCTGCTTTTCCAGTTTTCCCGGACCCATCTGTAAAAATCATTATACCTTCCACTGGAACAGGAGAACAAATCTGCTTGCCTTCAAAAGAGATCTCTTTAGTCAGTGTTAGAACAGGATGAGAAGGCAAATTATATGAGATTTGGCCTGTAAAACAAGATAAGGCAGATTGCAATTCATTATTATTTTGAAAGCACCATTCAAAATACCACTGTTGTACAGGTATCACAATGGTCACAGGGTCCTGTCCCAAAATCTCATGACAACGCCTGTGGCCCTTGATGATAACATCTGCAAAAAGCTCATAAAGTCCTGGAGCTGTTTTCTGAGACCTGAAAGATAAAAATATCCATTCCAGAATATGCAATTGATCTTCCCAATTATCATTCCATTGACACAATATTCCACATGGTATTTCATGGTCTTTCAAAATAAACAATTGAATACCAACAGAGGGATCTGTCCTGTTAACAAATTTGTGTGCTAGGGCTAATTCAACTTCTTCTAGGGTCTTTTTTGCCGCTGAGGTCAATTGCCTCTCATCAGTGGAGGAAGTTATGCCTGAAAGCAAATCAAACAATGGCTGCATCTGATGATTAGTTATGCCTAAATATGATCGAATCCAACCTATTAAACCAACCGATTTCTGTACATCAGTAGCAGTTTTAATATCAATGTCTAACTTTACAGGTTGAGGCATAACTTGAGTGTTGGTCACCAACATACCTAGGTATTTCCAAGGCATGTGTTCCTGCACTTTCTCTGGAGCAATGATCAAACCAAAGGCTTTCAAATTTGTCACAGCACATTGTTTAAGAGCTGACAACTGTTGTTTGTTGTCAGATGGCAACAAGACATCATCCATGTAATGATAGCAGTAGCAGTTTTTAAATTGCTCCCGTACTTTCGAGAAGGCCTGTGCCACAAACCATTGACAAATAGTTGACAAATTTTTCATGCCTTGTGGGAGTACCTTCCATTGATATCTTTTATCAGGTTCAGCATGATTTATAGAAGGCACCGTAAAAGCGAATTTTTCTTTTTCCTGCTCAGCCAATGGAATAGTGAAGAAACAATCTTTTAGATCAATGACAACTATTTGCCATTCCTGTGGAATCATCATGGGTGTAGGAAGGCCTGGTTGCAAAGCTCCCATTGTTGCCATTACAGCATTTATCTGTCGTAAATCATGTAAAAGTCTCCATTTTCCCGATTTCTTTTTTATTACAAAAACGGGTGCTCCAGGGACTGAATGATTCCTCAATGTGTCCTGCTTGCAATTGTTCTGTAACTAATTCTTGCAGGGCAGTAAGCTTTTCAGTAGTCAGGGGCCACTGGCGAACCCGGACAGGCTTATCTGTCAACCATGTCAGGGGTACAACTGGACATTCATTGCCCTGCAACACAGTGGCCCCCATTAAAAATCCGTAGTAATTTTTATCCATTGAGATAAACAATCTCGTCCCCACAAATTTTGAGGAGCATCGGCAACATAGGGTCTGATGTTAGCTTGTTGGCCATCAGGATGTTTCACATTAATTACAGTGGCTGACAGGCCACCTGTTGTAGCACCACCCAACCCCAGGAGTCCAAAACTTGCACAAGTGAGAGGCCACGACTGAGGCCAGCAAAGTCGCGAAAGTATTGTGACATCTGCTCCAGTGTCAATCAAACCTGTTACTGATATAGTTCCTGGATGACATCCACTGGTGGTGAGAGTGCATGTCTTTTCCGGACGGCTCTCTGTTACCTTCTCAGTCCAAAACACTTGAGGTACTCCTGTCGATCCAAAGCTTCCTGTGCCGCGACTTTGGTTCACTGTATTTGGAACAGAACTCACAAAAGGTACAAGTTGAGCAATGCAAGTTCCTTTCTGAATAGTGACAGGAGGGTCATCAATGGATACCATAGCATGAATCTGCCCTAAATAATCAGCATCAATAAGCCCTAGATGCACATGAATACCTCTAAGTGTAGTACTTGATCTCCCTATCAAAAACGCACTCAATCCCCGTCCTATCGGACCATAGGCATCAAGAGGCACTTTACGTATTTCTTTTGTTAAAATGGTTACTGTGTCAGCGGTAGCTATATCAATCCCTGCGGACCCGCTTGTTGCCCCTGAGTATTGTTCGCAAATGGGTAGCTTTGCAGGGCTAGGAAGGCCCTCATTTGCTGTTGTGGTTGTTGGGGTATTTGTTTCCCCACACGCCCCCTCGTGCTCCTCTTTGGGTTACCGGGCAATAGCTGACCATTTGCATGATATTTACTTCTGCATTGCTTGGCATAGTGCCCAGATTTAGCACAACGGTTGCATACAACATCGCTGCTTGCACTTGGCCTAAATGTTGTTTTCCGGACAGTACACTGTGACTTTACGTGCCCCTGTTGTCCACAATTATAACACTTCACTGAAGGTCTTAACACTGCAGCAAGAGCTGCCATTTTATGCTCAACTGAACCAACTTTCGAGCAAGCAGTAACCATTTCAGACAAGGTGGGTTCCCCAGGCAAAGTGTCAATAATCTTTCTGCAGTCTGGGTTTGCATTTTCTTTAGCCAATTGTACACACAATTTGTCTCGCAAAGTTTCATCATCTACCTGTTTCTCAATAGCGGCAGCAAGTTTTTCTGCAAACTGCAAAAATGGTTCTCTCGTCCCTTGTTGTATAGTGACATATTTCTGTTTTGGAGCTACCATTTCCATTGTTTTAGTTAAGGCACTCATGCCAATTTGATGAGCTTGTGCCAAAATCGAAGGATCCCACCTTGCCTGTAAATCTGGATTAGCAAAAGGCCCAGAGCCCAGTAGGGCATCAACACCCACAGCATGACGAGGGTCGTGTTGAGGCAACTGCATATTTGTTAAAGCCATGCGCTCAGCCACTCGCCTCCAAGTTTCTTGAAATACACCATATTGCACTGGCTGGAATAGAATTGTAGCAAGATGAGTGATGTCATAAGGTGCAAGAAAATCTGCATTAATCACACGTATTAATTGCATTATCTCTGAGGAATTAATACCATACTGAGCTACTTTCGATTGGAGGTCCTGTGCAACCCTCCAGGCAAAGACGTGATGACTGTCGTTCTGTCCTGTTCCAGTAGCTGCTTTGAAAACTGGAAAAGCCATAGGGTTATCACAAGCAACATTTGCAATGGCACTGTTCTCCTGAGGTACTCTTGGAGCACCTAACCTTTCTATGATGTCCCAATTCTTTTCTTCAACTGCTTTCCTCCTAACAAATTCCCAAAACTCCTGAGGTTGTCGAGGAAGCACAGTGACTTGTCATGGAGGCAAAGTCCATGGGGCAGTAAGGCTGGGGCTCTTAGGAGATGAAGGGACCAGAGCTCCTTGCCCCAACACAGGTGTTACTGCGGGCGACTCATCACTTGACTCGCTGTTGCTGTCACTGTCAGGTAAAGGAGGATATGGCCTTGCAAGTTGTTCAAGCCGCTCAGAGGGGAGTGGGGGGGCAGACGGCTTGACCAGAGAGGAGGGAAGAGGGGGGGCAGATGCCTGGGCTTTTCTCTCTACTAGAGACATTTCAGCTAACTGATGTAGCGATGTAGTGTATACAGGCACCATCACGAGCTGCTGCGCAGGTGTGAGATAAGGGGGCTTAGGGGTCTGATAAAAAGAGGCTAGGGCAGGTTGCCCAGAAGTTTTGGCAGCTTTCCCAGAAGCCTTGGCACCCAGCCCAGAAGCTGTGGCAGGCTTCTCAGAAGCTTTGGCAGTGTGTCAGGTAATTCCCATGGCATCCGAACATTCTTCACCAAGTTCCCCATCAGAGCCCCCTTCTACCTCAGAGGCCCAGAGGCCCCCTCTGCCTCAGCCCCCCGTCAGATTCTGTTAACAGCCCTGACTCTTCGTCCGCATCTTGCTCCGTTTCTCTCTCTATTTTCCATTCCTTTAAAGCCTCAAAGAGCGAGTTCCAGGTTACTGCTAAATCAACAGCTGTTTTATCTCCTGCTCGAATAACTTGCCAAAGTCTGTCCCCGACTTTCTTCCATGCCTTAACACTAAATGCTGTGTCGGGATCAGTGCCAAAATTCTGTGATTTAGCCCACAGCAATATATTATGAAGCTCATAGTCTGACGTATTAATTCCCTTATTTCTTAACAAAACTTTCCATGTAGACAGAACATTTTCTTCCTCTTTAGATAAATTTTGTCCCATTATTACTAGTTGGTGGCTCACCTACTTCCAGGTGTCTTGATTGGAGGGAATCAGGTCCGGACCTCCTTGTGGCTTCCACCTGCCACTCTCAGCTGCACCAACGCCACCTCCCCCACTACGTCCCAGTGGGTCACGGTTGCCGATTGCTAGGACCCCATATGGGCCCCCACCGACTATGTTCTTATCATGTCGGGGATCACCAAAATGTCGCAGTCGAGGCAGTCACGATATAAAGCAGAGACCACAAGCAGTCTCAGTTGGTAACACTTGGCAACAGTTTATTAGTGAAAATGGCTGATCTTTTATACACTTTCCAGTTGTTTATCCTTCTTCTACCTTAGCTATTGGTCACAATAATTCAATACCATGCCATTGGTGAAAAGTTACTCTGACTCCACCTAACTTCCTAAAAATGCTTCATCCAGCTGCAGAATGCTCTTATCTTCCTTCTCTCGATCTCCTTGGTTACGGCCTTGGAGAAAGCTCCTTATCAGCTTCTTCTTCTTCTTACTTCTCGCTCCTTTAGCTAACAGGCCCGATGGTAGCCCCTTCCACATAGATGCACAGCTTAACAACCCCACTGGGAACAATTCTCCTGATCAACCTGTCTCTTCCATGAGCACAGGAAGATGCCAGCTGTGCTACCGAGGCATGTGGTCACTTTCCTGCCACTGCTGAGCAGGACAGAGCTAAATAAATCCCCTCTGCTATCGGAGGAGAACAGGTACAAGCAGCTCTGCAACTGCCATGAAGAGACAGCAAGGAGCAATTCCTGTCTTAAATGCTGTCGTCACAGCTGCAATTGCAATTGTCCCTCTACCCACAAAAGCACAAGGCTCTATCCTTGGCCTTTGCAGGCACTTTTCCTTCCCCACTGATCACCACATCTAGGAAACTCTGACAGACTGGGAGAACTCCAGGAAGCAGCAGGAAGCCGAGTCAGAGGAGCTTTAGTTTGGACATCAGGAAAAAGGGTTTTTCACACAGAGGGTGATTGGGCACTGGAACAGGCTCCCCAGGGCAGTGGTCACAGCACCAGCCTGACAGGGTTGAAGGAGCATTTGGAGAACAATCTCAGGCACTTGGTGTGACCCTTGGGCTGTTCTGGGCAAGGCCAGGAGCTGGACTCAATGGTCCTGATGGGCCCCTTCCAACTCCCCATATTCTACACTTCTGTGATTCTGAGAACTAATGGGCTGCAGGAGGGCAGAAATAGGTGACAAGAGGAAAGAAGTGAGGTTGGTTGGAGAATAAAGTCCACAGAAGATGCAGGATACAGGACCCTTCCCTCCCACCATTCCCCTTCTCTAGCTCATCCCTTCTCGCTCCCACACACAAAGGTGAAGAACATCACTAAAAGAAGAAGAAGAACCAACTTGACTCCCATGTCACTGCTCATGCAGGAGTCCTATTCTCCACCATGATCCCCAGGGTCTGACTGGCTGCTTTCTGAACAAATTCTGGAGAGTTGGACACCATCTGGAGAAGGCCCCGAGCAACCTCATCCACCTCAGAGTCCATGTCCTTCTTCAAGGTCACAGAGAGCTCTTCCAGAGTGACCATCGCAGAGTAGGACACCTTGGAATGGAGGTTGGTCGCCTGGGGAAGCCATGAGGGGAAACATAAGTGTGGTAGTGTGTTGTTAAGTTTCTTGTGTTATTCCCCCAATTTATGTATTGTTCTCCCCTATTATGTGTAAAATGGTTTCGTTCCCCCAATTTTTCCTGCCACTGCTAGCCTGTCAGCTAAGTTGCTATAGTAACCGCTATTCATAGTTGCCGATATGTAATTGCTCCTCCCCTGGTTTCCCTTATAAGTGAAAGTTGTTTCCTCCCTGTCCAGTCAATCACTCCCTTCCTCCTCCCAGGTTTCGAGAACCTTCTCCTCTCTGGAGATGGTGGTTGGCTGGGGTCCCAGGACACCTCCTTTACCTTTTGATTATTGGTCTCCATGGAGTGTCAGTTCTGTGAAGTTCATCCCCTCACCTTTCCCGATTGGTTCCGCCTGTACCCACCCCCCTCCTTTATAATCCTGTTTTCACCCCCTATGAAAAAACTTTTTTCCCGGTTGGTTTCTCCGCGCGTTTGGATCCCGCAACACCTTCAATAAACCGATGTTTAACCCCCGGGAAATGGTCAGCTCCGTTCCTCTCCTATACCAGCGGTGTACGCCAGTCCGCAGCCAGCACAGCCCGAAGCAATCAGACGCTGAAGGGTGCTGGCCAGGAATTGCAGAGGGGCGTCGGCCTTTCGCCCTCAGCTAGTCGGACTCTAAACTTCGGGCCACATATGCCCCCCTCTGCACATAAGAATCACCTTGAAAAGAAAACCAGTTGCCTTCAGCAGAAGTCCCAGGAAATGACCACACATCCCATTGTGTCCAGAGGAACATAAAAGTACAGGAAGAGAAGGAGAGCACAAGCACAGAAAGGAACTTGCTCTGGCACCAGTTTCTGACTTCAAACCTGCTCACTGCAGGCCTAAAAAAAAAAAATTCACAGAATGTTCTACTTAATCCTTCAAAAATGTCCATTATTTTGATTTTTGACCCTTTTACTAGAAAATTAAAGCAAGGGCTGCTTTCAAATCATGAAGGCACAAGTCATAAAGATAAAAGAGTCAGGTGCTCCTGTTCAAAAAAGCAACACCAGCAGCTGAAGCATTCAGCCAGGAAACAGAAAACACAGGCTCAGGTCTACAGAATAATTTGCAGTGTTGAATTACAACTTGGGCAGAGATTGGGACTCTGGCAAATAACTTCATTAGTGTCTCAGTTTCTGCATTTGCACATTGCATTATAAAGGCTCAACATTCAAAGATGAGTGTCAGATACCCGACCTGCCAGTAAATACAGCTGCATGCACCCACAGATCCCACAGATAGCTGACAGACACTAGAAATCTCAGGTCTAAAACCAGAAATGAAGGCACACCCTGAGCACACATGCAGATGAACAAGCACATACCTACTCTACACATCGTGTATGAAGTATGGGGGGCAATTCAGAACAATGTTCTCACCTCACTGTTAACTGCCAAGCAAACCTCACGGAGTCTACAAAGCAGGACCTCTGAATGTGACCCAGCCAGGTGTTGGATGTGAAGAGTCCCTTCTCCTTCAGCTTCCTGAAAGGCAGAAGATTGATTTTTCTCTCCACCAAGGCAGCACCCTCTGAAATGACCAGGCTGGCAGCTCAGTGAACAATGGGAGGTGCTTTTCAAGCAGTGCTTAATGAAATCGTGGAACGCATTGCCTCAGGATGCTGTGGCTGTCAAAAGCATACACAAACCCAAGAGGCAAAGAGAGGGGTTTCAGAGTGGCATTTAAGAGGACAGCCTTTTTGAAATCTCTGGCACATGAGGCCCCTCTGTCACTGCTTCCTAGGAGCTGTGAGACCGGGCCATGCTGCTGTTTGTTGTCACCTCCCTGTACCTGTCCCTGAGACACAGTGCCACCGGGCTGTTATTGGGGCATTTTCCTTCTTTGCCAGCCCCAGCAGGCATTCAGCAGGGAGAGTCTGCACTGACTCTCTGGAGCTGAGTTTCCACTCTATGATCTCAGCCTCTCTGTCACCCCCCCCACTCCCCCTCACCCATTCCCCAAAAAAGCAGCAGGATGTCTGCTGGGACCCCCTCAGCCTGCAGGAAGGCCAAGTGGGTCCTGGCCTCTCCTGACCCACAGCACAGCTTTCTTTCATCCCAGCATGGAAATATAAAAACTGTATTATCATATCACACAGAGGGCCAGGAACTTTTTATTTTGGCTGCAAGTGTCCACAGGGCATTGGGGAAGAGGAGGAAAAGAGTGTTTTGCAGCAAGCAACCCGGGTACTCAGGCAGGATGGTAGGAAAAGTGTCTGGAAGCTGCCTTTTAGGACTTTGGTGGTTCTGCTGAAGCTTCTGACAGAGCTGATGGGCAGATCCCAGAGCTGTTGAGAGTTCCTGGGAAATTTGTCCTTGGATATGTCTAGGAATGCTCCCCCAGCCATGAACTGCCATCTGTGTCCTGTCCATATGTTACTGCCTTGACTGTTGAGTGTCTGAGGTGCCTCTTGAGGCTGCTATGGACCTCCTTCACCAAAGAATGGGTTGTGATACAACATCCCTTTCTGCTTCTATTTGGGCACTGACAGAGCCTGGAGCTCTCTGGCTCGAGCTTGGGCTCTGGCCAAGCAAGACTGCAAATGAGAGCAGCTCATGGTCCTCAGCTCTTCCCTCCTGCTGGGACAGACAGACATGGCCATGGGGACAGAACGAAGCTGCCCCATCTGCCAGGTCACTAAGAAGGATGTGAATTTTTCTCTGCCCTGTCACCACCAGTTCTGCCTGTGCTGCATCCTGCAGTGGGTAAAGAGAAATCCAGTGTGCCCACTCTGCAGAAGAATGATAGAAGCTGTCAGGTTTTCTGAGTAGGATGAACAGGACTATATACAATGTGCCATCAGCTCCCCCAAACAATTACTAGAGTCCAGCAGGGAGAGAGCCTGGCCACCTTGCTGAAAACAGCCCCCAAGACCCTGTAATGGCTGCTCCATCTTCCCCAAGGGAACACTGTCCCAGGCTGAGCAGGGGCTGCAGGGCCAGAGCCTGTGGATGGCCTCCTGCCCATGGAGTTGGCCGAATTTTTCAAATAACAGTGTCACCTACTGGACCAAAGGTGGCCCTGGCTGCACCAGAAGCTGGAGGGAATATGCCAGCACCAGAGATGGCTGGTTAAGGAATTCATAGAGCAGCATCCTGCACGCCCTCTGTGCCTATGGTCAAGTTGCCAAAATCTTGGTGCCAATACTGCAGCTTCTCCTCTGTAGCAGTCTCAATTGCTCCTAGCATAGTCCAGGGTAAAGAAGCAAAAAGGACCTTTGCATAATCTCCACAGATGTTTTATTCAGCTGTGCAGGGAGATGTTCAGGTCCCAACACCCACACACAGAGGGTCTCACTTTGTCTCCACAGGGGCCTGGGGGCTGATCCTGATCTCGGAGCAGTACAAAGATAAGGGGGGCAATCAGGGAATAGGGAAGGTGTGGCTCAGGAACACAGGAACAGGGGAAGGAGCCAATGGGGTCTAAGAACTTTTTGAGGGAAGCTTCTTGTGTCTCCCTAGACCAGGGAATGGTGCCCCAGGGTCTCCACAGTTCACCGTGTTTTATGTTATTAAGACGGCTTCTCTGAAGGATCAACTGAATCAACACAAAATGACAAAAACAATCAAAAGCACTCATAAGACAATTGTTCAAAATGGAAACAATTCCAAGTTCCCAATGTGCCAACAGCTTTCTTGGAGTGTCTTAGATCTGGCAGGAGGGATGCAGGGTTTTCTCAGCACAGTTTATCAGGAAGCTGAGTCATACATACTGAACCTCTGGTCCATGGCCTCCTCACTGCCATCGTGCAGCAAGGAGGCCCAGAGGCTGCGGTGCTCTGGGCCTGTCAGGGATGAACACAGCAGCTCTGTGGCCAGTGCCAGCTCCAGCTCCAGCAGTTCACGAGAGGAGACTCCTTCCAGAAGCTCTGCTGGCTCCAGTGTGGCAGACCAACAGAGCCCACTGAAAGCCACCCTCCATTGCAGCCACCCCCAGCTGCGCCCATCATCACTGCAGAGCAGGAGCTGCCCCAGAGGAGCTGCGTCAGGAGCTCATGGCAGTGGCAGGTCCCTGTGCCCAGGGCAGAGCCACAGAACCTCTGCTCCTGCCTGGGACAGGGGCTGCTCACCCTGGTGTCCCACCGAGAGGAGGGATCCTGGGCCTCAAACTCTGCCCAGCCCTGCAAAAGGCCACCCCGCCAGCAGTGCCAGCAAGGTCCCTGCAGCCATTCAGTCAAATCAGAGGAAACAAATGTCTCTTCAGCTGACACAGTCTCTGCACACAGCTTTCTCCCCCTTCTCCTGGTGCCTTTCCCTGACTCCAGCAAGAGCTGCAGGAAATGCTGTGTGAGCCATGATGATGGAAGAGCTACTGATAAAAACACTGGGGTGATGCTTTCAGAGGAGTCATGAATGGAAGACTGACCAACCTTCCAGCCAATGGTATGCCAAAAGTTTCCATTCTTTAAATAATTGACTGCAATAAAGTAGTAAAAAGAAAGATACAGAAACAAATTAAATCTCCCACAGCTGCTGGCTTTCCTCAGGCTCCATGGTCTATGTATTGCTAGACTTACTTCATTTAGGCAGAATATTAACTGCCCTGACTTGCTGGAGACTGACCACAAGGTCCCCTCTGTTGTGGGAAGTCACTAAAATTAGCTCAGCAGAGGCATCTTCAGCTGTCCAAGTGTAGCAGAAATACATAGTCTCTGCTTCATGGCTGTGTGGCAACAGCTGCTGGTGTGGGTTTGTCAGCGTTGCTTCATGGATTACTCCTGGGAAGGAATTGTGTGCACAGGCACAGTGTGATGGCTTCGATCTCCTTTAATTACTCCAATCGGATGATGGCCAGAACTTTTAGGCCAAAAGCGTCATGACAGAACAATTTACAATACTCTCCAAACTACTCCTGTGGTTTTGATTTTCTTACTGATTAGGTTCAGTGTCTGGCTTCAAGAAATCAGTCCAGAAAGAACAGGCAAACCTCAGCTTACAAGTAAGAGTGCAAGTCTTTAATCTGCTGGTTTTGCAGCAGGTACAAACAACTTTTCAACATATTTGCAAAACAATCTCTTAGTTCTTGCTACACCTATCCAGAACCTGACTCACTCCTCATTTTATTTTGATTTGAGATCCAAGCATGACTTTTTTCTGGACAGGGAAGTAAGAACCAGCTGCAAATACAGACTACAGGTGTGAAGCTATACCGCAGGAACTCAGCTGTAGCTTGGAATTAAAGGCAAGAAGTGATGCCATGGTAAATGTGAACATTTAGTGCTGACATAGAAGCCTTCTGCAATGCTCTGCCAAACCATGGTTCACATTGCTACAAACTCTCTTTCTGATGTTACAAGGAGTGTTGAAGAGGTGGTTGTAAGTAAAAAAAATAGCCATAATGTGAATTTTTGTTAATACGGCAAACAATGACTATCTAATAATTCAGAGCTCATAGAAGCGAGTATTCAGATTTCCACTTAGTACGTGCTGGCAGGTTTAATTAGAAATCAACAGGTTTATCCAAATCCAGGTATCCATAGGAATTAATTTGCTCTATGATCCACCTAAAAATGCCTCATTGTCTGATAAGTTTAGTAGAAATTTGCAAAGTCAACAGTCCACAGATTTTCATTTCTTGTTTAGTGGCTATTCTGCAGGAAAGCTTTTACAGACTAATCAGTTTGGACGTAATTAAAATGCCAGTACATTTCATCTAGCCATCTTGGTATTTGAACAAAACCATATGACTGCACAGCCCTTTAAAAATATTTTAAAATAAATTTCAAATCAACACTCTGAAAAGGACTCAGAATAAAAACTCTACCCAACTTCAACTCCTTTGGAAAGTGTTGGGGAAGTGTTGACCTGAAACAAATTGTGAATTTGTTAAGCTTTAACAGGCAGTGCTTAGTCGTACCTTCCCTCACACCAGCAGTTAATGTGTGCAAGTGGATGTCTTAGCCTTGAGAATAAAGACAGTGGGCCTACTGAGGAGGTAGCTGCAATGCATTCAAGGAGAAGAAGGCTCCTAACCATGGAAGGAGAATTTGAGGAATGGGATGTTCACCACATGACTACCAGAGACCCTCAAGAGACTCCTACTCTAAATGTCAGTAATTTTGGGGAAGTGATTTAAACATGTCAAATACTTTGTGAGAATGTTTAGCCTGTGAGTTTGAGCAAAGTAATGAATAAAAGTAATGAAAGTAATGTCTTAATTCCATGGATACTAACACATGGTTGTGCAAGTTTCAGGGAAGTGATTCCTCACACACCCAGCACTGAAATAAAGTAATGCCTCTTTTCTAACACTGAGCTGGCAGTGTGGATCGGCCCTGCTTGGCAACATTCATTTTGGTCATTCTTATTGAAGCATAAAGAATAGTTGAAATGAAATCTTTTCCAGCTGTTTCTCTTTGGTTTACCTGTTTGAGGGTTAAAATTCTGTGCTGCAGGTGTGCTGGGTGTGTGCAGAGCAGTGCAGCCCCAGAAACCCCTTGGCTTGCCCACAAGTTGTCATGCCTTGTTGCCAGGTGAGCCCAGCTGTGGCTGGAGAAGGAGCCCGCAGCGCAGTGGGCACCGTGCCCTGCCCAGCCAGGGCTCTCTGGCACAGAGCAGCAGCAGCACCAGCACCGTTCAACCCGCTCCTGCCTTGGCTTCCCCTGGCACACTGAAGCCTCTGGAAATCAGCACCGTCAGCGGCGTTCCCAGCTTGGAGCAGCTGCTGCTGGCGGGCAGATGCTGCCAGTTCGACTGCTGCCAAAGTGGAGGAAAGGCAGAAATGTACACACACCGGAGCCCTGGGCATGTCCAATAAAGGAGCAAATATGTGGGGAGATTTGTTAGGAAGCATTTCAGCTGTGATGCCAACAGTGGCTTCTCTCCTGGTTCTGTGTGTTCTGGATGAGTAATGCAATGGTTGGCTCTGACAATTAAGAAGTAGATGTTATGTGGATGTTCAAATGTGTAGTGATGATATGGTAATTTACCCTCCCACAGTCCTCTTTCTCCTCCCCTTTGTAATCGCCTTGGTAGTCAGGGCATTTGGGGAGGGCTGGCTTGTGACCAGCAGGCAGGGTGAAACAACAGCTGACCTCCAGTCAAGATGCATGAAAGTAATTTCCACCAATGGACAGCAGAGAAAGAGCTGACTGACAAATCTTCTGGAGGAGCTAAGGGTATAAAAGGCAGAGCATCCTTTTTGTAGATGAGTGCATGGCTGCTAGTCACAGAGACTCCCAATGCTAGAAGTTTTCTTATTCAGTCCTTTCTTAAGGTTTACTAAACCTTTAAATTTTGAAAGTGAGAGTCATTTCTCACATGTGCAATGCTTGGGGCCATTTTCTTGGTCTGGTTTCCTTTGCTTGTGTCCCATCTGAGTGCTCAGTTGGGGTACAGGCTGTAGGTGCTTGGGGCACTCCTGGAGTTCCTCTTGGATCCCCTGAGCAATAGGGTTTGGCTCATGAGGGGAATTTGTGCTGCTTTGTGACAGAGAAGAACTTCCCAGGCTCTTTTGTGTTTGCTGTAGGGAAGGTTGGTTATTGCTTTGCATAAATTCACAGACCAACATGGAGCATTTCCTTTGTGATGTCAAGGTTGTCACCTTGTCATAGTGACATCAGAAGGTTGCCTTGGTGCACGGAAGGCCTGAGTGTCAGAGCAGCCCTAGGCCTTGCTCAGATCAGGAGAGCCCTCCTGGTTAGAGCATTGGTCAGTGGGCAGCTTCACTCTGACAGGCCATTTCTTTTTCTTGTGCTGGAGAAAATTTGCACAGCACTGGGACAATGATCCAGCATCTGGCCATGGCAGCTTTTGATGCTTATGGTGTTTGTTTTTCCACACATTACATGACACACTTTGTTCGTAAGTAGAGTTTTCCATTCTACTTAGGTTAGGGTGTATCCTAACCTGGCTTTTCTATGTCTTCCTGCTCTTTCTTGGTGGCTGAGTTTCTTATTTTGAAACAGAAAGAGCATTAGGATGCCACTGGTTTGGTAAAGCTCCTGTCAAGACGTTCAGCTAAAAAGGGGGTGTCTGTAGCCACAGGGACAGCATTTGCAGGGGAACTTCAGGGCTTCCGTTCCCTCCACGGGAGAGTCTGTGGCAGCAGAGTCTGTCATTTCCTCAGTTTGCTGGGTCAAGCAGGACAACTTCCAAAATGCAGACTGGGATGCCTTCTCAGAAGGCCTTCTAAAGATTTTGTAGTTCTCCCCAGAACTCAGGGAAAGCTTCTTTTATTCCAAATTTTGTAATGAAAGGATTTGACTGTCTATTTTGACCCTTGACTGAGTGCTAAAGTAGTGATTCCTTTTGCTGTGAAATGCAAACGCCAAAGAAGTGAGTGTCTGCTCCTGAGGCCTGGATCTGCTGCTGTGCTGTTTCACAATAGAACTGCCACAGCTCATGGGGATTTAGGGCAAGCTTTTCCAGGTGACTGTTTTCAGCAACTTAATGGGAATAAGTGCATGCAACTTCTTTTTTTTAAAAAAGTACCTGAAAGACAAGAGAACAAAAGCTGCTTTATCTGTTGGACCGAACAGAAGCATTGAGTGTTGAAGAACAATTTGCATTTTCTTGATCATGTTTGTATTTACTGGCTGAACAGGCCGAAGTGTAGGCACAACCAAGATTATTGTCCTGATCTCTTGCTGGCTGTGTGAAAGAACTATGTCACGTGGAGGGATGTTGATAAAGAAAAATACTCTCTGTTTGGGTTGACTTCTTCTCTTCTGTGGGATTCAGCAGCCCAGGCAGTTTTCTCACAGCACTTGTTCATTTTCCCTTACAGGTCACCTGAAACATGTATTCAGAGGTGCTGATCCTGAGGTGAGTAGGAAAGGAACATTTCATGTTCCTGGTGCTTAAGAATTGTAGAGCAAGCTGTGAGCTTGGCCTGCAGCAGCAGAGTGTAGAGGGCCAGCTGGGTAGGCTGAAAGAAAATCCATTTCCTTCCCTGCAGCAGCAGAGTGTAGAGGGCCAGCTGGGTAGGCTGAAAGAAAATCCATTTTCTTCTCTGCAGCAGCAATAACAAAGGCATCTCTGGCTATTTCCTAATTTTCCATTTCAGAACTTTCAAGGAATAAAAGCTCATGTTGCAGAGAGAATGTTGCGTCTTGATAGTAGCCAGGGCATAATGTCTAATTCAGAACTATTAGCAATTCTGTTGAATTAGCCCATTTAAATTTAGTCGCAGTGACTTAGAATCCCATTGTTGTACAAGTTTCTGATTTGTCCTTAGTAGTGCTGGTTGTAGAAATAGAGCTGAATAGAATAAAGTGCTGAATAGAAATAAGGTTATAAATTATAGGTAACTTTCTGTCCCTCACACTGCTGTCTGTCCACAGATCACAGAACCAACAGCAGTCTCTCCTCTGGCTCCCTCTCCTCATGGAGAGGAGGTCGAAGAGGAGGCAAATGAGGTGGATGAGCGCCAGCCTCCATCAGTGCTCACACCACAGCCTGAACATTCTGAGCCAGTAAGTGCCAGCTGTGTGTGCTGCTGTCTTTAGTGCAGGGCAGAGCTGCAAGTTTCTGACCAGCCAGCACTTGCTGTTGCTGGCTGAGGATGCTGAGTGCTGGAGTCCTGCCAGGACCTAGTGATTGCCCCCAGCCTGTGACAGCTGGACAATGGGCTTTGGTCTGTCACGTTTAGGCACCAGCTTCCTGGCATTTTGATAGGGGCCAGCCTGAAGCACGAAGGCTCCCTGTTCCCAGAGCAGGGAGCATGTCAAAGACACTGTGCTCAGCCTTGTTGGATACACAGGGGACACTGTAGCATGGAGAGACCTGTCCCCCTGCACAGACTGGCCAAGTAGCTGCAGGCAAAAAAAAATGTTGATCTGACCACACAAGTTCTTTATGGTGCTTTGTCCCCACAAACTTCTTGGGTGTGCTTACTTGGGACTATTTCAGAGACACCAGGGATGCAGAGTTGCTGTTTGAAGTCAGGGATTTTGGTGCTTCTGTTGCTAGGTTGCTCTTTTGCCTCTTCAGGCAGAGCAGCCAGTAGCAGAGCAGATAGGTGCTCTGAGTCTGCCTGTTTCTTGGTCTTTGATAAGCTGCAAGGAGATGACTGTGTTGTCCATGAAGCTGTGGGGGGCCATTCTTGTCTAGTGTGGCAAAAGAAACAAAGTGAGTAGTTCTGAACCCTTCTTCTGAGGCAAAAACCAGATGCTGTGTCTGTTGATACCTTCTATTGTGTAGTCTGCTTTGAAAACTGCATTTGAAAACTGCATTGGAGCCTAGAGTGGGAGCAAAGCTGCAAGTCCTTGACTGCTGTCTTGTAATGCTAAAACCAGCATGTACACCTTGCAATGGTGCCTTCAGTATCTGAAGGGAAATGGGCACCTTTGTGTCTGGGGAGCTGTGTGGGCCAAAAGGACACAAGGCTGGCGGCCTTGAGCAGCTGCAGATGAGGCAGCGTGGGGCCAGGGGGCCAAGAAGGCCAAGGGCACAGTGGCTGTGCCAGCAGCAGTGGGGCAGCAGGAGCAGGGCAGTGAGCGTGGCCCTGTACTGGGCAGCGCTGCAGTCACAGCTGGAGTGCTGTGTGCAGCTGTGGGCCCTGGGAAGCAGAAAGTCATGGAGGGGCTGCAGTGTGTGCACAGAAGGACAAGGGAGCTGGGCAAGGGGGTGCAGCACAAGGGCAGGGAGGAGGTGCTGAGGGAGCTTTAGCCTGGACAACAGAAGCCTTGTGAGGGACCTTCAGCATCTCCTCAGTGCATCCAAATATTTGAGCCACTTTTGGAAGTGACTTTACCTCCTTTTTTTCCTTGAGTTTTTTTTGTTTGCTTGGAGGAATACGCTAATTCATTTTCTTTGTCTCCCAACTTATGCTCTTTTCATAATTATTTTCTGCCCTTTTATACCACTGGGACTGGATCTGGTAGAATTTTAATTTTCAGAATATCACTTCTGGAGAATACAGTTTTTTTGCATGAGAACACATCACTGTGCAGGGACCTTGGTGCAGAAGGAGATGTTGTGGTTCCAGGCCCGCCAGTATGGCCTTACAGATCACTTTGAGCTTAGTAGCGCTCATGTCTTTTTGCAGCCCAGGGAATCAGTGTGTGTTGTGTTTGGGAACTGAGTAGGAAATCAATGCCCTGGCATTCCAGCTGCTCCTCAGAGATCACAGGAGCTGGGAGGGGCTGGGCTGCATTTCTGATTCCAGCCACTTCAGCACCATCAGTGTGGTGGAGACCAAGAGAAGAACTTGCCCAAGCACAGATGCACAAAGAGTGCAGTTCCCAGCAATGCTCTGAGTCTGACTGCATTCCATAGGGACCTACATGCTCCAGATTCTCCAAGAGTGTGTTTTTTTGAGGCAACAGGAGAGCAATCTCAGGACTGTAGTTGAGCTGGGCACTGGCCACCAAGTTCTGATATCTGTAGCAACAGAGAGGAGAGTAAAGAGAGATTTAAGTAATGAAATCTGTTTATCTATCTATCTATGTAACATTTACATAATTGAATCTTCCTGGTTCTGGTCCAAGGCAGTTGGAGGTGCAAAGCTCACCTAAAGCATCCTTTTCTGGAGAGGATTAGAGACACGTTTCCTTGACCAATTCTGAGCAGGCGGAGATGTTTTCCCCTCCAGATATGGTGGTTTTCCCTTTAGAGCTGTTTTCCTCCTCTGGCCTCTTCTGCCCTCAAGTCCCCAGTTAATTCTTTAAATTTCTGCCTGTCCTAGAGAGGTGGAACATTTCCATGTTTAGGTGGTGTTTGGTGACTCTGGTCACACATGCATTATGTGACACGGTTTCCTTCACTGGCATCCCCAGGGCTGTGTAAGTGCATTTGTTCATGGGGCCTTAGGAGAGTCTCTTTCCCGCAGCAGCAGCAGCAGCAGCAGCAGCAGCAGCAGCAGGGAGCGGTGGCAGGGTCAGGACGAGGAGGAGGTGGCTGCCCTGGCCCTTTGCTCCTGGGCCCCAGGCCAGGAGGGCTCTGGCTGCAGCAGGGCCCCTGCTCTTTGGGCAGCCCCTGGCAGCCTCTGCACGGAGCATGGCATGCTGGCCCGTCCTGCTTGTGCCACTTTTCTTCAGCAATACCCTAGCTCCTCTTCACAAGGAAAAAACTCCAGCAATCTAAAAAGAAATCATTCAAGTACAGTTCTACCTGCCTTTGTATTGTAGTTCAGGGCATATATTTTTTTGTCTCTAATTTCATGATTTTTATGAAAACATGCTGTCGTGGTTTGACCAGGAAGGAGTGGGAATTCTGGGAAGCTGTGGTCAAACCAATGAAGGTTTTGGGTTTGAGGCTGGCACCCGGTGTAGCCAGTGGGGTTTGGACACACCTCCGAGAATACACAGGGGTTAAAAGCAGGGCACTGCCCTTGGCACTCCCTCTTTTGGACATCGTCGGCGAAGAGGTCAGATCTCTTCCCCCGCCCAGCCCGCTGCTGCTGGGCGGGGGGGGGAGGGGCGGCCATGCGGTAGGCCCGGGGCCTGGACAGAGATGGGGTTGAGGGGGCTTCGGGGGGCTTCGAGGATGGAAGGGTGGAAGATCCCAGAGAGTCAGCCCTCGGGCAGCCAGCCCCCCCCCAGGAGAGCAGCCAGCCAGAAGGAGAAGGGGGGAGGGAGAGTGCCCGGCCGGAGCGGCAGCGTGTGGGCAGCGTGCGTGGGAGTCGCTCCGGGACCGACAGAGACTGAAAACTTTTAACCCTTTCTTGCATGATTGGGGCCTTGCAAAAATGCTAATCCTCCTCGAAGCTGAATAAGAAGGGAGATGAGAGATGAGATGAGACAAGGACCTGGCCCGAAGAATGTGGAGATGATTGGATGGGGAGAGATGATTTGGAGTGGCCTTTTGGCTGGACTTTTCTCGTGGCTATGGACTCAGTTGTTCCTGTGACGCAGACTGCATTTAGGGGGAGGCAGTGCCTCAAAACCAGGAAGGTTCTTCGTGAGGACCCCCCGGCCCCAGGGGGTTGGAAAAATATGGGGGGGACAGATGTCCCAAAAGCAGAGACTGTGCCTTTTTGGAGTGAGACAAGGCATCCTTGAAAGACAACCCTAAAAGCAGCTCTGGCCATGTCTCAGTGGTGAGAGCACTGGGCATGGAAGGACGATGTTACAAGCGGCAAAAGGACTTTTTTTCCCGGGCGGTGCCGAAGTGACAGAGAAGCACACGAGGTTTCAGTGTGTTTCCAGGAGAAGCCTATGGAACGAGAAGGACTCCTTTCCTCTTCATGAACTGCAGTTTGAGTATACTAAAGTGTGGGGCCAAGGCTGGGCAGTTGGTGTTTTGGGAGAATGTATCGGATTGGGAAAGTCAGGGAGTGGGGAGGAGGAAAGTGGTTTTTTGTAAGGTTTTCAATTCTTTTCTTCTTTTTTCCTTATGGTCTTTCCCTATTTTCCTGTAGTTTAAGTAATAAAGTGTCCTTTATGTTTAAGTTAGAGCCTGTTTTGCTTATTCCTGGTCACATCTCACAGCAGACACCAGGGTGAGGCATTTTCATGGGGGGCACTGGCTCTGTGCCAGGCTCAAACCATGACACATGCATTCATATCTTCACATTTTTGTGGTTTTAATTATTCATATACCTAAACACTTCGTTTTAAATGCCTGATTTATTGCAGTTGGTAATTTTGAGGTAGTATATTTAAAAATGTCATAAAACAACACCCTTTGGGTAGTTTTTCTTACTCTTTAAAAACAACTCCATAAGCGATTTTTGTCTCTCCAAGTTGGTTCATATTTGCCTGTTTTTAAATCAGGGCTACAATACTTTTATAGGATTTAGAGAGGTCCCATGAAATGCACACCAGTGATTCCTCTTGTGGAATATCATGGCCCTACCATAAGCCTCTATTTACTTTTTTTTCTCTCATTAGCTCAACTGCAAACACATTTGTTTAGTTGCAAACTTACACAAGATGAGCAAAATCAAAATGATGTGATGGGCCTTTGGGAGCTCCTTGCTGATCTTTCTGCTTCTTCAGCTGAGCAAGGCTCTGATCCAGGGAAAGAGATTGCACTTAGTGCTACACAACCACTTGGCTGGAACTCTGCTGATTTCTAGGAACAGCTGGATGCCTCTGTCTCCCCAGGATGCTTTGGCTGAGCCAAGCTTTGCTGGGTTTTGGCTGCAAATACCATTGCCTTTGCTTTCTTATATCCACAAGTACCATGGCTGGGCAAAAACTGCCACGTGGGCCATCTTCCAAAGGCACTTTGGTCTGGAGTTTGTGAATGAACAAGAGCCTCATCCACTTCCAAAGCACATGAAAAAAAATCATGAAAGTGAACTTCCCGTCCTTAACAAACAACTGACAATTCACAAGTGGATCTAGAGCTTCTTTACGCAATGAAAAGGAAGGCAATCTTCCAATGGAGTTGTGCTTTTGGGAGTTTTTCTTCTGACTCCCACTCCCAGCTGGCACTGGAAAAAGTCACATCTCTGGAAGCATCAGTGTCTTCTGTCTGCCATCAGTTGTTTTGCTGCAACAATCAGAACAGGCATCAGTCTGGAGAGAGGCTCAGCTGATGCTAGCACCAGGAGCTGCCCCAAGGAGAAAAAAGAAATGAACTTTTACCTCCCAAACCCATCTCCCCAGAGGCTCAAGCAGGATTCCTCTGGTTCCCAGAAATACAAAGAAATAGGGCTGAGAAGACCCTTTTTGCAGCTATGTGTTCATGCCCAAGACTTTGCTGATGCCATTTGGGTTTTGCCTTTTTTTCTTTTCTATCTTTTCTGTATTCCTTGCACATCAATTTAGAGCTCTGTAAGCTACTTGATTTGTGACTACTTTTCCCAGTCCTCTTCCATGGCCTTTGCCTAAGCAGAAAGACAAATTTCCAGAGCTCCAAGCACCAGGGGGTAAAAGGCCCCAGTGTTATCTTGGTTCTTCCTGGGACAGACCTCTCCAGGGAGCTGGTGGACTCACCACCACTGCAAGCCTTTGAAAGAAGACTGGATGCGGCACTCAGTGCCATGCTTTAGTTGAGGTATTAGGCCATAGGTTGGACTTCACCATCTTGAATGTGTCTTCCAAGCCAGAGATTCTGTGACTGAGGCAGCTTTTCCTGCAACCCTGGAAAGGGCTGGGGAGGCCCTTGGCCAAAGACGGCAATCAGGGCTCATGGCAAAGAAGCAAAGGGCTCAAGGCGAAGGCTGACAGGGCAGAGCTGCCCCAGCGCGGCCCAGAGCGAGCCTCACTTCCTCCTCCTCACCCTGTGCCCTCTGCGCTGCCCTTTGCGGCGCCGGCAGCTCCTCTCGCTGCGGGGCTCCAGGGCGTGCTGGGGGCCGGGCCCCTCGTCTTCGGGAAGCGCCGGAGCCTCGGAGGCGAGCGGCTGCTGCTGTGGCCGGCAGGGGAGAGCTGCGGCTGCGGCCCCGGGCACGGCGAGCTGCCGCTATGGCCGGCTCCTGCCGCGGCTCCTGCCTCTGCTCCGGCCTCTGCTCCTGCCCTGTGTGCACAGACACGGCCGAGGGCCGCCCGGCAGCTCCATGCCGCTCTGCAGCGGGCCCGGCCGGGCTGCAGCTCTCTGCGGCCTCTGCCCGCCGCTGCCGGCCCCGCCGCGCTCCCGCCTGCCTCTGCCGCAGCCGGGCCCACACGGGAGGCAGCACACTGCGGCCGGCTCGGAAAAGCCCTGCCCGCAAACCGCCCGGCACGGCCTCGGCCTCAGGGCACAGGCTGCCGGTGTCCTCGCAGCTGCGAGCCGGCCCGGGCCGCCTGCCGGCCTCGGCCACAGCTCCCGCCTGTGTCTCCATGGCCGCGGCTGCTCGGCACAGCGGGCTGAGCACAGCCAGCGCCAGCAGCAGCTCCTCACGGGCCCAGGCTCCGGGCGCTCCGAGCCCGCCCAACCCCGAATTCCAGCCCTGAGGGGCTTGGCGTCCCAGTGCATCCCCTGGGGACAGCAGAGCCCATGGTGACACCACCAAGTGACCAATGGAAAATTCACCAAATCCTCATCAGAGACAAGAGAAAACTCCCATGGTGCCTGACAGCCTGAAGCAACTGCCAATTCCAGATCATTCCATCCATGTAGGAAAAGAGGCTTTTGCATTAAAGCAGAAAAGACTTATCGAAAAGGAGGGCAGGAACAAACAACAAAGTTATTTGGACTCATGCTTCTTGTGTCTGTTAAAAAGGCCAAGAAAATGGACTCCTAACACAGCTCTCTCTGTTCATGATGTGGGACAGCAAGTGCTGATGATGTCCAGGAGCTGATGCAAGGGACAGGGACAAGGATGCAGCAGGCACAGTGCCAAGCTGACAGAGGGATGATCTCTGGCAGTGGCACTGAAGGAGAAGAGTTTGCAGGCAGGACAGAAAATGGCTCTTTGTTTCACCTCTTCTTTCAGTGCTGCTAAGAATGTAGCCTGGAGCAAGCTGGGAACACCAGAGCCTGGAGCCCTTTCCAGGCAGGGCTGCATCAGACACAAACTAGCAGAGGACTGAGGAGCCCCTGGGGTGGCAGTGAGCAACCTCGGGCTCTGCTCACTGCTGGTGGCATTTTCTATTGACCCATCTCCAAGGACTTCTATTGTGCTCTGTATCTCTAAAGGCTTCTTCCCCCCTTGTTTTTTTTTGGTTGTCTCCTACACCTTTTTTCTTCAAATTTTCCTACCCTGTCAGCAGCAGCCCCTGTCCAGAACTGGCTCTAAAATATCAGCAAAGCAGCTGGGAACAACGGGTGGAATCCTGCGGCTCAGTAATTCGTATGCCAGAGCCCTGCCTGTGCCTTATGTCAGGACCTCCTTCTCTGTGCAAAAACTAGGAATTAGTGGAGTTTTTTTGCCACAGAGCTCTTGAGAGGCAAATGTTGTGCTAGGTTTCTCAGGAGTGTATCCGTTAAGTTCATTGCTGGCAAAGAGAAAGTAAGGCCAGGGTAGCAGAGCAGCTGGGAGCTGGTCACTCCCTGCAAAGGGCTGGTGTATGATGTGAGAACACCACGTTCCAGGAGGGGCGAGCAGGGTAAATGTGCTCAAGGTGCTGCAAATGAGGTTTGGGTTCACTTAGAGAGTAGTCAGGGCTGGTGAGCACTGCAAGATCCAGCTGCAGTCCCCATCCATGTCCCTTTCAGTGCTGGCATTAGGGTGTCTGCAGCCTGGATGCAGAGCGCCCTGGGGGGCTCCTGAGGCTGCCTTTGCACTCAGGGTGAGGATGCCCAGGAGCCACTGAGGCGGGCAGTGGGGACCAGCGCTGGGGCTTGTGGCCTGGCAGGTGTGGCTCTGGGGGCTCTGACATGCCAGGACATGGGTCACTGTCACTGACCTCTGCAGCCCTGCCTAGCTCTGTGATGCTCCAGGGACAATGGCAAGAGTGGGGAACTGGCTAGGTTAGGGTTTTGCCTGAGCCAGAACCTCTAGGCCAAATGCCAGCAGTAGAGACCCCTGGAGGACCAAGTGAAGGAAGCAGAGGAGGCTCTTCTGTGGTGTAAAGTGCAGCAAATTCATCAGAGGAGGAGGAGGGTAAGGTTCTGCAGGCAAGAATTCCCAAAGGGAACAGATGTTCAAAGAAGCCCCAATCCCCCTGTGCACAGGGTTTTAAAATCTTTCAAAACGGGGTGGACACCATGTAGTAACCAATAAGTGACTCTTGGGGTGTGGTTTTGTGGTCTACAACAAATCAGTACAAGGGGAAGAGAGAGCGTTGGGATAGGGATTGGATCTTAGGGTGAGGGACAGGGAACTTTCTGGAACAAAGGGTAGGGTTTAGGCTGATGGATGGGGCAAAGGGGCCAGGTTGTCTTGACAGACAGGGAAAAATCTGATGAGGAGGGAGGGGATTCCTTGAGGGACACTGGGGTAGGAGGGCATTACATAGGGGAGAGACTAACTGTAATAACTAAGGGAAAACTTGAACATACCACTATATAACAGAACATTTGGCTCAATTAACTAACATACTGCAACACAGAAATTCAGGCTTTCAGCAGCTGAGAGGTGGCACTATTAGAACCCGCAGCAGCTGGTGAAAGCCATCTCTGTCCTTCAGGTTCTTGCTGTGTGGGAAGGTGCTGCGAGTTGTGGTGGCTGCACTCCCCCTTTGCTGGGAGGATGATCTGTACCAGGGGAGAGCAGAAAGCTGCCATGGTGAGCAGAACATGCTCAGAGCATTACAGTTCAGAGAATGGCACTGCCCCTGAAGGGCAAAAAGCTTGAAAGCATAGAATTCTGTGCAGAACCATTGCACAAATTTTCTCTTCTAGAACATGCCCATTTTTGTATACTGTAGATGAATACTCTGAGTTTTATAGAATACACGGGTTTTTTTCTTAAAGGTTTTTGGTAGAACTCTCAAGTTTATTTCTGTTTGTATTTTACATCCAACATGCATACAGTTTTTTTTTTGTTGTTATTATTTTTCTTTAGTAAACACTTAGGGGAAAAATACCTAAGCATTTTTTAATCCTTTGGGATATTGTGATTAATATTCTTAGAAAGAAAACCTTGTTGAACAAGTGTGAAAACACAGAGAGAGGGAAAATAGCATAAAAGTCTTTTAGAACAGGACATGTAATAAGGACTGCAGAACTGAGTTATTCATCCAAGGGCAGAATTAGCAAGATATTTCACCAAGAATACCTGCCAAGATACTTCCTTAAACCTGCCAAGATACTTCCTTAAACCAAGGGAAATGTGACCTGCAGCCATATAAAGTACAGCCAAAGCAAATTAAAACCTTTGGAAAAGAGGGAATTTTGCCAGCGACATCAGTCTGTCTGGATAACTGAGGGATGCCCATCAATATTGCACTACTTTTGCAGTGTGTTGTAATAGCCTGTTTTAAACTTCCGGGTCCCTTCCCCAGGTGTGCCAATACCCCTCCTCCCCTTCCCCCCCTCGCCCCCTGCTGGGCTGTCAATCACTTTTAACATTCCAGCAAGGCGTCGTGTGGTTCGTCACTTTCAAAGGATGCCCCTCAGGCCTGGGGGTCATTGGCCTGTCTAGGTGTCATCCTCCCCTGAGACCCCGCCCCTCCCACCTGATCGGTAGCTCACCTGCCCCTTCCCTCCCCCTCCCCTGGGAGCTTAAAAAGGTAATCAGACCATGCGGACGCGATTCTGTTGGAGCTGTTGCCAAGATTCAGACTTCTGTGACCATGGAATAAAGCTCTGGATATTAACCCTCCAGCAGAATCCATCTCTTTTGTCTTCACCATCGCCCGAAGCCTTCCTCCTGAGGTAAACAGAGTTCCTACCAAGCCTGGACATGTTCAGCTGCCCAGCTGCAACCACCAGCAAGCTAAAGGTGTCTCTGGGTGATACACCACAGCTGCCGCTTTTGGCCCAGCAGCAAGGGTCAGACTGGCCCAGGCACAATCTACCTGGTAATATTGGGATTCATATTCCAATATTTGGCATCCCTGGGTGGGCCAAGCGACTCTGCAGCCCCAGACGGACTCTCACTACCTCGGAGAGGCTTTGGCAGCCGTGCACCCAGCTGAAAGAGCATTGGTTGCATCGCATTCAGCTAGAGACTTTGGGAATATTCCCAGAAGAAGTTTCGCAGGCTGTTCGGCGCCTCTGGAAAGCCCAGCTCCATTTTGGTGAGCAGATTTTCCAGAGGAAGAACAGGGTAGCCTCTCTTGCCCATAGAGAGGTCCTGTTCCGGTGAGGAGACCTGCCTGGACCCTAGCCAGCTACAGCTTCCATTTCGGGTGAGTATCTCTGCTCTTGGTGGAGCAGAAGCTCAAAAAACAGACTCTGCCGTGAGTTCTGTTCCTTTTTTATCTTTGCATTTTGGCTGCGCAGCCCCACAGACGGAATCCATTGCGTTCTAGTTTTTAGCTTTCTGCCACATGTGTTGCTCTCTTTTAGAATTCGCTCCTGTGCGGGTGTGCTCTCTGCCCTTCCCCCCCGGCTCGGCAGTGCAGCGTGCTCGGCTCTCTCGCCGCAGGGGACTCTCTTTCTCTCTCTGTGCGGGGGAGGGGGGATCTCTACACGAGGCCGGGGAGATCTCTCTCAGTGCAGGGGAGGGAGGCTCTCGGTACACGCGGCGTGGGGGGCCCCGGTTTCGGCTTGCCACGTGGCGTGGCTGGTCTCTCAGCTCCGCGGGGGGGGCTGCATTCCATGGTGGGGGAGGCTTTGTGTCTGCCTCGGCTCGGCAGGGAGTGTCCTCCTGCTGCTGCTGCCCGGGCATTTTAAAAGCAGTATATACAGCTGCATTGTAAGGCTTTTGTCTGTTTGTTATTGCTTTCCTATCTGTGGTTTTTTTAGAAATCGGTAGCTGATTTTGGCTCTGTTTTTGGTCAGGTGGGATTTAGTACTTTGCCTTTTACATCTAACATGGGTTCGAAACTCAGCATTGTACAAAAAGGAGTGTATTATCATATTGTTAGCATTTTAGTCAGTGGTAATGTGAAGTTCTCAAAAGGAAAATTGAAACAGTTTATAAGATGGCTTTTTCTACACTTCCCAAAAATCTCCCCTGAAGAAATCCACAATATTCAGTTCTGGGATAAAGTTGGGAATGAATTGATAACCTTAGGACAATCTGGCAATGCACCCTCAGCTAAATTTGTGTTTGGGAGTTTACAAATTTGAACAGCCTTGCTCAAACAAAAGGAATTGGAGAAAAAGCCAAATGCCAAGCCATATATCTCTGCTCTCCCTGTTTCTCCCTCTCCTACCTCTAAAACCCCTAAACCTCTTTCCCCAAAACTTGGTATTTTAAAGAGAGCACACTCATTGGGAAGTCGACTCCCAGAGTTTGTTAAAATGTCTGAGTTGTCCTGTCCACAAGGCCCTGGCCAGGCTGGGTGGAATCTTTCCCAACCCCCTGTGTCCCCTCCTCTGAAACCCACAGCACGTGTCAGCTTTCCAGAGAGCAGTGACGCCCAAAATGGCCCCCAGTCCCTAGGGTGTCCACAAGATGGTGGATGCCACGTGGCATCTTCCCAAACCTGGTCTTCTTCTTCCCAAAATCTTCTTAAGCATTCCAAAATTCCATCCCACTCTCCTCCAGTTCCTCGTGACACCTTCCTCCCTCCCCCTCCCTTTCTTGCAGTACCCTCAGCTCCACCCCTCTACTCCTCCCAGGAGGCGTCTGCTGACGTGATGTCACCAGGTGTCCCCGCCCCCTGCCTGCCCCTTGACCCCGCCCCCTGTTCCCACGGTATCCCCGCCCCTTGCCAGCCCCCTGACCCCGCCCCCTGTGCCTATTGCATCTCCACCCCCTCCCCGGGTTTCCACGGTGGGGACACACCCACTGCCTGTCCCCAAACCTGTAGCTGTGATCCCAATGCTTCTGATTCAAGGGATACAGAGCAGGGAACAGCAGACCCAATGCATAGTCCCATGTTGTCACTGTCTCCTGTTACGTTTCAGCCTGCAGCTCAGGGAGGAGCAGCCCCAACTGCTAATTGGAGTTCTTTTGGACGACAATTGATTAAAGAGATCTGTAAATCTCATAAAGAATATGGTCCACACAGTCCATATTTCTATGGCCTTTTAAATTCTGAACTGAGTAGGACTGTGGTGATCCCACATGATTTAAAACAGCTTTTTTCCTGTCTCATGACCTCCACGGAATTCAAATTATGGGAATTAGCATGGAAACAACTGCTGAAAGATGCTCTCCCAGGCTTGCATGCTGATCCAAACACAGCGAAGGACAACAGTGGTAACACTATCACCATTGAGCACCTCTGTGGTGAGGGCCAATGGTCTTTACCCGCAATCCAAGCTACTGCAATTCCTGCAGAAACACTCGAGAAAGTAAAAGAAGCAGCTGAAAAAGCATTCTTTTCCCTCCAACCTGAGGGGTCTTTTGAGCCCTATAATAAAATTAAACAGCTACCATCAGAGCCTTTTTTGAAATTTGTAGAAAGGTTAACTAGAGCCATTGAAATACAAGTTAAAAAAGTGAATGCTAGGGAAGCTATTGAAATAGAGGGGGAAGACCCATCTTCCTTGATCAGCATCAACTCCGTTTATTGACTCAATCAGTCACTTTTTATAACCGTGTTAATTAAGTTCATGCATATTGCAAACCCGAGCTCACAATAGGTCAGAGATAACACACCAACCCCTCCTTTTGTTTCCAATACCAAGATTTGTGTTCTCAAAACTTGCTTTTACTTTCCCAAAACAGCTAAAGATAGAAAATCTACTTGTTATGAGAAAGCTGCCTGAGAACTCTGGTATGCAAGGTTCTCAAGGCCTTCATGTTTGTCACTTTTATTTGTAATTAAAAACAACCTGAGAACTTCTACTGTTTACAGAAACAGGCTGTGAGAATTTACTCCTCACAGCTGCCTTCTAAGCCATTTCCGAAAAAATCCCCAACAATTCCCGGTTTTTTCTTTTTTGCACAAGGAGGTTGGTATGCTGGGTTTTTCTATCATTCCTCTGACCATATCTTGAATACCACCAAGAATACAAAGCAAAAAAAACAAAAGCATTCAAAAGTACACTCAGTATCTCTATAAGGTCCCCCAGCCATGGTCCGAGCAATGGCTTTTACCCCAAAGGGTTAAAAGGCTGTCAGCTGTCCTCCCTCATGTGCACCTGTGGAGGAGGTGAATGGCGAGTCTGAAAATGATCCCTTCTGTTCTTGAGATTTTCACATCCACCCCTTTTCTTGGGTTTCTGAGAAAAGTTCAAAATCAGTTTTACAGACTGTAATCCTTTAGTCATTTGGCTCAAATGGCCTCAGCTGGGAGATTCTCAGTCCTTGGTTGATTTGGAGTAGTGAAAAATTAGCATGCATTTAAAACACTTAAAATATTTAAACTTAACAGACATTTTAAGATCAACAAAACTTACATGTAAAATCAATTAACTCTAATAAAACTTAAACAAGAATCAGAAAAGTTCTATGGGCTGTGTCACACTCTTTGCAACACAAAAATAGGCAATTCCAACAACCATTACATTATAAGCAATATTCTCAGCTAGCAAGGTTTCTCTCTTACAAGGGATCTAAGCTAGGGAAACAAACCAAAAAGGCTATCTCTAATTACAAGACATGCAATCTAACAAATACAGAAAAGAATTCTATGTGCTATAAGGCTTAAACAAAACGCAGGTGTGTTAATATTATTCATAAAAATAAGCTAAAGGAAGTTTGTTTTCTATTCTCAAACAGCAGATATATTTTAAACAGAAACAACTCTACTCACAAATGCTTCTAATTGTTTCTTCCAACTAGAGTCTCTCTAATGTTCACAACAACACTTTGCACACAGGTCATAAAATAAATGCCTATCATAAAAGCATAAATCTATCTAACATTACTTAAACTAAATAGCATTTAGACTTAAAATATTTAAACTTTGAATATTTTAATTTAACAGAATTTAACATTACTTAAACTTAAAAAAATCAGCTGATTTTAAATTCTACATAACCTAAACTCAATACAACCTAAATATACTTAATAGACAATTCAATTCAAGTCATCTAATACCAAACAAAACTCACTATAGAAATAGAACATGGCACCTATTATAACTTACTTATAGGCCTGATTCCAAAATACCAAACCGAAACAACTCTCTTTACGTTTTTGCTGCAGCATTTTTATCTTTGAATACTCTTAAACCTAAGGAGCTTATTCAAGATAAGTGGAAAAACTTATTTTAAATTCAGTGCCTGCTTTTATATTTATCACATCTAAACAAAGCTTAAAAAATACAAAAAACTACACTCACTACATCTTAAATTTTTCAAAATACAATTTCAGTCTGATGCTCCACCGACTGAGCCATCTGGGCCTCTGATGTGCATAAACTGTATTTTATTTCCACCACTATAACACTTTGCTGTTGCAAAGTTCTTAATCTTGAAAGAAATCAAATGCTAGGTGGAATATATAATTTTCAATCTCCTTATACTGAAGCAGTCTGAAAAAGAAAGTTAATTGTATAGTCTGTATGTTGAAATATGTGCAGCACTCTTTTACATGTTTGAAATTTTTCTGTTTTGTTTTATGTTCATTCCAAACACTGCTGGCTCTAGTCTTTGCTGAACACACCAGCAATCCCAATCATGTTAAAATTTCTTTTTCCAAAGCAATTCCAACAAAGCAGCAGCCAAGGAACTTGAAGCAATCAGTTCATAATCTTCTGGTTACGTTATTATGAAGCAAATAATTTTTCAAGTCAAAGCATAGTGTTGTACCATCAACTTTTTGCTCAAACTAAGTGTCCTGATGCTATAAATCTTGCTATTAATTGCTTAGTGTGCTGGAAAGGCTGGGTTTGCACGGACTCCCGAGCTGTCCCCGCTGCTGAGCACCGGCCAGCAGTCTGTTAAGGTAAAGTCTATTAAAGGTTGCCGGGTCTAAACGAAAGCTTCGCCGGCTGCAGGCAGAGGGAAGAAGCACTCGCGCTGGGAAAAAACGGTCCAGTCCCGCACCACCGTCCGCATCGCAGTGGGGCGGCCGCCCCCACGCTGGGCTTCTTTGTTTTGCGAGACGCTAGGCTGACTCACTGCGCGCGCTCCGTCCGTACTGCAGCCATGGCAATGTGGTTACTCCCCCTGCGATGGTTCCGCTGTCCCCACGGTGGCCTCCCGCGATGTCAGGTTGGAGACAGGAGAGGGTACTGATGCTGCAGCGATGACTTCTGTTGCTGCTTGGTCACTGTAGTCCATACTCCCGGGGAAGCCTCCCGACTTCCGTCTGCAAGCGTTCGTATTATGAGGGTCCGACCGGCATTTCCGGCACCAGAGTCCTGCAGCCTGGCATTCCTGGCGCTTATGGTCTATGCTTCCGCATCGGTAACATTTCATACAGCCTCTTCTATTTGCTGGTGCCGATGCAACTGGGACTTGAAGAGATGCAAAAGCGGCTAACCCTAATTGCGCTACGTATTCCTGTACAAGCCTTCGCCAATGAGCATTAGATAACAATTGCTGGGGCTGGGACAGGATCGATTTAGTTATCTCATGGCAATCTTTTTCCAGAAGGAGAAGATTGGCATCAAAGATATAGTCTAACATTTGTTCGGCTGACTCACCCCTCACTTCAAACCGACTAACAGTAGCTTTCGAATCAAAATCTGTAGCCTGCATGCTGCCTGCCCCCTGCGCCGCGGATGTAACAGGACAAGCCAGCTGGGCAGCAGTGCCGATAAGCTCCCCCTCCCATCCATTCACAGCCTGGCAAGCACAGCACCTAGGGCCAGCCTCCGCCACAACAGTCCGCGCCAGGTCGCCCTCCGGCCCAGGGACCGGCTGCTTGATTTTCGGGAGCTGATCGTGCGTTTCTGGCCATGGCTGCTGCGATACAGCAGGTACAGGAGGCTCAAAAGTGCCCTGTATGGGCTGCGGCAGAGCGGATAACAAAGTATTCTGCACAGCTGGGCTTGTCAAGGGGGGCGGCGAGGGCTGCGAAAAAGCGGGCAATAAAGCATTCTGCGCGGCTAACAGTTCGCGGTTAACTACACGCCATAATTTACCCCACTTCTTGGCAGTTTTATCACCATCTAAAGTAGCCTCCCACAATAAATCACCAAATTTACGCCACTCTGACAACTTGTGAACTGTGTGGGGGTTAAGGACAATTCCCTTTTCGTAACCATAAGCTAAAAGTCCTGGTAATTCTTTCTGTAAATCTATTCCCTTGACCTGTCTCTTTTGTAAAAAAGCAATAAAAAAATCATATGTGGCTTGCCTTTCCATTACCTCTAAATCAAAAGCGCGCTTTTTTGCAGCTCTTCAAGGTCGCGGCCACACGTTTCAGCCAGGCTTGTCTGTTACGGACACCTGGAGCACGGCGTGTCTCGGCGTCTTTTCTTCCGCTTTTTTTTTTTTTTCTGCACGCTTCTGCTGTTCCGGCTGCTGCTTGTCCCGGCTGCTGGTTTGGACACAGAAACCCGACCCGTTACTCCTACTTCTCGTGGTGTCGCAATATCACGTCGAGGAGGTCACTATATATTGAAGTGGAGAGAGAAGACCCATCTTCCTTGATCAGCATCGACTCCGTTTATTGACTCAATCAGTCACTTTTTATAACCGTGTTAATTAAGTTCATGCATATTGCAAACCCGAGCTCACAATAGGTCAGAGATAACACACCAACCCCTCCTTTTGTTTCCAATACCAAGATTTGTGTTCTCAAAACTTGCTTTTACTTTCCCAAAACAGCTAAAGATAGAATATCTACTTGTTATGAGAAAGCTGCCTGAGAACTCTGGTATGCAAGGTTCTCAAGGCCTTCATGCCTGAGAACTCTGGTATGCAAGGTTCTCAAGGCCTTCATGTTTGTCACTTTTATTTGTAATTAAAAACAACCTGAGAACTTCTACTGTTTACAGAAACAGGCTGTGAGAATTTACTCCTCACATCTGCCTTCTAAGCCATTTCCGAAAAAATCTCCAACAGGAAGCGATTTTAGAAGAAATTGCATTTACAAATGCAAATGAACAGTGTCGAGCGGCAATCCTGAGCCTTCCTATAGAACCTCCCCCTATACTAAAAGATATGCTTCTAGTCTGTAACAGGAAAGTACCTCTGATGAGTGTGGCTGAAGACACCAGACCAAGGCTGCTGCCAAGACCACCTCAGCGTTGCCAGCCGTTGCCAGCCCTGCACCTTTTCCCTCAGCACAGCAGTACCCTGGGCAGCAGCGGAGACCAGCATTGGTTGAGCCCACAAAACCATGCCTGCTTTGTAACAACCTTGGGCACTGGAGTAACCAGTGCCCCCTGAAGAGGCAATTTGATAAATTCAGAAATAGCAGGGGAAGAGAACTACAAGCCCTCCCTGGGGGGGCAACAACAGCAAAAAAACTGAAAAGGGAGCGCCCGCCTGCCAGGCGTGCAGACACAAAAAGAGCAGGCCAAGGGAATAAGGGTAGCAAAACAAATCAAGCACGCAATAATATTAATATTTGTGTAAGTGAAGCAGGTGCTTCAAAGACCATGTCTGCTGGTACACTGTTGAAAGTGAAACAAAATAACCTTTGTTATGATTTAGGTGATCCTGTGTTAACCACGTCTTCTGCCAATGAGCCTTACAGGTTGCAGCTGACAGAGTCACTCCACCTGAAGGACACTGACTGGCATTTTGTCTCTGTCAATCCTGAACAGAAGGGTACTTGGAACTGAATTCGTTGTAAGTACATCCTCATTGGGGACACCAAACACACACCACAAGAGATCAAGATTGCTCCAGGAATTACAACATCAGATCCTGAGCAATTCGTTCTCGGCCTGCACTGTTTCCACCCACCCCTGTTTCTTCCCAAGGGACAAATTGTTGCACAAGCTATCCCTGTGCCATCTTTACCTGAAAGTACTGAAAAACAAGAGCCCACAGTCGCCCGGGTCCAAGTTATTGGGAAAGAGAAGCCCAAATTATGGTGTAACCTCAGTGGGGGTGGGGAGTCTAAACGCATTGAGATGCTTGTAGACACAGGTGCAGACTGCACAGTGATTCCAGTACAAGACTGGCCAGCACATTGGCCTTTGCAAAATGTTGCCAAGTCACCTTCGAGGTGTAGGAGGTCTGCAATTGGCAAGACAATCCAAAAGCATTATTCAAATCGAGGGACCAAATGGACAATTGGCAAATATCCGTCCATTTGTGTTAGATTATTCAGAACCTTTGTAAGGGAGAGATTTAATGGCCCAGTGGCGTGTCACAATTGATATTCCAGACTCTCCACAGCATTTTTGTGCAGCAGTCATTGAACAACAGCACCCCACCCAAAAACTGAAGTGGAAAACAGACAAACCAGTTGACGTGAAACAGTGGCCGCTCAGTAAAAAAAAAATAAAGATGCTTGAGGAACTAGTGGAAGAGCAACTAAAAAAAAGGCCACATTGTGGAGACCATGTCGCCATGGAACACTCCAGTGTTTGTCATCCAAAAAGCTGACAAAAAGAGATGGCGACTTCTTCACGATCTTCGACAAATTAATAATGTAATTGAAGATATGGGTTCTCCCCATCCTGGTAGGCCATCCCCAACAATGCTTCCCCAAGATTGGAAATTAGCTGTTATTGATATTAAAGATTGTTTTTTCCAAATCCCCTTGCACCCTGACGATGCACCGTGTTTTGCATTCTCGGTCCCCACCATCAACATGGAAGCCACTATGAAAAGGTACCATTGGACCGTTCTTCCTCAGGGCCTTAAGGTATCGCCAGCTATTTGCCAGTGGTATGTCTCTTCCCTGCTTTCCCCAGTATGTGCAGCCACAGAGAAGGCCATCATCTATCATTATATGGATGATATCCTCGTGTGTGCCCCCAATGATGATTTACTCACACATGTGCTTGACCTAAAGATCGATGCATTGATTGTTGCAGGGTTCGAGCTCCAGGAAAAGAAAATTCAAAAGATGCCACCTTGGAAGTATTTGAGCTTAGAAATTGGAAATAGGACCATTGTTCCTCAAAAACTAGAAATCAATCCAAGGATCAAGACCCTTGTGGATGTCCACAAGTTGTGTGGGTCTTTGAATTAGGTAAGGCCGTGGCTCGGTCTGACTAAAGAAGACCTTGCCCCTCTTTTCAATTTATTGAAAAGGGGAGAAGACCCAGGTGCTCCTAGGTCTATTACCCCAGAGACATGGAAGGCTCTAGAAAAGGTTCAGATTGCAATGTCCACACAACAGGCCAACTGATGCCGGCCTGACCTGCCATTCAACTTTATCATTCTAGGTAAGTTGCCACACCTCCATGGAATTATTTTCCAGTGGCAGCAAAAACAAACACCTAAGGCAAAGGACACACCAAAAAAGAACCAGGACCAGAGGGACTCTCTCTTGATCATAGAATGGGTTTTCCTCAGTCACAAAAGGTCCAAGAGACTGACAAAGCCTCAGGAGCTGATAGCGGAACTGATCCGGAAAGCAAGGACCCGGATCAGGGAGTTAGCAGGATGTGATTTTAAGTGCATTCACATTCCAGTTAAGTTAAAATCAGGTCAAAACACTATGAAAATACTGGAACAATTGTTTCAAGAAAATGAAGTGTTGCAGTTTGCTCTGGATTCCTACTCAGGACAAATTTCGGTAGCGCGGCCCGCTCACAAATTGTTCGAACATGATGTTCAATTTACTTTAAAATTGAGAAGTGCCCTAAGTAGGAGACATTTAAACAAGCTCTGACTGTCTTTACAGATGCCTCCGGGAGGTCCCACAAGTCTGTTATGACTTGGAAGGATCCTCAAACCCAGCAGTGGGAGATGAACGTTGCTGAGCTGGAAGGTTCACCTCAGGTTGCTGAATTGGCTGCGGTTGTTAAGGCTTTTGAAAGGTTCTCAGAAACATTTAATCTGATTACAGACTCTGCATACGTGGCAGGAGTAGTATCCAGGGCAGATCAAGCAATACTGCAAGAAGTGTCTAACATCGCACTTTTCGAATTGCTCTCAAAACCGGTAAATTTAGTCACTCACTGAGAGCAACCATTTTATGTGATGCATGTGAGGTCACACTGACTTGCCAGGGTTAATCACTGAAGGCAACAGAAGGGCAGATGGTCTTGCTGCACCTGCAGTGATGGCCACTCTCCCAAATGTTTTTGAACAGGCAAAAGTCAGCCACCAGCTTTTCCACCAAAATGCACCTGGCCTGGTTCGTCAGTTCAACATCACTCGAGAACAGGCCAAAGCGATTGTGGCCACATTCCCAAATTGCCAACATCATGCACTCCCTACAGTGAGTACGGGAGCAAACCCAAGGAGACTGAACAGTTGTGAACTGTGGCAAACAGATGCAACACACATACAGGCTTTTGGACAGCAGAAATATGTTCACGTTAGTGTAGATACCTTTTCTGGAGCGGTCTATGCTTCTGCCCACACAGGAGAATCATCTATCGATGCTCTTAAGCACCTCTTACAGGCTTTTTCTTTCATGGGCATCCCCAAGGAGCTGAAAACTGATAATGGGCCTGTTTATAAATCCAAGGAATTCGGGAGCTTCCTGCAACAATGGGGAGTAGAGCACAAAACTAGCATCCCCTACTCCCCTACAGGTCAAGCCATTGTAGAAAGAACTTACTGTGATATTAAAAGGGTCCTGGACCAGCAACAACAGGTTCTGAAGGTAGAACCTCCCCACATCTGGTTATCCAGGGCGCTATTCACAATCAATTTTCTGAATTGTTCTTTTGACAGCCTGAACCCACCCATCCTACGCCACTTTGGGGGGAGCAGTCATAGGTTGATGAAAGAAAAACCTCCAGTTTTAGTAAAGGACCCTGAGACTTGGAAAATGGTGGGACCTTACAAATTGGTTACTTGGGGACGTAGATATGCCTGTGTGTCCATCCCCTCTGGTTTAAGGTGGGTTCCTTCCAAATGGGTAAAGCCCTATGTTCCCAAAGTCTCAGAGAAATCTACAGAAGCGCCCCAGGTTGCTCATGCTGCCTGGAGAAGAAAGCGCCGCATGCGTTCTCTGGAGGAAATTCCATTTAAGCCTCCTATCTGGAATAGTTTGTAATATAGGTTTGTCTTAAGTTTCCTTTTACCGTTTTAGATCCTGCTGTTCATGTGCAGTCTCAAGACGCCATGAGACTGAGCCTGCTTCTCATCCTACTTGTGATCATTTCTCCAGCGATCTCCTGGTTAGTCCCTCAGCCCAAAGCAAATGTATGGACCACCCTGGCCAGAGCCCTTGGACAAGATCACATTTGCCTCTCCACCACGACAGCCTCTGACCCCCTGTCAACTTGCCTGGTGGGAGTTCCTTTTAAATCCTCAGTGTTCCCAAATGAAATGTGGAGTGCTTTAAATGAAGTTAATTTACTTGCACCTTCCCCTGGCTGTTACCCTGCTGACAATCCTTTACTGTTTTGGCAGGAGTGGACGAGAAAGTTACCAGTGTCAAAAAGGGAGCCACAAGAGTTCCATCTCTTAGGCTTCATGAATGCGACCTTTTGCAATCACTTTAAATTCAATTCCCGCTTACCATATCATGAAGCTAAACCAAACACCTATCCTGACCCTAGCAACCCACACCACACAGACAAGAACTGGTGTGAAAATTCAGTCTTAGTTATGCACTCATCTGGTGGTGATTACAAGCCTCGTGAACTCCCAAAAGGTGTGTTTTTAATATGTGGAGACAGAGCATTGGCAGGTCTCCCTCCTCGTCTGCTCGGAGGTCCATGTACCTTTGGCAAGCTGAGCCTGTTAACGCCAAATCGAACAAACCTAATACACTGGCAAACTAAAAACAACACACATACATTGGCTATCAAAAAAAGAGACCTAAGGCAATTAGACCCTGACTGTAATTCAGAAATTGTTCACTGGTCCAGATTTAAGGCCACTGCAATTACAATCCTTCTGCCGTGGATCTCAGCAGCAAAAACCATAGGAGAATTAGGCCGATTGGAATGTTGGGTTACAAAACAGGCAAACCTCACTTCTACTGCCCTGAGTGACCTCTTATCAGATGAGGAAATTACCAGGCAAGCCACCATTCAAAATAGGGCAGCCATAGACTATCTGCTGCTTCTGCAAAACCACCGCTGTGAAGAATTTGAAGGACTCTGCTGTCTCGACTTGTCATCAAAAGCAGAGAACGTCCTCGCCACAATTGACAAGATGAAAACCATGGTGAGCGATATCAAGAGAGAAACTGACGACTGGCTGAGTGGACTGTTCAATGGCTGGGGACTCTCAGGCTAGTTGGGATCTATTCTGAAAACTCTCTTTTTAGTGCTGTTTATTTTAGTTATATTATTGTAGTTGTTAGCATTGTTTTTGGACTAATCAAACGCATGGTTCTCAAGTTAATTTCAAGCTCATCTCCCCCTCCTGAGGTCCACCATTTGGAAGCCCTCAGTGCTCCAATGGATGACCTGGAAGCCTCAGTGGAAAACACTGACCCTCCTGTAGAGGAAGAACTGATTTACCAACCATGGTTTGGCAAGCATTCTGCACCACAAACCCAGTCCTCTTCTTTTTAAACAAAACTAGGGGGAGGTGTTGCGGTGTGTTGTAATAGCCTGTTTTAAACTTCCGGGTCCCTTCCCCAGGTGTGCCAATACCCCTCTTCCCCTTCCCCCCCTCGCCCCCTGTTGGGCTGTCAATCACTTTTAACATTCCAGCAAGGCGTCGTGTGGTTCGTCACTTTCAAAGGATGCCCCTCAGGCCTGGGGGTCATTGGCCTGTCTAGGTGTCATCCTCCCCTGAGACCCCGCCCTTCCCACCTGGTTGGTAGCTCACCTGCCCCTTCCCTCCCCCTCCCCTGGGAGCTTAAAAAGGTAATCAGACCATGCAGACGCGATTCTGTTGGAGCTGTTGCTAAGATTCAGACTTCTGTGACCATGGAATAAAACTCTGGATATTAACCCTCCAGCAGAATCCATCTCTTTTGTCTTCACCATCGCCCGAAGCCCTCCTCCTGAGGTAAACAGAGTTCCTACCAAGCCTGGACATGTTCAGCTGCCCAGCTGCAACCACCAGCAAGCTAAAGGTGTCTCTGGGTGATACACCACTGTCGCAGACATTTTTTCATAGAAATCCTTTCTTTCACATTTGTCCATCTTCTGGGAAGCAGAGCCCCAGAAGAAGAATGTAAACAATTGTTATCAGCTGCTGTGAAATGTAGCAGGTGTCCCTGTGATTGGCTCATCTTCCATGTGTACCATTAAAGGCCAATCACAGGAGCAGCTCAGGGACAGATTCCCTGGACACAGAACTTTGTTATTCATTCCTTCTATTCTATTCTTAGCTTAGCAGCTCTCTGCAACTTCTCTTCTTATTCTTTTTAGTATCGTTATAATGTACTATATATCGTATATGAATAAATCAAGCCTTCTGATCAAGGAACAAGATTCTCGTCCTTCTCTCACCACAGTGACCATCTAAGGTCACTGTAATACACCACAGCTGCTGCCTTTGGCCCAGCAGCAAGGGTCAGACTGGCCCAGGCACAATCTACCTGGTAATATTGGGATTCATATTCCAATACACCACATTCCTCAATATTTGCAATGTCTTTTCTCCAGATTTCTGTGAAATGAATAAGCTGGAATTGTTTACCATTAACTTAACCTCTTAGGGGAATTACCAAGCACCATGTATGTTTTTCTGTAGCTGAGCAGGACTTGAGTTTCCCAAATCTTCTACAAAGCAGAAGGGAATCACACAGTTACTTGTGCTAATGTTAATGAAGGGTGTCATGAAAACAGGTGAATGACAGCATTGCATTTTAAAACTTCAACATGCAAGAAAACAGGAGTCCACTTAGAATAAAACATATAAGGCTAGCATAACATCAGAACAGGATAAAATGAAATTCCTAGACAGTAACTGATGCATCAGAAATTTGATGTATCATTTCTGATACATCTGCATGCATTTGCAAACTAAAACAGAAAAGGAAGGGCAGAGATAATAAGGAACGAAGATTTTAAAACTGCACTATGCAGAAGAGACACACGAACCACCAGTGTGAACACAGCTGGGAAATTGAGCTTGGAGATGGATTAGAGTGGAATCACTGAAGGTCTCTGGTGCACATGAGTGCAAAGACTGAGGAAAAAAGGAGAAAAGTTTAATTTCTGAAAGCTATTTAGATTCCTGGAAGCATTGTCTAGAGATCTAAAAATCTAAAGCCTCAGAGAATCTGAACCTAAAACATCCTCAAATGGATTGATCAGGTATGATGTGCACATCTCTGCTGTTTTCAGAGTCAGTGAAATTGACAATGAGTGTCTGGAAATTAGGAATGCCCACCCAGATTTTATCTCCATTACTTTAAGAACACCTTAATAAGGCACTTAAGGTGCCTTAACTGACATTCTCACCCTGCTCTATTTACTTTACATTTGAATACAGGCTGGTAGAAGGAGAGGTCTGGCTTTAATTTCTCCCCAAATTACCTGTTGTACTTTCGGGTTAGAAGTAGATGTAAAATTCAGCTAATCACTCTCTCTATCCATGAATATTCCACTAGTGAACTGACATACAGAACATCCTTTTTCTCTTATGTACCTTCCTAAATGGTGCCCAATGAACAGGACACTTGCATAAATCTCACAGAAAATCACCAAAATTGCTGAAATTAACACTCAATTCCCTGATAAAAGCTTCTGAGAAAAGGCTTGACAGGATCACTGAACAAACTGAAACTTGGAAGAGAAACATATATTTCAGCACTGATCAAGGGGAAAGAAAAAGAAATGCTGTAAAAGTTCCAAGTGGAAGGTAAGGAGAAACACAGGAAGTACAGAAAGAACAAGGCCCTGTCAGACGACCTGTGCAAGGTAACTTTGTGCCCCAGCACTGTTAGAGGACATTCCCTGTCATCGGTGCAAGCAGCTGGAGACATAAATGCTGATTGATTTGGGGGCCACAGTCTTGATAAGTGCAGAGGTGGTTCAATAACCTGGCATGAGGGAGTTCCCTCAGAGCAACTGGGATGCCAGAAAGAAGTGAACAGCTCACCACAGCCTGGCCCACTCAGCTGCTTTTCCTTCTGACCCTCCTGGGGAGGCTCTGACATTTCCTCTTCCCTGATGGAAGCGCAGCTGCTGCCAAGGGAAACGTCCCCACACTCACTCAGTGTTCCCTTTGCTTGCCAGATGTCCCATCTGCTGTCCCTGTCCAGGAGAGCTGCTCTGCACGGGAGGAGGAGCCCAAGCGAGAGCCTGGGAACATCGGCGGCTGCAATCCCTCCTGATCTAGTGCTGTTTATGGATGTGTAGTTAGATTTGGATAGGGAAGGGATATTTACCTACACTGACTGATATTTGTATAGGGATATTATGGGTGTATATTGTTATGTTGATGCGTGTATATTCATCTGTTTACATACTTGTACAGCTCTGTAGCTGTGCATTTCTATTGCTGGGGTTGTATGGATTTTTTTATTGGTCCATTGATATTTGTGTATTTATAGACAGGTTTGTTATGTTTGTATTATATTGTCATGTTATATGTAATGAAATATGTAATGCATGTTTACATCTCTATATTATTATGTCTATATATGTATTTAGTTCTATTTATTATGTATGGAGTTGTATAGTTCTAAAATTCTATTTATTTAGTTCTGGATCTGAGATTCTTTAGAGAGGGATATTGATGTTTCTGTATTTGTATATGCGCTGTATGGTTGTAGTAATAGGTAATTGTGGTGGTTTGATCAGGAAGAAGTGGGAATTCTGGGAGGCTGTGGTCAAACCAATGGATGCTCGGAGTTTGATATTGGCACCTGGTGTGACCAGTGCGGTTTGGACACACCTCCGAGAATACACAGGGGTTAAAAAGCAGAGTTTCAGCCCTGAGAGGTCTCTTGGGACATCAAGGCGAAGAGGTCAGATCTCCCTCCCCTGTCCAGCCGCTGCTGCTGGGCGGGGGAGGGGCAGCCATTCGGTAGGCCGGGGCCTGGACAGAGATGGGGGTGAGAAGGCCCTGGAGGATGGAAGGGTGGAGGAGCAGCCCCAAGAGACATCAGGCAGCTATTCCCCCCCCGAGGAGAGAGAGAGAGGGAGAGTCGGCGTCTGAATGTGATAGCAGCCAGCCCAGGAGGAGAAAGGGGGGGGAAGGGTGCAGCCCGGCCGGCCGCAGCAGCAGCGCGTGTGGGAGTATCGGCATCCTGGGACAGACAGAGACTGGAAGTTTTAACCCCTTTCTTACATGATTGGGGCCTTGCAAAAATGCTGATCATCCTCAGAGCTGAATAAGAAGGGAGACAGGAGATGAGATGAGACAAGGACCTGGCCCGAAGGATGTGGAGATGACTGAGTGGGGAGAGGTGATAGGAGTGGCCTTTTGGCTGGACTTTTCTTGTGTGGCCATGGACTCAGTTTGTTCCTGTGACACAGAGACTGCACTTGGGGGGAAGCAGTGCCTCAGAACCAGGAGGGTTCATCGTGAGGACCCCTCGGCCCCAGGGGGTTGGAAAAATATGGGGGGACAGATGTCCCAAAGCAGAGACTGTGCCCTTTTGGAGTGAGACAAGGCATCCTTAAAAGACGGCCCTAGAAGCAGCTCTGGTCCATGCACAGTGGTGAGAGCACTGAGCATGGAAGGAAGATGTCACAAGCGGCAAAAGGACTTTTTCCGGGCGGTGCCGAGTGACATTGGAAGCACACGAGGTTTCAGCATGTTTCCAGGGGAAGCCTATGGAACAAGAAGGACTCCTCTCCTCTTCATGGACTGAAGTTTGAGTATACTAAAGGGTGGTGCCAGGCTGGGCAGTTGGCGATTTGGGAGAATGTATCGGATTGGGAAACTCTGGTGGTGGGGAGGAGGAAAGTGTTTTTTGTAAGGTTTTCAATTTTTTTTTCTTTTCCTTATAGTTTTTTCCTATTTTCCTGTAGTTTAGGTAATAAAGTGTTCTTTATGTTTAAGCTGGAGCCTGTTTTGCTTATTCCTGGTCACATCTCACAGCAGACCCCAGGGAGAGGGTGTTTTCATGGGGGCACTGGCTTTGTGCCAGGCTCAAACCATGACAGTAATAAATTTAATTGTTAAACTTCAATTCAGTAACTTCAATATTTGTGTACAGTGAGTTGTTGCAGAGGACTGCAATAAAGTAATTTTTTTTTTCACTGAAGTTGATATCTGTATATATTTACATAGCACAATTCTCACAATAAATTAGATTTTAATCATAAATTGATATTTCTGTGTTTCTATATTGGTAGCACATGTCTTGTAATTTAAAATAAATTTCATTTTTAAACATAAGTTAATGTTTGTGTATTTGTACATTAGTAATGCAGGTGTAACTATCTGCAATAAATGCAATGTTTCAACTGAAGTAAGCGTAGATTTGTGCTACCCAAAGCCATGAGCAGATGTAAATGCTGGAGGATTTTGGCCATGCAAATCTCCGGCCATGCCCAGCCCATGCCCCACCTGCACTCAGGCTGGGCAGGGGAAGTGCAGGTTTGGGCTGGCAGCAGAGCCCCACATTGGCTCAGAACTCGCTGCAGAGGCTGCTGAGAAAACTCTGGGACTCCACTGAGCACAGAATCCAAGCGGGAGCCACCTGGGGAGGACAAATCCCTCATTGTACAGGCAGCTCTTTGGGCAAGTGCTCCAAGTGTCCCCCTGAAGCTCATCCCAGAGACCAGAAGCCAGCAGGGATCCTGAGCCAGCTCTGCTGCCTTTGGCAGCACTTTGGCAAATGAGCTGCAGCAAGGGGGAGGCAGCAGCAACTGTGACTGCTGCAGGCTGGGGATGAAGGCAGGGCCATGGACACAAGTGCTGAGATGCCCCAAAATCCAGAAGGAGGCTGGGGAGCTGGGAATCAAGTTGGCATTTCAGTGCCAAGTTCTCACAGGCACTGAATTGATGGAATCCCTTTGTGTGAAGTTACCTGGAGGAACTGACAGGGAGTTGCTGCTAGGATCAGCAGTAGCAGAAAGCAAAAATGTACAAACACTAGGAGATCATCTAATATCCCCCACAAGCAATGGCTTCAAAAATGATCTCATATATTCATTATATTATTATATTATATATTATTATATATCATTATATTACGTTATATTATGTTACATTATATTATATTTATCAAAATATATAACATATAATAGGCATGAAATTTAATGCACATGTATTTTTTGACAATTTTATTTTTTGGTATATATTTTCATTTAAGATATATATTTGAAATAGCCTTTCAGCTTGGGAGAGTGAAGATTTACAACAGTGCAAAACCATCTGCCCACACAGCAGTCAGCCCCCAGGTGCGTGCACGCACAAGCACCCGCTGTGCTTGCTCTTCTCAGCATCTTGGGGCTGCTGTTTGCACAGAATTGGGATGAATTTAAGCCGACAGGGCCACGAGTGTGGTGTCCAGCTTGTCATGAACACTCACGTGGCAACGAACAACACAGAGCTCTCAAATCACATTATCACGTCATTTCATTCCTGCTGGGCACTGAAAAAATCTTAAAGGACACAGAAAGGGGGTGGAAAACATTGGCATCATGCCTCTGCTGGTATCCTCCTGGAGGAAAATCTCTTGGAAGCTTTCCAAAACCTAGGAAAACTGCTCAGCGCTAGTAGTCCAATTGTGAATGGCTTTCTTGACTTGGCAAATCTGGGGTGTTAACAATGGATTCTGTCCTTGATTCAAGTCACCTGCCCTCACCTGCAGACAAAAGCACCATCTGCAGCAGCAGCTACATCAGTCAATTTTCTCAAAAAGCTGTGTTAAATTTGGGAGAGGAAAGGAAAACACATCAAACACTGTGGATGAATGACAAGACTCTGAGGAACAGTTCCAAAGCAAAGGGCAGCAGCTTCTCTCTGGGCACTCCTTGTGCCCCAAGGCAGCCGGGCTGCCCTGGCTGCCCAGGACCCTGCGCCCCGCGGGCTCTGCAGAGCTGCACAGTGGGGAGGCAGCTTCGGGCACCTCAGCCCCTGGGCAGGAGGGGCTGCTTGCTCTGCAGGGCTGCCTGTGGGCAAAAGCAGGGTGCTGGCCTTCTGCTCTTGACCCTAGCCTGGCCTTGCAGGGCTAATCCTATTCCCTGTCTCAAATGTGCTAAAGACAGACTTGTTTGTTTCCAGCTCTGCACAGGTGTGATTTGCACCACAAAATACTGAAGGACCAAGGCCTGAACAACAGACCCTGACTGAAGCCTCAACAACAGGACCTGAGCCAAAGCTGTCTCTAGATGACATACCCAACCCAATGTTCTATGTAACCAAGTGTGTTATTATCAAAAGTATTGTTGCATCCATTCACTAGTGAAACACGTCTTCACCTTTCTGCATGAGGAAAATGGACAAGGCCACATGTGGCCTTGGTTCCTCCTTGAGCCCTGGGCAGGCTCAGGGAGAAAACCAAGAGGAGAATGAAACCAGCTGTGCCCCCAGCAGAAGCTCTGGCACATTGCTCGTCCAGCACGATCAGAGCCGGGCTACTCTCACAGCGCACTCGGGAGCCTCGTGGCCACCAAAGGTGGAGGCACCGCAGGATTCCTGGTTCCCAGCCGTGGCTCTGCAGGGCTTGGCTGGGACAGCTTCCCCCAGCTGATGTGCAGCTCTGCATGAAGGGGAAAGCATTCGGCTATCTGGTGGTGGATCTTCCTTAATCACCAGAGGCATCCTTTTGTAATAATGCTGAGGTGCATTGCTTAGCTTATCCTTTCCTGACTCTTTTTTGCACTTTTGCATTACAGTAAATTGCACTGTTCCTTCAGCTGGTGTCTGTGTCTGCATCTCTGACCCTCTCCACCATCAAAACAAACACACAGCCAGTTTAGCATGAGACCTGCCTCTCTGCCAGCTCATCTCTTGGCAAACATCCCTGATGGCCATCTCCACAAATGAAATTCCCACTTTGCAATTTCCTTTTCTGCAGGCAGGTGAGAAAAGGAGCCACTCCCAGTTCTGGACACCTCCAGAAACCAGCTGTTTTCAGCAGTCACAACCCTGAAATATCAATCTCCTTCCTTAACCTGCCACTGGGAGCTCCCACCAAGAGGCCTTTTGTCCAAGGATACCCACAGAAGAGCTGGAGAAGGGAGCAGTTTGAAACACAATTGCTTCAGTGTTTAAACCTGTCTTTATCAAATGAGCACACACCAACCTGTCACAAAGGGAAAGCAGGCAGGAAAGAGAAGCTCCTCTCCCACAGCCGCAAACTCTGTGCTTCCTTCTGTTCCAGCTGGAGAGTGGAGGCCATGGGGCTGCAGCTCACTTTGGGAAGGAGCCCTGGGAACTGGCCTGATCTGGGAGGGTGTCACAGTGCTTGCAAGGGTTGCAGGATGAAGAGAGAGACGAGAATGCTGACCTCATGTTCAGAAGGCTTGATTTATTATTTTATTATATATATTACATTATGACTATACTAATAGGAATAGAGATAAAAAGTTCTCAGAAGGCTAGCTGAGCTAAGAATAGAAAAGGAATCAATAACAAAGGTTGGTGTCCCGGCAGAAAGCGAGACCCAGCTCTGCTGTGAGTGGTCAGTGAATCCAAACATCCACAGAAGACCAATCACGGGTCCACCTGTTACATTCCACAGCAGCAGATAACCATTGTTTACATTTTGTTGCTGAAACACCTCAGCTTCAGCAGGAAAAATCCTAACCAAAGGCTTTTAATGAAAAGATGTCTGTGACATGTCACCTTTCTTTTATTTATTTAAATTAGAAAGAAAAGTGTTTGTAATTTTCTCTGCCGTGCACATGCAGAGGAAAGAACAAACACTTGACAGGTTATCTGTTGCCAATCCAAATCAAGTGCTGGTGTGAAATGAACAGGCAATTTCTTCACCTGTAGAACATACAATTCTGTCAAATCACTAAAACAATCTTACAATATAGAAAATGCAAAAACAATGCAAACGAAATCCAAGTCCAAACAGCTGAGTTTCAGGAAGAAGTCCATGGACTGAAGATGTTCCTCTTTGACATATCTGAAAGTCCTTTTTGGTCCTGAAACTGGCTTGCTGCAGAAAAGTCCATCAATAGTTATCAAAAGTCCATTGACAGTTATAAAACAATTACAAACAATTTTGAGAGAACTTCTGGAATATCCTTTTTTGGCCCTTCAATGCTTCAGAGCTGTTGCCAGCTAATTCAACGCTCTTTTTTTTTTTTTTTTTTTTTTTTTTTTGTGATTGAAAAGAGCAGCAGCAGTAGAGCAGCCAGAGAAAGGCCCTGGGGGGCCCTGGCTCATGGAGAGGGACTAGGAACCCCAGATCTGGCCCACAAAAAGGCAGGCCAGGGCCAGAAGGGGAAAGCAAAACCCCCAAAGCCATCAGGAGGCCAGGCGATGGTCCTGGCCCAGGGATCTGGGCCCAACAACCCCAGGCCAAACCCACGAGGCAGGCTCTGCATTCCCACAGGCCTGCACCCTGCTGCCAGTACAATGGCTGAATCGGTGGTGACACGCTTCCTTTCGCCAAAACCACTGAGGCATGCCAGCAGCAGGGAAATAGAAGAAGCCCCAAGAACCCTCATCTCGGGTCTAGGAATGTTTTTTCCCCACAACAAACAAGCGATGATCACTTCCCGCTCTGCCCTCTGCCTCTGCAATGCAAATGCAACAGGTGTGTCTCCCATCTGCCTCACGGCACCACCCACTCCCGGCTGGGGACCAAAGGCAGAACTTTCAGGACCCACCTGCCCCTCGCCGCTACGGCGTGCAAGGAACAGCAAAGATGGCAACCTCCAAGGGACAGCAACTGACCAAACACCCCCCAACCCGCTGGGAACGCTGATTTTGAACGCCGGCAGACGGGCTGCCCCCGCCCCCAGCTGTCGGGCCATGCCTGTTCCACGGAAGGAGAGACTGATGCCCTCTTCCCCTGTCCCAGCTCTCCCCGCAGGGGCAGTCCCGGGACAGCCCAAAAAACTAGGGGGGGAAATCGCACTGGGTGCAGGAACTGCCGTGACAGCTGCTGCCGGGAGTGGCGGGACTGCAGGCTGCTCTGCCTCTGCGGGAGAGGCTGGCGGGCACAACATGGGGTCGGCAGTGTCTTCTGGCCCTGGCTCTGTTTTCTCTCCTTCCCTGATCTTCTCTCTGCTTCCTGCAGATTTTCCTCTTGCGGGTGTTTCCCTGTGCCTGATCTCTCCCTGCCAGCACTCACAGACCCCAAATCTCTGTGCACTCTCCTTGGCCCTACAGAACCCTGCCTGTTTGCAGGACACTGGCTGGGAGCAGGTTCTGTTTGCAGCTTGAAGAAAGGACAGCTCAGACTGAGCCTGATGAGTCCAGCAAAGGGGATGCTGATGCTGCCCATGGGCAGAGAGGCTGAAAGCACCTTAGGGATCTCCTGTGAACCTGCCGATCACTAAACATAACAGTTTGGATGTCTCAGATACTTGTCAAAATTCATAATCCTTTAAATTTATGCCCCCTCCTTGCCGTTCTCCAATATTAGAAAACTGAATACGAAGTCTTAGGAAATGTCTTGATTTTATCAGAATCCTTGTCTTGGAAATACTCTAAGACTAATCAGAAACCCTCAGCATGTCAGAGTTTCATGAGCATTTAATTGTCCCTGCACCAGAAATACTCAGAGCTGTACTCACAGAGTCTGTAGGTGTCCGGTTTTCGGCTGTTTGGAGGGCCTGGAAAGGCCCGGAGTGGCCTTGGGGCAGCCCACGTATCAAAGGACGAGAAGAGGCTTCAGTTCTTCTTTCGGTCTCTATGTTTATTAATTGTTTATCTAAAAGATTTTCTTTCGGCCCGACAGAGGTCTGCTCAGCAGCCAGCCATGAGCACACTGTCTCGCCCTCTGGACAGTCACCTATCTTTATACCCAAAGTTACGGGTACAATATTTATCATTTTTCCCCAATACCTTTTATCCTTATTGCCCGGTGCACTTTTAGTAATGACCAATCCCAAAGTGCCACCATCACCACAGAAGATGGAGGAGAAGAAGAAGAAGAAGAAGGACAGGACACGCCCCAATTCCTCCATCTTACTTCTCTAAACCCCCCTGTACAGAAATCCTAAACCCTGTGTTTCACCCTCTAATTAACTAATCCCTTCACCATTCACCCCGGTGAAATCCTCCTATCCTCATACAGGTGTCGTCTCCTGTGTAGGGTCAAAGTCCAGCCACCAGACACTTCTGGCAACATTCCAGGACTCCCGAGCCCCCCAAGGGTGGTCTCGGTGACTCGGCACCTCAGTCCTGAGGTGCTGAGATCCCACATGTAGGCATTGGGATGTTCCAGCTTCAGGAGATCACTCCAGGAGCTGCAGCTGCATTGTCCTGCAGCCAGAGGTTCCTGTGCCAAGGGCTGGCAGTGATTTTGCCCCAGGCACTTCTCAGCACCTTCCCAGCCCTGACTGATTGAAGCTCTCTGTGCCTCTGTGCTGTGTCCAGAGTGGCTGCAGGCAGTGCCCCAGCCCTGCTGGGCTGGCAGAAGAGCTGTTCATCAAGAGAAATGTGCATTTGAAGCTGCCTCTGGGCCAGGAGCCCAGCCCAGCTCAGCAGCACAGACACAGAACAAGGATTTTAATGAGCCTCTGGGGCTTTGTGCTCAGGCCCTGAGCATCAATCCCCGAGAGGGATCTGAAGAAACCTCTCCAGAACTCCAAGTCAGAATCCAACTCCAAACTTTCTTGGACTTTTAATGGGTCCCACTGAGGGACACAACTGAGAAAGTGTCCCCAGGCCCCAGGCAGAGCAGAGAACTGCAGACAGTGATGACAGGTGGGGACAAAGAGAAGCCAAATCTTGGTGCCCTGGGGCACAGCAGGGTCTGTGCCACCAAGGGCTGTGAGGAGACACCTTGTCCTGAGGCCCTGGGGCCTCCTTGCACAGCCCCAGCCAGGCTGGGCACTGTCAGCCCCTTGTCCTGCCCTCAGCATCCCCCCCTAGCCGACATCCCAGTGGCCTCAAGGATCTGCTGGAGGGAGTCCCTGGGGAGCCTTGCTCAGGAATGGCCCTGGGGGCTCCTTAATGCTCCCTGCAGGGACTGCAGGTTTTTCAAAGGACTTTGGGTTTTGCTTTTGCCTTGGCATCTCTGAGAGGTTTGTGCAATCATGGCCTCTATTTATCTGCTTTAATTAGTCCCTGGAGATTCTTTGTCAGTAACAACCCTCAGTGGGGCTATGTCATGGTTTAGCCCTGGCACAAAGCCAGTGCCCCCATGAGAATACCCTCTTCCTGGTTGCCGAAGGAAGGGGACCAGGACACCAGTTGGTTCATCACAGGCCCTTCAGGTCCGGTCCGGTCCCGGTCCCTCAGGTCCTTCTGGTCCAGTTTATTGAAGAAAGTATCAAACACTTATACAGCAAATAATAAGCTTATGAATATTCTGTAAGCCAAGCAATCTATTGGTTAAACTATAGCATTAACTCATCTTCATACCTTAGGGATTACACTCTCTTTTCTCATGTCTCTTTCACTGTTTGTTATTATACCACAGCTAGGCCCAAGGACACTGTTATCAGCACAGGTGCAGGACTTGGAATTAGCCATAGTTTTGTACTTTTCCAGTTTCTAGCAGCTAAATTCCCAACACCTGGTGTCTGCTGTAAGATGTGACCAGGAATAAGTAAAGCAGGCTCCAGCTTAGAAATAAAGAAAACTTTTTTAACTCAATTACAAGAAAAGAAGAAAGAAAAAAAAGGGAAAAAAACATAAGGGAAAAAATGAAAAACAAAAACCTTACAAAAGCACTTTCCTTCTCCTCCCCACCAAAATTTCCCAATGCAATACATTCCCCCAAATCACCAACTCTCAGTCCGGCACCACCCTTTAGAATACTCAGTCTTCAGTTCATGAAGAGGAGAGGAGTCCTTCTTGCACCATAGGCTTCCCCTGGAAACACGTTGAAACCTCGTGTGCTTCCATGTCACTCAGCACTGCCTAGAAAATCCTTTTGCCATCGTAACACCTTTCCTTCTATGCCCAGTGCTCTCACCACTGTGCATGGACCAGAGCTGCTTCTAGGGTTGTCTTTCAAGGATGCCTTGTCTCACTCCAAAAAAGGCACAGTGTCTCCTTCGGGACATCTGTCCCCCTCAATTTTTTCATCTCCTGGGGCCGAGGGGTACCCACACTGAGCCCTCCTGGTTCTGAGGCACTGCCTCCCCCTAAATGCAGTCTCTGTGTCGCAGGAAAAAACTGGTTCAGTCTATGGCCACACAAGGAAAGTCCAGCCAAAAGGCCACTCCGTCATCTGTCCCCCCACTCAGCCAGTCTTCTCCACTTCCCTCGGCCTATCCCTTGTTATCTCATCTTTTATCTCTCTTCTTATTCAGCTCCAGGAGGTTCAGCATTTTGCAAGGTCTCAATCATGCAAGAAAAGGGTTAAAAATTTCGTCTCTGCCTGTCCCAGAGCACTGGCACTCCCACGCTGCCCTCACACTCCCCCCCCTTTCTCCTCCTGGGCCAGCGCTGCTATCGAATTCCGATGCCGGCTCTCCCTCTCTCTCTTCCCTGGGCGGGGGGGAGGTTGCTGCCCGATGTCTCTTGGTCTCTTCCACCCTTCCATCCTTGGGCTGGGCCTACCTCATGGCCGCGTGGCTTTTCCCCTCCTCCCGCCAGGGAGTTCTTCCTCTTCTGTTCCACGGAATACAAGGACTTTTTGCATTTCTCTCATGGGTGTCAATACCATTATTAGTTTTTTTGTCTCTGATTCAATTGCATTTTTAGCCTCTAGATCAGTCTAATTGTTACCTTGCTCCTCCTGAGTTGCCCCTGTTTTATGTCCTTTAACATACACCACTGCTGCTTTGTCTGGTAATTGTAAGGTTTCTAACTCTTCTAAAAGAGATTTTTTTGTGAATCAGTCCCTTCCCCTTTGAATTTAACAGCCCACTCTCTTCCCAAATTTTTCCAAAGGTATGCAGTATTCCAAAAGCATATTTTCAGTCTGTATATATTGTTCTCCTTTTCTGTGCTAATATTTCCAGAGCTCCCTTTAGGGCATATAACTCACACACTTGGGCTGACCAGTTGGAAGGTAACTTTCTCTTTTCTATGGCTACCAACCCTTCATCCACTATAGCGTACTCCAATACCCTGTGCCCCTTTATTACCTGTGAAGATCCATCGCTGTACAATTGTTTTCCTCTTGGAGTGGTTGGTCTGTTAGGTCCTCTCTTAATTTAGTTTGATAGTTTATAACCTCTACGTAATTATGTATTAGTTCCTCAGGTGGTTCTCCATACAAAAACTGGACAGAGTTGAGTTGGTTACTCACAATTACCTCTAAATCATTATCTATTAAGATGGCTCCATAATTTAACATACAGGAATCAGTGAGCCATTTCTCAGCCTTTTGGCTTAGGACACTTCTAACTGAGTGTGGAGTGCATATTTTCAATTTTCCCCTAAGGGTTATTATCTTGGTTTGAAAAGACAGTCGTGCGCTAAGGAAGGCAGGAGCCTCCCTTAAAATGGAAAATGCAAACCCCCTTCCCTCCAAATTATTATAATTTTGAAATTGCATGGGGGCTCTCAGGCAAAGATATTGGACCAGGATTAATAGTTCTTTATTAGGAAAGAAAATTAAACAAATAAACAGTGCAGTAATACAAAACAGTACTGATAGAGTCAGAATGTGACCTGACACCATGTTGGTCAGGGTGTTGGTAGCAGTCCAAGTGAAATGGTGGCTGAAGTCCTCCTGAAGTGGCAGATGTGGTTCTGTTGAAGCAATGATCCTGTAGAAGGATGTAGCCTTCCTCTGAAGATCCTGGGATGGTGTAGATGGGCCTGGTCTTCCTCTGGGAATCCAGTGGAAAAGGCTGTTCTGGTGTCCCAAAATCTCTGATTATATCCAGTTAGGAATGCTTGGGTCCTCCCTCTGGGCGGAGCATCTCACAATGGGATGCTGTAATTTTGATCAGTCATGCAGTGACACTCAATGGCTCATTAACAGCAGATATCATCCCAGAGGGAAGATTGTTTTATGGAAGAGATAAAGAAAACTGCCCAATTAACAGAAGATAACTACCTCACCTCTAATGGATGGGAACAGAGCACACACATTGCCTTGCAATCCAGGACATTATCCACCCCTTATTCTATTTCCATCTGCATTGCAATAAAACCTTACACACAGTTCTCACTTAAGACTAGGTTTCCCTGTGGTACACAACGGCTTTCTCCATCTTTCTGCATTACCCACCAAGTGTAACCAGGTCCTTGAGCAAAAACAATCCCAAAGATGGGTTTGTCTTTGCCTGAGGTGGGATTAATCCAAACAGTCTTTCCTAAAATACCTTTCATGTGTAGAACAGGGACTTTGTCTCCATCTGCTGTGTGCAAGGGTTCAGACTGGGCAGGACCAGCTCGATTGATGGACCCTCAGGTATTGAACATCCAGGTGGCTTTTGTTAAGTTCACTTCCCAATTTCTAAAAGTTCCCCCCCCAAGTGCCTTCAGGGTAGTCTTAAGCAGTCCATTGCACTGTTCAACTTTCCTGGCAGCTGGTGCATGATAGGGGATATGATGGAGCCATTCAATACTGGTTCCCTGGCCCAGGTGTTGATAAGGCCATTCTTGAAATGAGTCCCATTGTCTGACTCAATTCTCTCAGGGGTGCCATGTCTCCACAGGATTTGCTTTTCTAGACCCAGGATGGTGTTCCAGGCAGTGGCGTGAGGAACAGGGTTGGTCTCCAACCATCCAGTGGTGGCTTCCACCATGGTCAGCACACAGTGTTTGCCCTGGCGTGTCTGGGGCAGTGGGATGGAATCAATCTGCCAGGCCTCCCCATACTTGTACTTGGACCACTGTCCACCATACCAAGTAAAGCCAGCGGGCTTTACCTGCTGGGCCTGCTTGATCTCAGCACATGTCTCACAGGCATGGATAACCTGAGAAATACTGTCCATGGTTAAATCCACCCGTGGGTCTCGTGCCCACTTAAGGTGGCATCTCTGCCCTGATGGCCTGAGGCATCATGGGCCCATTGAGCTAGGAATAACTCTCCCTTGTGTTCCCAATCTAGTTCTATCTTGGACACCCCTATATTTGCAGCCTAGTCTACCTGCTCATTGTTTTGATGCTCCTCATTGGCTCTGCTCTTAGGGACATGGGCATCTACATGGCAGACTTTCACAGGAAGCCTCCCTACCCTAGTAGTAATGTCTTTCCACTCATCAGCAGCCCAAACTGGTTTTCCTCTATGGTGCCAGCTGGCCTCTTTCTACCTCTCCAGCAATCCCCACAGAGCATTGGCTACCATCCATGAATCAGTGTAGAGGTAGAGCTTTGGCCACTTCTCTCTCAGCAATGTCCAGGGCCAGCTGAACAGCTTTGAGTTCTGCAAGATAACTTGATCCACCTTCTCCTTCAGTAGCTTGTGCAACCTGCCATGTGGGGCTCCATACAGCTGCTTTCCACTTCTGGTTCATCCCTATGATGCGACAGGAACTGTCAATGAAAAGAGCATAGCATGTTTCCTCTGCTGGTAGATGGTTGTATGGTGAAGCTCCTTCAGCCCGTGTCACTGGTTCTTGTTCTCCATCTGTGAGACTAAAATGTTCACCTTCAAACCAATTTGTAATTACCTCCCAAATCCCAGGGCAATTCAGTTTACCTATACAAGCATGCTGAGTGATAAGAGCAATCCACTTGCTCCATGTAGCACTGGTGGCATGGTGAGTGGAAGGAACCTTGCCTTTGAACATCCATCCCAGCACTGGTAGTCTGGGTGCCAGGAGGAGTTGCGCTTCTGTACCAATCACCTCTGAGGAGGCTTGGATTCCTTCATAGGCAGCTAAGATTTCCTTCTGTGTTGGAGTATAGTTGGCTTCGGACCCTCTGTAGCTTCCACTCCAAAATCCCAGTGGTCGGCCTCGAGTCTCTCCAGGCACCTTCTGCCAAAGGCTCCAGGACAAGCCATGGTTCCTGGCTGCAGAGTAGAGCATGTTCTTCACCTCTGCTCCTGTTGTGACTGGGTCAAGGGCTACTGCATGAGCGATCTCCTGCTTGATCTGGGCAAAGGCTTGTTGCTGCTCAGGGCCCCACTGGAAATTGTTCTTCTTGCGAGTGACCAGGTAGAGAGGGCTCAAGATCTGACTGTATTTGGGAATGTGCATCCTCCAAAAACCTATGGCACACAGGAAAGCTTGTGTTTCCTTCTTGCTAGTTGGTGAGGTGGAGACATTGCGGTGATTTTGTTTATGACCTCAGTGGGAATCTGACGCTGTCCGCCTTGCCACTTCACTCCCAGGAACTGGATCTCTCGGGCAGGTCTCTTGGCTTTGCTCTTCTTGTTAGCGAAGCCAGCTTCTAGCAGAACCCTGATGATACTTTCTCCTTTCTCAAACACTTCCATGGCTGTGTTCCCCCACACAATGATGTCATCCATGTACTGCAGATGTTCTGGAGCCTCGCCCTTTTCCAGTGCAGTCTGGATCGGTCCATGGAAGATGGTGAGGCTGTGTTTCCACCCCTGGGACAGTCGATTCCATATGTACTGCATGCCCCTCCAGGTGAAGGCAAACTGAGGCCTGCATTCTGCTGCCAGAGGAATGGAGAAAAACGCGTTAGCAATTTCCATGGTGGCAAAGCACTTCGCTGCCTTGGACTCCAGCTTATACTGGAGCTCCAGCATGTCCGGCACAGCAGCACTCAGTGGTGGAGTCACTTCATTCAAGGCACAATAGTCCACAGTCAATCTCCATTCTTTGTCAGAAAATCGCACAGGCCAGATGGGGCTGTTAAAGGGTGAGTGGGTTTTGCTGACCACCCCTTGGCTCTCCAGCTCTCGGATCATCTTGTGGATGGGGATCATGGCATCTCGATTCATCCAATACTGCCAGCAGTGCGCTGTCGAGGTGGCAATTGGCACTCGTTGCTCTTCCACCTTCAGGAGTCCTACTGCAGATGGGCTTTCTGATAGTCCAGGCAAGGTGTTCAACTGCTTGATGTTTTCTGCTTCCACAGCAGCTATGCCAAAAGCCCATCTGAGTCCTTTTGGGTCTTTGTAAAGCCATTCTGGAGGAAGTCTATGCCCAGAATACATGGAGCCTCTGGGCCAGTCACAATAGGATGTTTCTGCCACTCTTTTCCAGTCAGGCTCACTTGGGCTCCCAACAGGGTAAATTGCTGTGATCCCCCTGTCACCCTGGCAATGGAAACAGGTTCTTCCCCCACATGTCCTGGTGGCATCAGGGTACACTGCACACCAGTATCTATTGTATTAGTGGAGTTCCCCAATGAAGGAGGGAATGATGAATCTGACCTCATGTTCTCAGAAGGCTAATTTATTATTTTAAGATGCTATATAATATTAAAGAATAGAAAACTAAACTATACTAAAGAATACAGGAAGGATACTTACACAATGCTAAAAAGTTAATTATGAAAACTCGTGACTCTCTTCAGAGTCCTGACACAGCTTGGCCCTAATTGGCCAATGAGTGAAAACACAGCAGAAACCAATGAAACAATCACCTGTTGGTAAAAAATCTCCAAACACATTCCAAAGGAACAAAACACAGGAGAAGAAAATGAGATAATTATTGCTTTCCTTTTTCTCTGAGGCTTCTTCGCTTCCCAGGAGAAAAATCCTGGGCGAAAGAATTTTTCAGAAAATGTGAATGCCACAAGTATCATATAAGGCATCATATTTTTGTGGCTCTTATGTGCCAGGCCATCAGGTCCACACAATCCCGAAGATCCGTTTTTGCTGTGCCTCTTCCTGGCTACAGTCAGTGCCCCCCTAGCCCTGGTCATCATTTCTTTCCTGGGCATACATACTAGAGGTTCCTTCAAGGGGATCTGACAGATTATACCTGGCTGCTCGGTCACAGGAGGCTGAGGCTACCTTCACTTTAGTGGAACTCTCTTGGCTGGTGTTTCCCTCCTTGAGTTGACGCACCCGTGCTGCCAGGACAGAAGTGGGGGGGTTTCCCATCCCACATTCCCATGTTTTCCCCATGGTCATGAAGGAAGATCCACAGGTCAGCCCATGGGGTGTACTCTTTCTCTCTGGCTGGGGGATGTTGGGCTGTGACTGGGGCCTGTGATTTGCACTGGTGCCATATGGGAACTGTTCCTCCTCACCTCCTCCCTCATCTCCCTCATCTTCTCTCTGCAGTCCTTAATAATGGCAGAGACATGATCCTGCTTTGGGGTCATTGATCACACTCTCAGAGTTTCTAAGCTTGTTGGTGTCAGAACCCACTGTCTTTTGGTTATTATGGACATTAATTGTTGCAATAAAGGTGGTGTATTGATCTGGCCCCAGATTTGCCAGACTCCACAGCATTTGCCCTGTACACCTGACCTTGTTGGGGTCATTATCATGCTATCCATCCCTCCCAAAGAGTACCTCCAATACTGCCACTTCTCTTAGCTGTTTGATTCCTTCCTTGAGGGTCTTCCAGCACATTCTATGGTGGTGCTCCTGCATTCTTTCTCTGTGGACAAACCTCTCTCTGACACTCATTAAAAGCTGCTCCCAGAGAGAAAGGGACACAGGTTCCCTTACAAAAATCTTATTCATACCTGAGTCCTGGGTCACGGGTCCCAAATTCCTTGCCTCACCACCATCCAGCTGCATGCCTGTACCCATAAGGTCCCAGACCTGTTGTGGTGTGTTGCAATATCCTGTTTTACCTTCTCCCTTCCCCCTCGCCCCTCGCTGAGTGTGCCCTGTCAATCAGGCTAACATACCAGCAAGGCGTCGTGTGATAGGTGACCCTAGTACCTGGAGACCCTGCCCCTTCACCTGGTTGGTGACTCACCTGTCCCCTCCCCTTCCCCTGTCCTGAGCTTAAAATGTGAATGAGACCATGCGGCCTCGATTCTGTTATCAGCAGTAGCCCAGTGCAGACGTCTCTGTACCAATGGAATAAACATCTGGCTACCTTCCAGCAGAATCCATTCCCTTTCTCTCTACCATCGCCAGAAGCTCTCTCCTGAGGAGAACGGAGTCCTGTCTTGTGGACATTGCAATCTGAACCTTTTCTAGAGCTTTCCGTGCCTCTGGGGTAATAGACCTAGGAGCACCTGGGTCCTCTCCCCCTTTCAATAAATTGAAAAGAGGGGCAAGGTCTTCATTAGTCAGACCAAGCCATGGTCTTACCCAATTCAAAGACCCACACAACTTGTGGACATCCGCAAGGGTCTTGATCCTTGGATTGATTTCTAGTTTTTGAGGAACAATGGTCCTATTTCCAATTTCTAAGCCCAAATACTTCCAAGGTGGCATCTTTTGAATTTTCTGTTCCTGGAGCTCAAACCCTGCAACAATCAATGCATCGATCGTTAGGTCAAGCGCATGTGTTAGTAAATCATCATTGGGGGCACACACAAGGATATCATCCATATAATGATAAATGATGGCCTTCTCTGCGGCTGCACGCACTGGGGAAAGCAGGGAGGAGACATACCACTGGCAGATAGCTGGAGATACCTTCAGGCCCTGAGGAAGAACAGTCCAATGGTACCTTTTCATAGGAGCTTCTGAATTGATAGAAGGGACAGAGAATGCCAAACGCGGTGCATCATCAGGGTGCAATGGGATTTGGAAAAAACAATCTTTAATATCAATAACAGCTAATTTCCAATCTTGAGGAAGCATTGTTGGGGATGGCATACCAGGCTGGGGAGAACCCATATCTTCAATTACATTATTAATTTGTCGGAGGTCACAGAGAAGTCGCCACCTCTTTTTGTCAGCTTTTTGGATGACAAACACTGGAGAGTTCCATGGGGACATGGTCTCCACAATGTGGCCCTTTTTTAGTTGCTCTTCTACTAGTTCCTCAAGCACCTTTATTTTTTGTTTACTGAGTGGCCACTGTTTCACATCAACTGGTTCGTCTGTTTTCCACTTAAGTTTTTGGGTGGGGCGCTGTTGTTTAATGACTGCTGCACAAAAATGCTGTGGAGAGTCTGGAATATTAATTGTGACACCCCACTGGGCCATTAAATCTCTCCCTAACAAAGGTTCTGAATAATCTAACACAAATGGACGGATATTTGCCAATTGTCCGTTTGGACCCTCGAATTGAATAATGCTTTTGGATTGCCTTGCCAATTGCAGACCTCCTACACCTCGAAGGTGACCAACAACATTTTGTAAAGGCCAGTGTGCTGGCCAGTCTTGTACTGGAATCACTGTGCAGTCTGCACCTGTGTCTACAAGCATCTCAATGCGTTTAGACTCCCCACCCCCACTGACATTGCACCACAATTTGGGTTTATCTGTCCCAATAACTTGGACCCGGGCGACTGTGGGCCCTTGTTTATCGACATTTTCAGGTAAAGATGGCACAGGGATAGCTTGAGCAACAATTTGTCCCTTGGGAAGAAACAGGGGTGGGTGGAAACAGTGCAGGCTGAGAACAAATTGCTTGGGATCAGATGTTGTTATTCCCGGAGCAATTTCGATCTCTTGTGGTGTGTTTTTGTCCCCAGTGATGATGTACTTACAACGAATCTGGTTCCAAGTACCTTTCTGTTCAGGATTTACAGAGACAATATGCCAGTCAGTGTCCTTCAGGTGGAGTGACTCTGTCAGCTGCAACCTGTAAGGCTCATTGACAGAAGATGCGGTTAATACAGAATTACTTAAATCATAACAAAGGTTGTTTTGTTTCACTTTCAACAGTGGACTAGCAGACTTGGTCTTTGAAGCACCTGCTTCACTTACACAAATGTTAATATTATCGCGCGCTTGATTTGTTTTGCTACCCTTATTCTCTTGGCCTGCTCTTTTTATGTCTGCACGCCTGGCAGGCTGGCGCTTTATTCTTCGTTTTTTTGTAGTTGACCCCCAGGGAGGGCTTGTAGTTCTCCTCCCCTGCCATTTCTGAATTCATCAAATTCCCTTTTCAGGGGGCACTGGTTACTCCAGTGCCCTAGCTTATTACAAAGCAGGCATGGTTTAGTGGGCTCAACCATTGCCGGTCTCCGCTGCTGCCCAGGGTACTGCTGTGCTGAAAGAGAAGGTGCAGGGCTGGCAACAGCAACACGCTGAGGTGGTCTTGGCAGCAGCCTTGGTCTGGAGTCTTCAGCAACACTCATCAGAGGCACTTTCCTGTTACAGACTAGAAGCATATCTTTTAATGTAGGGGAAGGTTCCATAGGAAGGCTCAGGATTGCCGCTCGACACTGTTCATTTGCATTTGTAAACGCTATTTCTTCTAAAATTGCTTCCCTTGCATTTTCCTTTTTAACTTGTATTTCAATGGCTCTAGTTAGCCTTTCTACAAATTTCACAAAAGGCTCTGATGGTAGTTGTTTGATTTTACTATAGGGCTCAAAAGGCCCCTCAGGTTGGAGGGAAAAGAATGCCTTTTCAGCTGCTTCCTTTACTTTCTCGAGTGTTTCTGCAGGAATTGCAGCAGCTTGGACTGAGGGAGAAGACCATTGACCCTCACCACAGATGTGGTCAATAGTGATAAGGTTACCATTGTTGTCTTTTGCTGTGTTTGGATCAGCCTGTAAGCTTGGGAGAGCATCTTTTAGCAGTTGTTTCAATGCTGATTCCCATAATTTGAATTCCGTGGATGTCATGAGACATGAAAACAGTTGTTTTAAATCATGTGGAACCACAATAGTCTTACTTAATTCAGAATTTAAAAGACTACGGAAATATGGACTGTGTGGACCATATTCTTTATGAGATTTACAGATCTCTTTAATCAATTGTCTACCAAAAGAACTCCAATTAGCAGTTGGGGCTGCTCCTGCTTGAGCTGCAGGCTGAAACGTAACAGGGGCCAGTGACAACATGGCACTGTGCATTGGGTCTGCTGTCCCCTGCTCCGTATCCCTTGAATCAGAAGCATTGGGATCACAGCTACAGGTTTGGGGACAGGCAGTGGGTGTGTCCCCACGGTGGGAACCCGGGGAGGGGGCAGGGACAGGGAGCCGGCAAGGGGCGGGGAAACCATGGGAACAGGGGGTGGGGTCAAGGGGCTGGCAGGGGGCGGGGATACTGTGGGAACAAGGGGCGGGGTCACCTGGTGACATCACGTCAGCAGCCGCCCCCTGGGAGGAGTAGAGGGGCGGAGCTGAGGGTACTGCAGGAAAGGCGGGGGGAGGGGGGAAGGTGTCACGAGGAACAGGAGGAGAGGGGGATGGGGATGGAATTTTGGAATGCTTAAGAGGATTTTGGGAAGAAGAAGACCCGGTTTGGGAAGATGCCACGTGGCACCCACCATCTTGTGCACCCCCTAGGGACTGGGGGCCATTTTGGACATCACTGCTCTCCGAAAAGCTAACACGTGCTCGGGATTTTTTTGGGGAAAGAGGTTTAGGGGTTTTAGAGGGAGAGGGAGGAACAGGGAGAGCAGAGGCACATGGCTTTACATTTGGCTTTTTCTCCATTTCCTTTTTTTTGAGCAATGCTGTTCGAATTTGCAAACTCCAGAACACAAATTTAGCTGAGGGTAATTTGCCAGATTGTCCTAAGGTTATCAATTCATTCCCAACTTTATCCCAAAATTGAATATTGTGGATTTCTTCAGGGGAAATGTTTGGGAACTGCAGAAAAAGCCATCTTATAAACTGTTTCAATTTTCCTTTAGAGAATTTCACATTACTCTTGATTAAAATGCTAACAATATCATAATACACTCCCCTTTGTACAATGCTAAGTTTGGAACCCATGATAGATGTAAAAAAGCAGAGTACTTAATCCCGCCTGACCAAAAACAAAGCTAAAATCAGCTACCAATTTCTAAAAAAACCACAGATAGAAAGCGATAACGAGCAGACAAAAGCTTCACAATGCAGCTGTATATACTGCTTTTAAAATTCCCGGGCAGCAGCAGCAGGGCATGCCCTGCCGAGCCGGCACACCCTGCCGAGCTGAGGCAGAAACAAAGCCTCCCCCGCCATGGAATGCAGCCGCCCCGCGGAGCAGAGGGAGCAGCCACTCCACGTTGCAGCCGAAACCGGGACCCCCCCCGCCGCCGCGTGTGCAGAGCACTCCCGACCCCGCAGGTCCCCCGGCCACGTGGAAAGAGAGCCCCCCCCCTCCCCCGCAAAGAGAAAGAGAAAGAGAATCTCTTAACAAGTGTCTGAGCACGCCGCTGAGCTGGGGCCGCTCCGGCGCGAATTTTAAAAGACAGTGAAACACACGCAGAAAATAAAGCTAGAACGCTATGAATTCTTGTCTGTGGGGCTGCGCAGCCAAAATGCAAAGGCAAAAAAGGAACAGAACTCGCGGCAGAGTCTGTTTTTGAGCTTCTGCTCTACCGAAAGCAGAGATACTCACGTGAAATGGAAGCTGTAGGCTGGGTCTAGGCAGGCAGGTCTCCACCGGAAAAGGACCTCTCTCTGGGTGCAAGAGAGGCTCCCCTTTTCTTCCTCTGGAAAATCTGTTCACCACAATGAAGCAGGGCTTTCCAAAGGCGCCGAACAGTCCACGAAACTTTTTCTGGGAGTATTCCCAAAGTCTCTAGCTGGGAGTCTTGAAGCCAGGCTCCTTTCAGCTGGATGCACGGCTGGCAGAAGCTTCTCTGAGGAACTGCGAGTCGGTTTTTGGGCTCAGGGTCGCTTGCCCACCCACAGGGACGCCAATATATTGGAATATGTATCCCAATATAACTAGTTAGATGGTGCCCAGGCCAGTTCTGACCTTCGCTGCTGGGCCACAGGCAGCACTGTGGTGTTTTACCCCAGAGATACCTTGGCTGGCGGCAGAGTGCAGCAGGGCACAAGACAGGACTCCGTTCTCCTCAGGAGAGAGCTTCTGGCGATGGTAGAGAGAAAGGGAATGGATTCTGCTGGAAGGTAGCCAGATGTTTATTCCATTGGTACAGAGACGTCTGCACTGGGCTACTGCTGATAACAGAATCGAGGCCGCATGGTCTTATTCACATTTTAAGCTCAGGACAGGGGAAGGGGAGGGGACAGGTGAGTCACCAACCAGGTGAAGGGGCAGGGTCTCCAGGTACTAGGGTCACCTATCACACGACGCCTTGCTGGTATGTTAGCCTGATTGACAAGGCACACTCAGCGAGGGGCGAGGGGGAAGGGAGAAGGTAAAACAGGATATTGCAACACACCACAACACAGACCCAGAGTAACCACGTTGTATAAGCCTCACGTCCCCATCGAACAATGTCTTTGTGCAGATTACAGAGACTTTCATACATCAGGGACTCAGTGATGATCTCAAGCATTGGCTCCCTTGTGGATTGTGAGGGCCCTCCTTTCTTATCCTTATCTGGGTGCTCTGATTTCATATTAGACCTCCTTGTTTCCACATGGCTGACTGCTACTGGCTGTGACTGCCTTTGCAGTTCAGCTGGAACCTGGACAGTTTAACATTTGTGGGTTCCACTGCTGCACCATCAGACTCTCCCTCTCTGAGGCAGAGGGAGGGTTTCTCACCAGCTGGGGAAATGTGCTCCTTCAGCATCTGGCCCATCTCCTTCACCAGAACCCCCAATCTGGGTGGTTCATTTCTGAGGTGGGCCGTGGGGCATGGTCAGGCTCTGGGGCAGCAGCATCCCTTGTCTCTGGGGCAGGTGTCAGCATGGTTATCCAGGTTAATCTTCCCTTATCTCTGAATTCTAAAGAGAATAGTTCTATCAGCAACACCAACCACTGTATGATATCATTAGCATTTAGAGGGGATCTGAACCCTTTGAAAACTGGTGGGGCAGACCCAAAGAGCTGGGTGAAGGGTTGGGAAAATATTTCCCCCAGTGCCATTTCCTCACAGTAAGTACCATTATTAAAGTAACTCCAAAACCATATAGTGTGTGATAGCTCTGAATCCATGTGCCTGCCTTCCAGCAGAAGTTAAAGATCCATGAATCCCTCACCTCGTTAAGCTATAAAGCAAACTGGATAATAGCCACAGTAGCCTTAGTTATGGCTAGCCTGTGTTCCCAGGGATGGCCGGGGTGCTCCTGATGGGGCAGAAGGAAGAGCTCCAGGCCCTCCGTGAGGGTGAGTGAGGGCAGCGGGCTGTCAGTGGGGGCTGGCCATGGCGAGCTGCAATGCCTGGGCAGGGAGCTGCAATCCCTGCTCATGCTGCGGTGGGATTCACTCCTTGTGTGGACAAGGGGTGGCGTGAGCAGAGCACACAGAGATTTCAGGGACATGGGTGAGGGGATTCATGGCCAGCACCTTGCAGCTGAGCCTCCTGGCCCCTCCTTTCTTGTGGCCATGGCAAGTGCTGGGTGGGATGACCCTGGCAGGAAGGTCTCCTTGGATTCCTGCACATCCAGGTTCTGACCATGCCTCTGTTCCTCTCTCTTCCAGCCCTTTAAGCCCTGAGTGAAGACAACAGCCCCGCCCACATAAGCACATTTTTTCCGGTGATGTTCGAGGGAAGAGCTGCAGAACTACTTTCATCTGCTGGCTCAGAAGAACCAGTATCTCTTTAAGTCCTCCAGATCCCCTGGAAGGTGAGACCACCTGGAGACCAGAGGAGACCATCTGGAGTTCCAGGAACAGCTGATGATTGGCACAGCTGAGCCTGTGGGAAGCTCCCATAGCTCCTGCCTTCTCCCTCCCTGTTGATAGCTCCCTCCCTCCAGCCCTCAGACCCTGCCTGTGGTAGTTGGTGTTTTACAGTTGTTTTAATATAAAAGTTAGATTTCCTATGTTAGTCAGTTATAATGGTTTCTCCCATGTATCCCATTTTGTTTCCCCTAATGGTTCAGTCCTAAGTTGTTTACCACAAAATTTTCTCATCACTTGTCTGCCCGTCAGTGTGTCAGTCTCCCTGCTCCTCCCCTCATTCCCTTATAAGCCCTTGTCAATCTCAGTTGTACTACCCCTTACTCTTGTCAGTCTCTGTAGTCACTCCCCTTGTACTCTCGAATGTTCGGTGTCAGCAATGTCTCAATGGTTGATTGGTTTGTGAGGCTTCTTCCCTCCCCTGAATGATCCTTAGTGGAGTTGCTAAGTGATCTGTTCCTCCCCTAAGATCCCCTCATTGGGTGAGAGTTGTATCCACCCCTTGCACCATCTCCTCTTTAAAAATGCTAGTCCGACCCATTTTCTTTGTGACTTGCACCTGACCCCTTTTGGGAATAAATCTTCCATGGAAATTCAGACAAGTGATCCTTCCTTCTTTCCTTGGCCTCTGATTTCTTGTGCTGTGCTTCTGCTGTGTCACCCACACCGTAGCAATTACCGCCACCCTAGACGGTTTCGGCAAAGATCAGGGAGTGGCCACTCTTGCGTGTGCCCTCGGTGGGGTAAGGGTGTGCTAGCCAGAGAAACTCCATCCCGTGGCTGCAGAGCGCTTCCACACCTGCCTGTCCCCTTTCTTCCCTTCCAGCTCATCCCTTTGCTTTGCCTTGGTTTAATAAACAGTTTGGCTTTTTCACTTTACCTGCATCCCTGTGGAGCTGAAGCAAATCCAGGGCCCTGGGACACTCAGGCCCCTCCTGCTGTTTTCTTCCACACCGTGTTTTTTTGTGCACAGACAGAGAAACAAGGGCAGATCAGGCTGGAAAGGTCCCTGTGCTGAAGGTCCAGTTCCACAACACTGTGGAGTTACAAATCTTGCTGAGCACCCTGAAGCCCCTGGAATTTGGAAAAGCCAACCCGAGGATGCTCTGAAGCCATCTGTGAGGGATTCCATGGCAAGCATCCATGGAGGGCAAAGGAGCTTGGAGTGCTGGAAGGTTTCAAGAATAGCTTCCTGAAAGCACAGCAGTGCTCCATTCCTACGCTGGAGGAGAAAGAGGGCAGAACCAGGGACCATCCAGGCTTAACAGAGAGCTCTGGGTGTGCCTAAGAACAAATGAAGCAGCAGCACAATGCCCAAGACTTGGACATGTGACCATGCCAGTGCCCGGAGTGCTGTCAGGCAGTGCTGGGATCCCGGCTGTAGTTCTGCTCCCCACAAGCGAGGAATGGCAGCCCCAGGCTCAGAGCCAGTCAGAAAGCCAAGCAAGGGAGAGCAGAAGGAGGGCACCCTTCCAGTTTCTCTTGGGCATGGCTGCAAAACAGCCCCTGCTGCTTCTTCCTTAGCCTGTGTTTGGGCTGTGCTGGTGGCAGAGCCAGCCTGGCTGTGCTCTGCGTTCCAAAGTGTGGTAAATAGGTATGATTTGTGCTGAAAAAATTGAAAGAGTAATCAATATTGGTACCATAATTAATATTTAGGAATAATAAAACAGTTAAAAGTGGTAATGCCAAAGAAGAGAGGGAGAGGAGGGGCTCCACCCCCCTCCCGGCAGATGTTCCCAAGGTCCACAGGAAAGAGCTCAAGGTGCAGTTGCTAAAAATGAGCAAAACCTGGTTGGGTCCCAGAAAATGCTAATTATAAGGAATTTATTGCCTTGATATGCAGATGCAGTGATACGTTATTCTTGGCTTACCTTGTACTGGTTTGGTGCACATGTGCAACCCAAAGGTGAATTAAAGGACACAGAGGAAGACTACGAAATCTTCATCAGACGGCCCCCAAAAGACTTGTGCGACCAACAAACCAAGTGGTGGCACATGTGCGGTAAAGGTGGTAATGAAGGCGGAGATGGAAGTATGACAAACCGAAAATGGGAGGAGATGGTATTGACACATGGCATATAAGGGGTGATTTGCACTTGGCAAGCTTGTACATGAGGTGACACGGGTCCATGAGCCCTGCACTCCATACCCCTCAGTTATCTTTTGCTTATGCGCTATTATTGGAACCAAATTATCCCTTATTTTAATCACATATATTGCATCCAATCATTGTATCCAATTTTATAATTTTTAACCATTCAATTAAAATTGCTACTACCTGTGATATTGTTTGGTTGTTTTTTTATGATGGGACAATTGGGCAAACATAACACAAAGCCTGTTGGGAGTGGGCATGAAAAGCGCTGTGTGCACAGCAGAGAGTCCAGGAAGGTGCTGGCAAGAGTGTCCTGCAAGGACAGGGCTCTGGGCTCTGGCTGGGAACAGCCTGGTTTTGGTGCTGTGAGCACAGGCAGGAGTTGAGGCAGGTGATGAGGCAGTGGGGAGCTTGTGTTTGTGCGGGGGGGCGTATGTGGCTCGAAGTTCGAAGTCTGGCTAGCTGAGGGCGAAAGGCCGACGCCCCTCTGCAATTCCTGGCCAGCACTCCTCGGCGTCTGATGGCCTCGGGCTGTGCTGGCTGCGGACTGGCTTACACCGCTGGTATTGGCGAGGAACGGAGCTGACCACTTCACCGGGGGTTAAACATCGGTTTATTGAAGGTGTTGCGGGATCTAAACGCGGGGAAACCAACCGGGAAAAGTTTTTGAATAGGGGGGGAAACAGGATTATAAAGGAGGGGGGTGGGTACAGGCGGAACCAATCGGGAAAGGTGAGGGGATGAAGTTCACAGAACTGACACTCTATGGAGGCCGATAATCAAAAGGTAAGGGAGGTGTCCTGGGACCCCAGCTAACCATAACCCCCAGAGAGAAGAAGGTTCTCGAAACTTGGGAGGAGAAGGGGGTGATTGACTGGGCCCAGGGAGGAGACAACTTTCACTTATAAGGGGAAATAGGGGAGGAACAGTTACATATCGGCAACTAAGAATAGTGAGGTTACCATAGCAACTTAACTGACAGGGTAGCAGTGGCGGGAAAAACTGGGGGAACAAAACCATTTTACACATAATAGGGGGGAACAATACATAAATTGGGGGGATAACACAAGAAACTTAACAACACACTACAACATGTTTGTAGAGGGCCTGGGGCTGCACGTCTGAACCTGCATTTGGAAACTCACTTGGGGGAATACAAGCTAGAGCTGGAGTGCCTGTCCTGAAAGGACCTGGAGTCATTCAGCCTTGCCAGCTTTTCTTAAGAGTGTGTTGGTGCTCCCCAGGAAAGCCACACATTTGGGGAAATGCCTCTGGAGGAAAGGGGCTTGCTTCTCAAGCCAAGTGCTTCCCAGGGAGGTCCTAGTGAGGCAGGTGCGAGTGTCCCCCTTTGGCTCTCTGTGCTCCTTTCAATCCTGGAGGCCTGTTACACTTGGCAGAGGGGCAGGGCAAGGGAGAAGGCTGTGAAGAGCAGGTTTGGCATCCACCTGGACCTGCAGAGACCAACCCAAGCACCTGCAGTAGGATATGTTCCCCCCTTTGGGTAGAGGTGTGAGCAGGAGCATCTCTGTCCAGCCAAGAGCCCCAAAGCGCTCTTTGAGAGCTGTGAATTAAAAGGCCTTTACACACACACTTTTCTCATCTTCCCTGCCTGCTGTATTTCAGCTCTTGGCAATATGCATTTGCCTCTTGCCTGGTGGAAGCTTCTGTGGCCCAGGGCCAGCACAGAGCTGGTCTGTGTGGGCCAGGCAGCGTGGAGAGCCTTGGCTGATCTTGATGTGCCCTGGCCTCAGAAAAGGCTTGGAAGGTTTGCCTCCCCAGGCATCCTGCTCATTGGCTCTCCCTGTGCATCTCGCAGAGAACAAGGTAGGCATTTCTGGCAGTTGGGCATCAGCAGGCCTTAAAATGGGGGCGTGTTGTGGAGCGAGCCCAGAGATACCCTGAGAGGAGCCCAGTGCTCCTTGTTCCCCTTTGCTGACCCGTGAGTGTTTGTTTGCTTTCAGGATGGCACTGGCTGTGTCAGGGCTGCTATGTGGACATGAGACAGCCGGTGTCCTGTCCCGCTGGGTCCCAGCAGTGCCTCGCAGCAGCCCTGCACCCATGTCAGGATGCTGGCCAAGAGAAGTCTTGGAAGCTGAGGCAGCTGATTTTAAGCTTGTGCATGTGCCTACAGGTCAAGGCCAAGGGTGTTCCTTCAGGATATAGCAGTCCTGAGGGCTCTCCCTGATTCAAAGACATTGAATCAGCCCTTTTATTGACTTGGCAGGAGGGCAGGAGTCTGCACCCCACTAAAATGTTTCTCTGCCACATATAAATGTAAGTGGGTTGATGTAGAAATTGTATCAAAAACACCATCCATCTTTACACTGCTGAGGTGATTTGATAGGCAGAGCATTAGAAATACATTGTGTCAGATTCCTAGGCTTGAAGCTGATGTCCAGGCACTGGCCAGGAACGGTCTCGATGCCCTAAAGCAGCACAAAGTCTTCCTCATGGCTTCCCTGCACAGGGCTGATTGTGTACTTGCCCTTAGTTCTATTGGCAGACTATGTCTAAAGCTTTTTGTCAAGTCACTCTCATGTCAAGTTAGGCCAGCCAGGTTTTTCTTATGCTAACTGGTGCTAAGTACTTATGTCTGTCTGCGCTAACCACTTGTTTACTAATGTGAATTGCTTCTGCTTACTTATGTCAAACAAAGGCCTTGTTTCATTGCCAAAGGTGCCTGAGGCCCCCTGCTCTTATGGCACCAGTTGCTTTCCTGTGGGATGTTCTACCTCCCTGGAGAGTAAAGAGGGAGCTGGAGAAAGAGCTGGCCAGGCTGCTCTGGATCCTTTACCAGCAGCCCTGGCTGAGTGGAGCAGTCCGAGCTGAGCGCAGAGGTGCCAATGGAGCAGCCGTGCCCAGGAAGGCTCGGTGGGAAGGGTGATCCAGGAACCACAGGCCTGGCAGCCTGAGCTGCCACAGGGGAAGGCCTTGGAGCAGATCCTCCTGAGTGTCATCCCACGGCACGTGCAGGGAACCAGGGCGTCTGCTGGAGGGTGGGAAAGCTCTGCAGAGGGACAGGGACAGCTGGGGGTCCTGGTGGGGTGTTGAGGGCTTCTGTGTGTGAGTTTGGGGGGGTTGGTGTTGGTGGGCTGTGGGAGAAGGTGTTGTCTGGAAGGTGAGAGGTCTAGGCTGGAATTTGAGTCAGTTTGAAGGCAGCATCTGGGGTTTGGCACAGCTTTGGTTACGGAGGGCAGAAAGAATATCTGTGACTCTTCCTGTTCAAGGTCCTGATTCTCCTGCAGGGAACAAGAGGGGAGAGCTGTACTTTACTGGGCACTTAAATTTCTGTACCAGGGGGAGGATTAGCCCCTCTGCTATCTACTCAATTTTTTTGGCTACTTTTGTAACACTGAGTGGACCTTCATTTCTTGAGAGCTTTTATTCCTTAAGATAATTAGGATATTATCACCTCTTCATAGTAAACTGTTTGCAAACCTAAGAATGGCCTTTTTTTTTTTTGCCTCTGTGTAGTGTTATGTTCTGTAAAGTGACTCTCAGTGGATGACATTAAGGCAAATGTGTTGCTGCTTTGAGACAGAAAGCAAAATTCCAACTCTTCACCTTCTCAGGCCTTCCCAATGAATTTGGGAAGTTTGCAACTTTTTGGATCTACTTGAGTTGAGCAATGGGAAGTAAAGCTTTCCTGAATTGAGGATTCTTAAATGCCAGGTTTCTTCTGTGCCTTCGCCACTAAGGTGTTTTTGGGCTGAAGGAAATTACTTCAATGAGAAAATAATTTCAGCATGCAGTGAGAGCTTCTGACCAAGACCAAGTGTTGCCAGCAGTTGCTCCAGGTGCTCCTGCCATCAGCGCCTGCAGGAAAGAGGCACAGCCCCCCATGCACGTGGGCTTTGGCTCCTTCTGGCACAGAAGCCCCCCGGGGGCACAGGTCTCTGGGGCAGGAGTCAGGCACCAGCACTGCCAGGGCTCGGGGTGTGGCAGGTCTGCTTGGGCAGGGACTCTGCCACACCTGCTGATGCCAGCGCTCCCCGGGCCCCAGGCCTCAGAGCAGCATTGGTGACTGGGCCCACACGTTCCTTGAGCATGTGACACCTGCGGGTTTAGGATGGCCACAGGCCGGGACGTGTCCCAAAGAGGCTGTGCCAGTTTCTGTGGAAGGTCCTGTGCCCCTCCCAGCGCAGCTGCGTCAGCAGCCCTGGGGGACCTTCTGCTGCCCTGAGCCCGCAGAGCTGGGCGGCATTTGCTGATGATTTCAGCCATTCCTAAAGACCCTGTGGGGCTGTCTTAGACACTTGGGGTGAGGGATTCCTTCCAACCTGGTCCACATTGGGTGGGCTGGGGGTGGCCCCAGGGCAGGCGGCGGTGTGTGCAAGGGCCCTTTGTGACACAGTGCACTATGGTCACCGTGGCATAGAAAGGGTGTCCTAGGACCCTTTGTGACACGTGGTGACATAGGAGCTGGCGGTGACAAGATCACGCCACAGTGCTCGGAGCATGCGACGGGACAGGACGGGACAGAGCGGTGCCGTGAGGAGCCCCCACACAGCGCACTTGTTCCTGTCTGACCCGGAGCCTTTCTGAGGCGTTATTCCTGCAGCTGACCTCAAGGCCAGACCACAGGTCTTGGTGACCTGTGGCCTTCCCGAGGCTTCTCTTCTGCAGGTGCCCTCGAGGGCAGAGCGTGGGACTTGGTGCTCCATTCCACTCCTCCTGTCCCTGCCACGTCCCTGGGCAGGAGCCAGTGCTCCCAGCATGACCTGGGCTTTGCTGTGCACACAAGTTTGCAGTGCGGACCCTGAAGTCCCTGCTCTGCCGAATGCAGCACGAGGTGTGGTGGTGGCAATGGAACGCAGGTGTGGCTGGGACACGCTGCTGTGCGCTGACACCCACCACTATGCAGTGGGTCTGCTGGCCAGGTGAGACCCCCTTCTCCCCACTGCCTCTGACATTTGTGCTCTGTGCCCAGGGAGCTCCACACAGTCCCCGAGGTCGTGGGCCAGAGGGCCTTGTCATGGAGGGATGGCCAAGCAGATTGGAAAAGGCTGGGAGAGGAGGGTGCCCATAGGGAGCCACCTCCCAAATAGCCCAGAGCCCCTTGCAGGATGCTGGGGAAAGACCAGACCTGTGTGTGTCAGTCCTGACAGAGGTTTGTCCCCCTGACCCACAGTCTTGGTTCCTTTTTCTCCTGCCAGGAGGATGTGCTGTCTCTCCATCCCCTTGTGTTCCCGGATCGCTCGCTACCTGCTCCGGCTGCTCAGTACACAGGAGCCATGCTGGGAGCTGCCTGCCCTGGCATTCCTTGCGGAGGTGAGCCTGATGGCCAGCGCTGCCTGGCTGAGCTGCCTCCCAGGTCTCTGCCCTCTCGGAGCCGCAGCTGCCTGGGACGGTGCCTGCGCCCTGTGCTGCTGCCTGGGCCCGGCCCTGTGTGGCCCCAGGCTCCTGACAGCCGGGTCCCTGTCACTGGCCTGTGCCTTTCAGGGCCTTGAGTGCCTGGACTTGAGTGAACGCGATGCTAACATAGTCCTGCAAATCTTGTCAAGGCAGCTGCAGAGTGAATGCAGGGAGAGGCATCGCCTGGCGCTCAGGGCCCTTCTCAAGCTCACTGATGATCCCTCCATGGTGAGAAGGGCAGCAGCTGAGGCTGAGCTGGGGAATGCAGTCGCTTGGGCTTGGCTGGGTTTTGGGTGCTGGAGCAGCTGCTCCCAGCTCTCCTGCCTCCCGGTTCAGCTGTCCAGGTTCTTTAGGACAGGCCTTTGGCCTCCAGGCCCTGCGGCAGCAGGATAGCATTTCATAAACTTGTCTTCTGCACAAACCAAAAACATGCAGAGCCTGACTGAAAGTCTTGTGGAGCTCCTGTGGGATGGAGAGATAGTTATCATGACAGTCAAGCTATTCAACTCTATCATCTTTAGACAGTAACAGGCTGCTGCCGAGCCCCATCACACTGCAGCTGCTTGAGGCGCTCCTGCCACTCTTTCACCACGTAAGGCTCACTGCTCCCAGCCACAACCACTGGGTGCTACCCAGACACTTTATGCCCTGTGGATTTGCAGGCTTGCGCCAAGCTGAGCTCCATGCAGCCAGTGCTGTGGTCTTTTTTCCTTCCTTTCATACAGGACAATAGCCAGGTGCAGCTGATCTCCATACTGCTCTTCCAAACATTGGTGACTCATTCAAAGGAAAAGGCAAAAAAGGCCCTGAAGACACCCCTGCGCCAGAGCCTGCTGCCACTCTTCCTCCACTGCCATGATGAGAATCAGCGGGTTGCACAGGTGAGGACTTGTGGGCTGCTGCTGTACCCCCGGCAGGGGGCTCGGCTGCCTCCTGCCCTGGCGCCTGCCGGACTGCAGCCTCCTCCAGGCCTTGGCACAGGGATGCGGGTCCTGTGCCCTGCGCTGTGGGGCCATCTCTGCGTCTGTGCTGCTCTCCAGGCTTCTCAGGAAACGCTGCTTTCTGTGGCTGAGTTCCTGAAAAGGAGGGATCTTGAAAGACTGCTGAAGAACAAGAAGCTGTGGAAGTTCGCTGAGCTCCTGGTAAGGACGGCCTGAGAGCGCCAACCTCAGCCCGGAGAAGCCCCCTGAGGGCGATGCTCAGGGTGCGGGCCGGGCAGCTGTGCCCCTGCCCGCTGCTGCAGCCAGAGGCCGCGCGGGCTCTTCTCCAGACTCCCGTGGGCCCGAGCCGGGTGCCCATGGAGCCCCGGCCCGGCGGGGCTGCGGGGCGGCACCGCGGCTCCCCGGGCAGCAGCCGGCCCGCTACCCCCTCCCCTCGGGAGCCCTTGGCTAGGGGCTGCTGGCCGCGCCTCAGGGCTGTGCAGGCAGGGGAGGCCGGGGCTGGGCGCGGGCAGCGCCCGGCCCAGGGGCTGAGCCTGCGCCAACCCTTCCTTCCTGCCGCTCTCTGCAGCTGGCAAGAGGACAGGAGCCGAGCGGCCGAGTACCTGCGCCGGGCCCTGCGCTACCTGGAGAGCCCACAGGAGCCCCTGCGAGAGGCGGCCATCAGGTTCATGGGTGAGCCACGAGCCCGGGCTCCCTCCCCGGCCCGGCCCGCCGCAGTTTGGCCCCAGCCCCGGCTGCAGCCCCGGCAACGCCAGCCGGGCCTGGCGCCGTGGAGCCCTGCCTGGCCTGGGCATTGCTGCTGCCGCCCTCTGGCAGCCGTGCCCTGGGGCGGCAGCGTGCGGCAAGGGCCGGGCTGAGCCCTGCCGGGCCAGCAGCCCGTGTGGCCACAGCGCCGGCAGCGCCGCTGGCAGGGAGCTGTGCCGCTGGGGCCGTGGCAGGCTGTGTTCACAGGCATGGCCGGGCGGCACCTGAGGGGACAGCAGCAAGAGCTCCAGCTCATCTGCACTGGTGAGTGAGTGAGGGCAGCGGGCTGACAGCAGGGGCTGCCGGGGGAGCTGCAAGCCCTGCCCCGGCTGCGGAGGGCTCTGTTCCCGTGGGCAGAGCACACGGAGCTTTCAGGGCCACGTGGGCCATTGGTGGCCAGCAGCTTCGGGCTGATCCCCTTGCTCCCTGCTCCCTCCTGGCCATGGCAAGAGCCAGCTGGGATGGCCCTGGCAGGGGGCTCTCCTGGGCTCCCCGCAGGTCCGGCTCTGACCGTGCCTCTGTTCCTCTCTCTTGCAGCCCTGGAACACCTGACGGAGGACAGGAGCAGTGCCGTGTCACAGCTGGCACTTGAAAAACTGCATGACCTCCTGGCAATACAGCGTGGGCGATATTCCACCATCCAGAGGCTGCACGATCAGCTGCGCAGGGCATGGATCACTCGGCCTCGCCTGTCGGGGCTCGACTGCCTGCTCTGCGGGATGACTGAGGAGGAGAGCTGATCTGGGAGGCTGTCTTTGCTGGGGCAACCTGTGCCGGGGTAATTTTCCTTTTCTCTAATATTTTTCTTTCTTCTTTTCCATTTTTAATCTATATTGTAAATAAATAAATTATAGAGTATATAGAATTATGTATATTATTATAGATTTTAGACTACTGTAAATAATTCTAGAATGTCTTATGATACACAGGCTGTCAGGAGCTTTTCTTTGCTTCCCAGGCTCTGCGGGGCAAGAGGCAGGAAAGGGTGAAAAGGGTGCTTGTGCTCAGCAGCACAGCAGGCTGAGGGGTGGTGAGGCCCTGAAGGGGAGAAGGGTGCTTGTGCTCAGCCAGCTGCCCAGGCATGCAATGGGCAAGGGAAAATGCCCAGAAGCCCCTTGGCCTGTGGTGGTACTGATGAAGCCTTTGTGCTGGTGACAGAACGGCTGGGCAGGGGCCAGAGCTGCAGGGATCCCTGCCAGAGCGGTGCCTGGGGATAGCCACAAGCCCTGTGCCAGGCAGGAAGCGCCATCCGTGTCCTCCTGCCCGTGTGCTGCTGGCTGCCTTGCTGAGGGCTCCCAGGTGCCTCTGGATGGGGCTGCTCTGGAGCTGCTGTGGGGCTGCGGCGCTGCTGCCGGGCAGCTTGGCTGGGCTGGGGCAGAGCCAGAAGGGCTGGGGCCCGAGCAAGCCCTGAGCAATGGGCTATTAGAGGACACAGGCAGCCCCCCGCAGCCGCCTTGTTCCTGCCAGAGTTGACTTGCAAGAGGGATCCTGGGCACTCTGGAACTAACAGCATCGGTGTTGTTGGAAATCCAAATGCAGGGAAATCTCAGACCTTTGGTCTTGTCAGCAAAGGTTAGAATTAAACCCAAGATTTGATCTGAGACCTTGGAAAGTGCTTCCAAACTTAGGTGCTAGAAGCGAGAATGAGGATTTCTAGTTTATAGCAGAGACACAAGGAGGAAAGTTGAAGTGGAGGAACGTTTAGAGTTTTAGAGTTCAAGATCTAGAAAAAATCAAAGTAGTTACAATGGTAAACAAGAAGTTTAGGATGCAGTGCTGTAGGTTTGTGTGTCATAACATGATTGGCTAAGGAAGCTTACACTGTAGCATGAGTCCATAAGATGAAATATTGAATGGTTGACTCCAAAACACAAATATCCTTGTTGGCCATGTCTTCTTGGCCGAGAAATTCTTCAAAGCGCTTGTAACTACAAGTCTTGCGGCCTTGTGAGCCATGCGGTGGAGATGTGAGCCAAACTCACCCTTCCTGTCTATGAAGAAGAGAAGAAAAAGCAATGGCATCATCGAAAAAACTCAAGAGGTCTGCTCTCTAGCTCGTTCCAAAGTCCTTCATCTCCCCCAAAGTGTGATTTAGCTACAAAGAGATGACAAGGACTCTTAGTGCTGGCTCTTTGACTCCAGAGCAGCTGCTTTGGAATCTTTCCCATAACCCTGTGTAGTTACGTGCCAGAAATGGATCATTTGAAGAAACTTTCCCAACTGACTTGCATGGAGATTTGTCTGAAAGGTATTTGAGGAGAAAGGCTCCCAGCAGAGGTCTGGGCTTTGGCCTAGCTGTGTCCCCTGCTGATTATGAAGTGTGCCATCAGCTGCAGGGCTTTCTAGGCTAAAAATATCATCAAGTAACTTGGACTTGCTCTTTTTGGCCTCTAAAAGCTGGACCCAATTTCGGGGCAATTTTGGAGACCTCATCTATGAGTGGATGGAGCACCTAGGATTTTCCCAATTGCTGGGAATGGTTCTCCAGGGCCCTGGTAAGTTCCAGCTCCACACATGCCTTGGCAATCAGAAGCAAAGGAACCCAGCCCTTTTTGTGCAGCCTGTGTCACTGCACCGGGGTCATGGGACGGGAACACGCAGCCCTTGTGCTGGAGCTGAGCTGCTCTGCCCAGCACTGGTGGCCACCATCCAAGCTGGTTTTGCTTGTCCTGGTTCCCTGACAGCTGGGGCCCTGGGCAGAGCCCTGAGAGCCTGGTCTTACCCCAGGGAAGGAGAAGGAGCCTCTGGAGAAGCTGTACCAGGTGGGGATGCTGCTGCTGCTGCTTCTGGAGACAGCAAGGGTGACATCAAGGATGACAAGTTCTTCCTCAGCCTGGCCACTAGAGGCTGAAGGTGATGGACTTTGATTCTGGCACCTTTTTCAAAGCCAAACTCCCCAGAGAATTTGCAGATGAGTCTCCACCTGGGGAAATTCTGCCAGATTTGGGCATGGCCCAGTGTGGCAGGGAACTAAAGGTTCCCCCTTTGCTGGGGCAGATGCAACTCATTCTTCAGTCGCTGCCCAGCTGCTTTTGGCAGGCCTGGGAGGATGCGCTGGGGTGGGTATGAAATGGGAGTGGGCTCCTGGCCCTGCCAACAGCCCCCAGCACCCACCGTGCCCTGGGCTGGGGCTGGGGCTGGGGCAGCCAGCCCGACACAAACAAACCCCATGGTGGGAGTAGAGGTGGCACTCCAGAACCTGTGCACAGCTGCTTTGCTGTGCAGGCAAGGAAGGGCTTGGGCTGCTCCACTTGTTTGGCTGCTCCAAAGCCCTTGTTTGCTTTGGGATCACCGTGATTTTGGGGGGCAGTGCAGGGCGGAAGAAAGTGTGGGCTTCCCTCACTCATGGATGGGTTTTTACCTGGCATGCAGGGGTTGGGCCTTTCTCAAGGCCCTGACAGAGATAAGAGTTTTTACTGTTTTTCTTGTTTTCCCTTTTTCAATCTAATGTCTTTTCAATAATGTGTTGTTTGTTTTTCCAGAGAAAGTGTTCCAAGTGGTCCAGTGTGGATGGGGAAGTGCTGGGGAGCAGCAGTGGCATGGATGGGCCATGCCCTTGGAGGATGCTGAGGCCATGGTTTGGGAGCAGCTTTACTTCAGGGTGGCGTGAGGTGGGTCCCTGTGTGCTTGGCAGGGTAGGATCAGAGCTTTTGGGAGATGGCAGCGAGCACAGGAGCATCCTGCTCTGGGCAGCTGCTGAGGGCTGGATATGCCATGGCTGGCTGCAGGCTGGGCACATGTCCTGCCCTCCTGCTCTGCTGCCAAAGGCAGCAGGGATGGGCAGCTCTGGGCACAGCTCTGGGCACAGCTCTGGGCACAGCCAGCATGGCCTGGGCACCGCAGGCCTTGGCACAAGGGCACAGGAGCCCTCAGCTGATGGGCACTTTCTCTCCTTGCAGACGGGCTCTGCGGGTACTGAGGCTGCTCTGGGCTCTGCCAGGGCTCTGCTGGGCTCAGCCCTGGGCCCAGCTGGGCTGGCTCTGCCCTCACATTGCTCTGACAGCTTTGCATCAGATGAGCCCATTGTGAGCACAGTGCACGAGCTTTCTGCTTTGGCAGGTGAGTGAGACCCTGCTACAGGCCCAGAGATTGCAGCTGGGGACACACATCCAACTGGCAAGGACCCAAACTCTCCACAGTCCCGGCTGAAGGTCGGCATCTGTACAGGGTGTTTTGTCTGTCCCATTCTTCCTTCTTTATTGGCTCTTCCTCCTCTAGAAGTGCCACAAGTGGGCCAAAGCTGGCGAGTCGGCCGTGCTCCTGAGGCAGTGCAGTCTGGAGCTGATGGATGGAGAACTGCCCTTCTGCACTTCCAAACCAGAGCAAAAAGCCATAAGTGGGACTTTGTGTCTCTAAGAAATCCCTGACAAAAGTTTCAAAAGGAATGTGCAGCTCATTCCCAGGCTGAGAAGGAAGGTCATCTTCTAAGGGACTTGAGCTTTGACAGAGTTTCCATTCCCAGTCCTGCTTGGAGCTGGAAGGGCACAAAGCAATTTCCTCTTGCTTCGACCACAAGTTCAAATACCAATGTTGGAAACAAAGCCCAAAATCTTTTAAGAGGTTGCTGAGGTCAGTAAGATGGATCCATGCCATCAGCACATTTGCACTGGAAATAACTGAATTCTCTTTTTCAAAAGATCATTTACTTCTTAATGCAAAGAATGTAACTTTGCATTTATGTTCTGTTTTTTTCACTAACATTATGTTATGTTTTTTCACTAAAACTTGGATTTTATTATTATCTTTTACAATTAACCTATTTTTTTCCTTTTTCCTTTTTTCTCCTTTAAATAGAAAACATGTCCTATCAAAAAGCAATGTCCTTTGCTCCTGGTTCCCATGTGGAGCAGCTCCCTTCCTGCTGGCTGAGCTGCTCAGGCAGAGCCTGGCAGATCCTGGCCCTGCAGGGCTGAGGCTTTTCTCCGTTGCTGGGCACAGACTGATGGAGCAGCACTGCTGAACACGGGCACACAGAGGGACCAGCAGCAGCTGCCTTTGGCCACCTGAGGTTCCAAGGTCCAAACTCTGAGCAGCCAGGGCTGGAAGAGACTGGCAGGATCTGATCCCTGACTCTGGGCAGACAGGGCTGCACAAATGACACTGCAGCAGCAACAGCAGCAGCAGCAGCACATGCAGCTGACTTTGAGCATAGCCCCTGCCCCTCTTCCCTCCTGTGTGCAGCGGTGTCACAGCAGCCTGAGGCACCTGGGAGCCCCCAATGCCAGCAGGGACTGGAGATGGCAGCCCTGGGCTCCTGGAGGCTGTGCAGGGAACGGAGCTGGGCACTCCCTTTCCATGGGGAGCTTCCAGATGGAAAAGGCTGCTGTGCCCAGGCAGCTCCAAGGGCACAGAAGGGAGGGTCTGGAGCATTGGATCTGTGCCAGTGCCACAGTCCTGGGCAGCAGCCAGCGAGCCCTGGGGGAACAGAGGGCACAGCAAGAGGGACAGAATCATTCAAGGGCAGAGACTGGAAAGAGCCAGGCCCGGCAGCAGGAGCAGCTGCTCCATTGCACTCTTGGAGAAAGCTCTTGGCTGGTTCAAAGTGCTGAAAGGCTTGAAGGGCAGAGAGGAGGCCACAGCAAACAATGCTCATGTTTGCACAGCCTCCCCTCTCCGTGTCCCAGAAGGAATTGCATGGACTGTGTTCTTCTCTCCAAGTCGTTTTGTTCAGCATGAGCAGCTCAGCACCAGGAGCTGAAGGAGCTGATGCCTCAGGCCACAGGAGCTGGGCAAGAGGGAACTTTTGGAGCAAAGTAATGCTGCTAAAATAGCCCCAGCTGAATGCAGTGGATAGAATCATGGAATCACACAATCCTTTCTGTTGGAAAAGCCCTCTGAGCTCACCCAGTGCAGCCGCTCACCCAGCAGTGCCAAGCCCAGCACTAAACCACGTCCCTGAAGTGCCAAGGCCTGGACACCAGCCCTGAGTGAGGCCTGGACAGCAGGCCCTGAGCCAAAAGTGGCCTCTGGATGAACCTTCCAACCAAAGGTTATCTTTGTATCTGCTCCCTGATGAAATATGCATGGTCATGAGCCCTGTGGTAGATGCAGCCACTCATTAGTGAAACATGTATTGACCTTTGTGTATTTAGAAGCCAGACAAAGCCATGAAATCTGACATCTGGCCTTGTTTGGGGCTGTATGGTCAAAGTCACTTCCCTTGGTTCCTCCTTGAGCCCTGGCCAGGATTTGGGAGGGACCCAAGAGGAGGATGAAACCAGATGTGGCCACACTAGCAGTGCTGTCAGTTTGTTCATTCAGCACTGTCAGAGCTGGGCCCTCTCCCAGCAGGGTTGGAGCCTCACCTGGGGCTGAAGGCGCCTGCAGGAATTCCCAGTGCCCAGGAGTGGCTCTGCAGCCCTTGGCTGTGACAGCTTCCCCAGCTGCTGTGGGGATCTGGGTGATGGTAAAGGCTGAGGGTAAATGCTGCTGGATCTTTATTAATCACTGCAGGCAATCTTTGGTGGGATGGTTGGGTGCATTGCTGAGCTGCTCCTTTTGTGATTCTTTGCTGCTCTGAACTGCAGGAAATGACACTGATTCCTTCAGTTGGAGTCTGTGTCTTTGGTGTTGACTTTGCACACTGGTAAAACAAAACTGGCACAGTCTGGGCAGATCCCAACAAAATGCCACTTGTTCAATGTAAATGTGAGGAATCAGTCCCATCAGAAATTCCCAGCTGGGAAGCCCTTCCCTGGAGTTCCCTGGCTCTGGAGTGGGCTGAGGTCGGAGCCCTGTGGGAGTAGTGGGGCAGTTGGGTAAAAGAAGCTGCACCCCTGGATGGCTTCAAATGCATCAAAAAAATGCAAATGGAAAAGGAAAAGACCTTGTGGGTTTGGGCAGACAGAGATGAATTTGTTGAGAGTACATTGGAAACAGCATCTTCAGAAGAAGCAATTATTGTTGGAATGCTCCTACATGGAGCAACAGAAGAAGGTTTTAATCTTGAGCTCAGAGGCATTTGTGCAAGTGAAACATCAATATAATAACCAACTATATATGTATATAAAGGAAAATAAGACCTTAATATATATTTATAGATTTTTATACATATATGTGTCTATATCTATCTGTATCTATATTTCTATATCACTATCTACATATAAAATAATAATAATGAAGTAGTGCTGACAATACTAATTTGGTATCTTTGGCTGCTCAGGCATGTAACACTAAATACCCTACAGAACAGGATTGGCCTGGACCCTAATGTCAGTGGTCAGCTTTGTGAGATTGTATACAGTGAAAAAAGGAGGAAGGGAGGAAATTGGCTATTTTTACAGGGTTTGCTGATACTGTGATGCAGAGTGCTTTGTCTGTTCCTGTGAAAAATACAGTGATTAAGCCTGCAGGGTTTTTCATGTACCAGACTATGCACGAGCTGTAGGATTGGTTGTGCAGGTGAAGGGGTTGTTAAAAGAGCAGTTGAAAAAATGAGGAGATGGGAACCTTTGCCCATGGAGAACCCATCTCCCAGATGTGCTCCAAGCCCTTCACAATGGCCCACTGGGGAAATGGAACCCCCTGGCTGTGCACGGCTGCCCCCAATTTGCAAATCCAACCATGGGCAGTGAGACTTGGGCTGCCTGGGAAATTGTTCTGGCTGTGATGGCCCCCGGCAGGTCCAGCCCAGAGGCTGCAGGGCTGGGCCTTCATGCATTGGAATTCATCAGGATAAATTCAAAGCAAATGAGAGCTATCAATACTGAAACAGGAATTCAGATTCCTCCAGAACACTTTGCTTTGGTAACTGCTCCCTTGGAGCTTGGCCTTGCAAAGTGTTCCTGTCATGGCAGCAGGAATTGATGCAGAATATGCAGGAGAAATTACAGTAATTCTGTTAAACAATAGTGATCAGGATTGGATTATTCAATCCCGTGACAGGGTAGCACAATTATTAATCTTGCAATTTTAAGAACGATTGTGAAAACAGGAGATCCACCTCCAGTCACCACCGTTTGTGAAGATAAAGGGTTTGGATCCAGCAGCCCTAATAATGGAGCCAGAGTGTGGGTCCAGAGGCCAAATGGCCCTCCCGAGGCAGCTGAAGGAACAGCTGCTAGGAAAGACAACTCTGAGTCCTGAAACCTGGGCAAGAACAATGGGAATGTGTCCCTGCAGCTAAGGATTCTGTGTGAGAACAAGTAGATCTGACAGGAGATTGTTTTACACATCCTGCCAGACCAGATCTTCCTGTTTGCCCCAAGGGCCCCTGTAGAAAATGCTCTGATCCACATATTGGGAGGGAAAAGGTAAATATCTTACACGTAGTTTTTGGTATAAAAATAAGCGGCCGCCCTGAGGGCAGTCAGTGTGCTCATGGCTGACTTGCTGTGAGGACCTCTGTCAGGCCGGGAGAAAATATTGTAGATAAGAATTAATAAACAACACTGAAGAATTGAAAAACCTGAAGACTCCTTTCGTCCTTTGGAGCACGGGCTGCCTCAAGGCCATCCAGAGCCTTACCAGGCCATTTCAACAGCTGAGACAGGACAGAAGGCCTCATGGAAGCAAAGGGCTGTTGTGAAACTGCAGATCCAAGGAGACCATTGTGGTATTGCTGGGCCCTATGGAGAAAAAGATCTGTTGTAAAACTACAACACATGGCCTCATGGAACCAAGGGGCAATTGTCATATTGCAGGACCCAGGGATCCAAGAACATTGAACAGGTCTGGTTGGCTTGGCTCAACTGGTCCAGCTCACCTTGGCATGTTGAGGGATGCTTCTCATCTCACCCTGGAGTTCTGTGCTTTTCCTTCCTGTGGGAAAGAACTCTCCTTCTCCTGGGGTTCATCGCTGACATTGGGATTCTTACTCCATATTTGATAAACCCAAAGGTTGTACCCATATGAAACCTGCCAGAAGAGACAGCTCTGGATGGCCTTGGTCCCTTAAGGACCACCTCTCATCTACCTTCAAAACACTGGGAGGGACAAGCTTTCCTTTCCATGGAAAAAAACATGTTTCAGGCCCAGGTGTCCATAACGAAACTTCGGAATCCACCTCCAAAATTCCTTATATTCAAGGACAGCTCCCAGAAAAAAGCTGCCAGGACTGTCTAGGTACCCTTGACTTCCTGAGAGCCAGCTGGTAGCTGCCTGTGAAACACTGGGGGTCTGTATTTTTCTTCCTATGGAGAAGATCTGTCATTCTTGTCCAGGTGCCCATGGACGAAACTGGAATTTGGCCTCCCAAACTCTGTCTATCCAAGGATTGCTTGTACACAAAAGCTGCCAAGACAAACAGGTCTGGCTGTCCTTGGCCTCCTTGGGGCTGCCTCTAATCAGCCTTTGAAACACTGGGGCTCTGCCCTTTCCTTCCTGTGGAGAAGAACTGTCATTCTGGTCCAGGCAGCCATGGTTGAAAAGGAATTCCGCCTCCAAAACGACACAAATATTCAAAGGTTGCTTTCAGACAAAAGCTGCAAGGACAGACAGGTCTGGCTTGCCTTGGCCTCTGGTGACTGCCTCTGATCTGCCTTCAAAACCCTGGGACTCTGTGGTTTCCTTCCAGTAGAAAAGAACCGTCCTTCATGTCCAGGCACCCATGGCCTCAAGCACATGAGCACTGTATAGGGACAGAGGAGCTCTGTGCTCAGTGGGGTGGAGACTGAGGACAGCAGAGGAGAGCCCTGGGAGGGACTGAAGGGTGGTTTCAGAGATGGTGGATCCTTTTAACATGTTAGAGAACAGCCAGAGAAAGAAAAAAATCAAAGCTAATTGCACCTGGGGAAGACCAGATTAGGAAAAAAGAGAAAGGAATTTCCCTCCCAGGACTGGGCTGTGGTGCAACACATCCCCCAGAAGGAGTCTGGGTCAGCCCAAGGTTTTGTGTGGGCAGACAGAGAGGCAGGAGGCAGAGCTGTCAGCAAACGAAGGGCCCAGCCAGGTGGGGCAGCTGGGGGATGCCGACAGCCTGCAGGGACAGAGGCGCAGGGCAGGGACACTGTGGGGCAGCCTGGGCTGCACAGGGCACAGGGATGGGCAGCAGCTGCAAGACAGCCATGCCAGAGCCAACTTGGGCAGCACTTTGGCCATGGCTGCTGGGCCTGGGCCTGAGGCCATGAGGGGACAAGTGACCCTTGCAGGCCTGGGGCCTCATTGCCTCCTTGTTCCTGCTCAGCAACCTGGCAGGGGCTGCCCCATGCTCCTGCCCTTGCCATTGCACATCCCCTTATGCCAGTGCCCATCCCGGGAAGAGCCCTGAGCAAGGAGGGAGGGACAGGATCTGCCTGGCCAGGGGCTGGGGCTCAGGCCTTGGCACACATCCCTGACACACATTCCCACCATTTCCCTCATGCAACCCCTGGCCCTCAGAGCAGCTGAGGAATGGAGTCACATCCAGGGGTGTCCCCAGGGCCCAGGATTGGGGCCAGGTCAGTTCAATCTCTTTATTGCTAATCTGGATGAGGCCACCGAGGGCACTCTCAGTGAGTTCCCAGGTGAGCCCAAGCTGGGTGGGAGTGTGGCTGTGCTAGAGGGCAGGAAGCTCTGCAGAAGGATCTGTACAGGCTGGAGCCATGGGTCCAGGACAATTGGATGAGGTTCACCAAGGCCAAGGGCTGGGTCCTGCCCTGGGCTTACAAGCCCCCCAAATCCTTGGCTGTGCCCTGCCCTTGATCCCCACAGCCTGTCCTGTTTCCTTCATCCCTGCATTGCCAGGGACTTTCTGGGACAAGGGAGCTCTGCTCTGGGGATGGAAGGAGGTCCAAGTTCCATCACTGGATTTGGAACTACAACTCATCAGGTTTGTGTCCTTTGGGGGTCAGGAACTGGTGAGACTCAGAGGCACAGAAAGTTTCTCTTCATGGCCAACAGACCATGATTGAACAGGACACCATTTAATAACAATCACGCTCTTCCCTGAGCTATGTGTGACATCCCAGCAGCATCTGATGAGTGCACCATCCACAGATGATTTCCATACTAAAATTAATTTTAGACAAATGTGGTAATAGATATAAACACAATTAAGTTCTTGTATCAGGATGCTCATCCTGAAGTGGGGGCAAACAGCTCAAACCATTCCTGATTTGCAAAACTGCCAGTGGTGGATGGAGAAGGGAGGTCAGGCTGCTCTTGGTGTTGAGGAAATGCTGAAAGCAGCCTGACTCATTTCATCTCCTCATGCTCTGGCTCATCTCCCCTCTTTCCCCTTCCACCCATTGGCTCTTGTCTCCTCCCAGCTCCCTGTGAAGAGCCTGGCTCTGTGTTCTCCATCCCCTCCTCGCTGGCACTGCCAGGCTGGTATGAGGAGCCCCTCAGCCTTCCCTGCTCTGGGCTGGACAAGCCCAGCTCCCTCAGCCTCTGCCCACAGCCCAAGGGCTCCAGCCCCACCTTGGAGGCCCTTCCCAGACCCTGCTCCAGCTGCCAGGTATCTTACCTGCCCTGGGGAACCCAAAACAGGCCACAGTGACCTGGATAATCCCCGTCCTTGATGTCCTGGTCACACAGCCCTGGCCCCTTGTCCCATGTCAGGCTCTGGGGTGGATCGTGTGGAACATCCTTTGGTGGAGGCTGTGGCTCCAGGTGGGCTGGGGGGATCCCGGGGGACAGGGACCCTTCTGGGCATGAACAGCATTGCACTTAAGAAACTGTGAGGGGGGGCTGGGGCAGAGTCACCAACCCAGTGACCTGACACAGCCCTGCTGGGACATCACACAGCCCCTCTGTGATGTCACAGCCAGCTCTGTGATGTCACAGCCCAGTCTCTAATGTCACACAGCTGGTCTCTGATGTCACATGACAGTCTGTGATGTCATAATCTGCATGGTGATGTCACAGCTGGATCTCTGATGTCACAGAGATGGCCTATGATGTCATAGATGCTCAATGACATCACATAACCCACTCTGTGGGGTCATAACCCACTCTGTGACCTCATGTTATCAGATGATAAATTGTCTCCACCAGCTGAGCTGACACCTGGAGCTTGTTCTCCACAACCCCAGGCCTGTGGAAACCACACAATGCCCATTGTGTGAGAAGGGGAACTGGAAGTTCAGCAGCCTCAGTGTCCTGCCAGCTCAGCCAGGCCCACGGGAACATTGGGCTCCACGACCACCAGGGACCAGCAGAGACACCCCAAGGAGAGAAGAACACATTGGTTAAGGGGAGGGGAAATATGTTAATGATTTTGGGGAAATGATTATCAAATGTGTGAAAAAAATAGAAAATCACCAAATTTGCAGATGACACCAAGCTGGGTGTGAGTGTGGATCTGCAGGAGGGTCGGAGAGCTCTGCAGAGGGACCTGGACAGGCTGGATCCAGGGCCCAAATCCAACAAGATGAGGTTTAACAAGTGCAAGTGTCAGGTCCTGCACTTTGGCCACAACAACCCCTGCAGCACTACAGGCTGGGGACAGAGGGGTTGGACAGCAGCCAGGCAGAAAGGGACCTGCAGGGACTGATGGACAGCAGGCTGGACATGAGCCAGCAGTGTGCCCAGCTGGCCAAGAAGGCCAATGGCTCCTGGCCTGGATCAGGAATGGTGTGGCCAGCAGGAGCAGAACAGGGATTGTTCCCCTGTGCTCAGCACTGCTTGGGCAGCACCTCGAGTGCTACCTGCAGTTCTGGGGCCCTCAATTTAGGAAGGACATGGAGGGGCCGGATCATGTCCAGAGAAGGGCAACAAGGCTGGGGAGGGAGCACAAGAGCTTTGAGGAGTGGCTGAGGGAGCTGGGGTTGTTTATCCTGGAGGAGGCTCAGGGGAGACAAGACGGTGTCAGGGCACAGGTTGGACTTGATGATCTCCATGGCCTGTTCCAACCTTGCTGATTCTGGGATTCTCTGAAGCCACCCTTGGAGCAGTTGCAGGATGAGCCCTGGGTCTCCTCTTCAGGAGCTCCAGCAGCCCAGGTCCTTCAGCTTCTCCTGCCAGTCCCAAAGCCCAAAGTCCTGCAGAGCCTCTGCAGCTCCTCCTCATTGCTCAGAACAGGGAGCCCCAGAGCCAGACACAGCAGCCCAGATGTGCCCCCTGGCCTGGGGTGCCTCTGGCAAGGGAGCAGCAGGAGGCACTGCAGGAGCCTGCAGAAAATTCCTGCAGCACTTGTAGGATGATCCTGCTGCCCAAGAGACGTTCCCATGGGGCCAATTCAGGAACTGCAGAGAGGAAAGGGCAAACAGGGATGGGCTGTCGGCAGGGGAGGGAACAGGGATGGGCAATAGGAAGAAATTCGTAAAAGGGAAATGGAAAGAAAGCAAAGGTGAAACACAGAAAATGCTCAGGGAAGTTTGGGAGTGGCTGCCAGGCGCCCTGGCTCTGAGCAACAGCATCTGCAGTGGGACAGGAAACTCCCAGCTGATGGGAACAAACTTTCTGGCTGACTGCAGAGGCCAGGAAAAAGCTGAGTGCTTTCCCTGCTGTCCCCAGGGGCTGATGGCATTTGTGCTCCCTCAGGTTCATGTCCCCACACCAACAGCATGGGGGTGCTCCCCCTGCTCTGTGCAATGCAAACAGGGGCTGCTGAGCCAGTGCTGCCGTGTCTGTGCCTGCAAGGATGGGCCACCTGTGGGAGCTGGGGGAGAGGCCAGGGCTGCAGAGGGGGGATGTTGTTGGCAGCTCCATGAGGATGCTCTGGGACGCTGCCCTGGGCTGTCCAGTGCACTGGGGATGGATCAGCCCCTGCTCTGCTGCTCCTTCCTATCTCCCCCATGGCCCTTGCAGAGCACCAGCTGTTGCTGTCCTCAGCTGGCATGGCGACCCTGGGACAAAGCAGTGCCAGGGCTGTTCCAGGTACAATTGCAGGGACACTCTTTGGTGCCATCAAGTGCCATGGCAACGGCCACAGGGACCCAGTCCTTGGTTTGGTGCCATGGCAACCAATGCCCGGTCCCGTTGTGATGGTTGGTGGCCATGGAAAGCTGCCCTGGTCCCTTGCTCAGGGCTGGTGTCAGAGCCCAGAGCCAGAGGGGATCCCTTGCTGGGGGCTGTGCCATGGCCACCTGTGCGCGGGGGCGTGAACGGCCCTGGAATCCGGCTATCTGGTGAGGGGTGAAGGCCAGGGCCCCTGCGCATCAGAAAACAGCCCCCCTCGGCGGCTTTGGCCTCGGGCTGAGCTGGGGGGATAGCTCGGAGCAGCGCGGTGAGAGACGAGTCAGGAGGCGACCACTTGCTGGGGGTAAAACTGTCGGTTTATTACAGAAGAACCAACAAAGAGGGGAAAAACACCCAGCAAATGGCCCCGAACAAGGGGCAGGAGAGGGTTTTAAGGGAAAAGGGGGGAAGAAGGCAGGGAAACCCGGCTATCCAATAGAAATACATATTTGGAGGTACGAAACATAACTGATATACCAAAGTAACCAACTGTTATAAATCATAGGAGGGGCTCCGGGGCTACAGCCAACCATACCTCCCAGAGAAAGGAAAATTCTCGAAACCTGGGAGGAGAAAAAGAGTGATTGACTGACCCCAAGGAGGAAACAACTTTCACTTTATAAGAGAAACCAAGGGAGGAGCAGTTTCATTTCCATAGCAACATAACTGGCAGGGTAGCAGCAGGAAGTAATACAGAAAATGGGGGGAGCAAACTAACGAACTTAAGAACACACCACAGCATCTCCCCGTTTCTTATCAAATAAAATTAAAATTTTCTATGCAACTCAAAAGGAAGGTGTCTGCGGCTTGTCCTGCCAATCTTCGCTTTCTTCGAGCTGGAGTTCGCTAGCCCACTTACGTTCTTGAGGCAGCTCTGTGGATTCCTCTTCATCTGAATCTCCTCTGGCTTCTGAGGAGAGGTCCTCCAGCTCAAAATGTTCCTCCAGAGGAAGTGCGGCATGATTGACAGTCGTTGAGGTGGCTTTAGCTATTAGTCCTTTGATCAAACTACGGATCAGTACGATCAAAATGCAAAATACAATCAAGCTCAAAACCACTTTACAAACAGATTCTAACACCGAACTGGCCCACCCGCTAAGGCCCCAACCCTTGAATATGTCCCCCAGCCAGTCTGATGTCTCTTGCCTGACCTGATGGACGAGGTCTTGGAGTTTTTTGATGGAGTGTCTGGCGTCCTCGGCCCGAGAGGACAGGTTCAGACAGCAGAGGCCCTCAAACTCCTCACAGTGATGGTGATGGAGCAGTAGTAGAAAATCTATTGCTGCTCTGTTTTGGAGCGTTGCCTTCCTTGTAATTTCCTCGTCCTTAAGGAGGTCGTATAACGCGGCTGAAGTATAATTGGCTTGTTTAACCACCCAACACTCCAGGCGGCCCAATTCACCCAGAGATTTCGCCACCGATAACCATGGCAATAAAATGGTAAAGGCGACGGATTTAGAATGAGACCAATGGGTAACTTTACCATCACAATCTTCAGTGAGATCTTTAAGATCTCTTTTAGATCTGGCCAATTCGGATGTGATGTTATTCCTTTTCCAATTGATAATTTGGGTGATGTTGGGGGTAAACAGCGTCAGCCGGCCAAATGTGCACGGCCCTCCGATCAGACCAGAGGGGATGCCTGCCCACGCTCGATCGCCACAAATCAAGAACACCCCCCTGGGAAGGGCGTAAGGGGTCCGCTTGGTAGAGGTGGGGCCCATGATTTTTAGAACAGCGCGGCACCACTGGCTCGCTTGATATTGTTTCTTTGTCTGCCGGACCACCTCACTGCCCTCATATATGGGGGCATAACTATATTCAAACTGAAAACAAATTGAGGAGTTGGCGGAACCGAGTAGATGCAGTTCTGTGGGCTCGGAGGGCGCAGGACTGAGCCTAGCTACTCCACTTCTCCAGGCATTACTGGGTTCAAAACCGGGGAGGAAAGTTAAGCTCTGGGCCAAAACGGGGGAAAGGGCAGACTGGAAGGCAGGGGGGAACTCGCCTGGGGAGAAAGGGATCCCCACAAGGCAAGATGACATCGGGTCCTCTGCTGCGCCGGTGTCGAGGCATATACTGTCCTGTCCTAATGATTGGGCCAAGGCACGCCAGACGTTGATTTTTGGCTGGGGGATGACCCACGGCTCCGCAGGTGGCAGAAGGAATCCACAGGTCATCAGTACGGTCAACAACAAACAAGGATTGAGAGCCAGCGTAGTCAATTCGAAGACCATTCGGGGAGATAAAACTGAAATGAAAGGAGAGCCGTAAAAGTATGCAGGATTCACAGATATGGTTCCTCTCCAAACAACCAATTTAAGTAAAACTCACGAGGGGTAATGGTTGGAGCCGGGGGGAAAAAGGAGGAAAGGTGGTATAAAAGATCAAGGGGTGGAGGAGAAGCTGGGGGAGAGGGTTCTTCAGTAACTGGAGTGAGATCTGGAGAGAATGAGGAGGGTTGATGGGATAGTTTCTTCCGCCGACGCCAACATGCTTGCCGGACCTGTGGTACTGCCTCCTGCTTGATCCCCTGCTTCGGGACGAAGGGCCTGACCCACTTAGATGGTACCCACTTGGGACCCGAGGGAGTGGACACGCAGGCATATCCCCTCCCCCAAGTTACCAGGTCAAAGGGGCCCTCCGTCTGCCAGGTCTCCGGATCTTTTACAAGAACCGGTGGCCTGGTTTTAGGCTGCAGCTGCTGGTGACTGCCGAAATGTCGGACTATCGGAGGGTTTTGGCTGTCAAAAGAGCAATTCAGGAAGTTGAGTGTGTACAATGCCCTTGATAGCCGGACTTGGGGGGTCTCTGCCTTCATCGGCCGTAGTTGCCGGGATAGGACCTTCTTAAGGCTCTGGTGAGCTCTTTCCACCATGGCTTGGCCTGTCGGGGAATAGGGGATGCCGGTTTTATGCACTATTCCCCATTGCTGCAGAAAGCTTTGCAGCTCCTTGGAAACATACGCAGGGCCGTTGTCTGTTTTTAAGGTCTTAGGGATGCCCAAGACAGCGAATGCCTGGAGCAGATGCCTCTGAACATCCGCTGCCCTTTCACCTGTGTGGGCAGAAGCATAGATTGCCCCGGAGAAAGTATCCACTGAGACGTGGACGTAACACAATCGGCCAAAAAATGGAATGTGCGTTACATCCATCTGCCACAACTCGCAGCTTGCCAAACCCCGGGGATTAGCCCCTGAGGCTATGGTAGGCATTTGATCTTGCTGGCATTGGGGACATGTGGCCACTATTGCCTTGGCCTGCTCCTGCGTCAGATTGAACTGACGAACCAGGCCAGGGGCATTTTGATGGAACAGTTGGTGGCTGATTTTAGCCTGACTGAACACATCTGGGAGGGGGGCCTGCGAAACAGCAGCCGCCGCTAAAGAATCGGCGCGACGGTTTCCCTCCGCAATGAACCCAGGTAGATCTGTGTGTGATCTCACATGCATGACATAGAATGGATGCTCGCGGTTAGAGACTAACTCGACGAGCCTATTCAGCAATTCAAATAATCTCTTATTAGTGATCTCTTGAAGAACAGCTGACTCAGCTCGAGACACTACACCTGCGACATACTCAGAATCTGTGACCAAATTGAAAGGTCCAGGGAATTTCTGAAATGCCCTGACGACTGCATCCAACTCAGCAACTTGTGGAGAGCCCTCTACAACAGCAACATCGGACTCCCACTGCTGAGTCTGAGGATCCTTCCAAGTCATCACTGACCTGTGGGATGCTCCAGACGCGTCAGTAAAAACTGTCACAGCATCCAGTGGCTTCTTGCTCTGAACCTTTTTCAACGAGAATTTAAACCCCGAATTGAATAATTTGTGGGATGGCCGATTTACTGTGATGCGCCCAGTGTAGCTGTCGAGTGCAAACTGAAGGTATTCATTAGTTTGCAGCAGTTCTTCAAAGATTTTTAGTTTAAATCGGCCCGATTCCAATTTAATTGGGATCTGTATGCATGAGAAATCACAGCCCGCAAGCTCTCTGATCCTCGATCTTGCTTTGAGAATCAGTTCTGCTATCAACTCCTGTGGCCGTGTCATTCTTTTGGACCTATGGTGGCTCAGAAAGACCCACTCTATAATTAAGAGCTTGTCTCCTAATCCTTGGTCCTTCAGACTAACATCCCATTGATGTATTATGCCATGAAGGTGTGGCAATTTTCCCAGTATAATAAATTTGAAAGGCAGGCCCGGATGGTATCGGTGGGCCTGCCTGGCCGAAATATCCTTTTGTATTTTCTCCAGAGCTACCTGTGCCTCTGGGGTAAGAGTCCTAGGAGAACTAAGCTCCTCTCCCCCTTTTAACAAATCGAAAAGAGGGGCTAAATCTTCGGTTGAAATGCCCAACCAGGGTCTCACCCAATTTAAGGATCCACACAGTTGATGGGCATCTGCTAGGGTCTGGACCTTTGTCCGAATTGCCAATTTTTGCGGCACAATTGTCCGCCTTGTAATTTCGAGGCCCAGGTATCTCCAAGGTGGCACCCGCTGAATTTTGTCTTGCTGGAGCTCGAACCCTGCAGCAGCCAACGCATTGGTTGTCAGGTCAAGCGCATGGGCAAGCAGACCGTGGTCGGGCGCACACACGAGGATGTCGTCCATATAATGGTGAACAATGACGGCATCCCCGAGGGCTGTACGAATGGGTGACAGCAGCGAAGCGACATACCACTGGCAGATCACAGGGCTGACCTTGAGGCCCTGCGGAAGCACCCGCCAATGATAGCGCTTGGCTGGGGACTCACAGTTGATGGACGGAACTGTGAATGCAAATCGCAGGGCGTCCTCCGGGTGAAGGGGAATTTGGAAAAAGCAATCTTTTATATCAATCACAGCTAATTCCCAATCTCGGGGGAGCATTGCTGGGGAGGGCATCCCTGGCTGAAGGGAACCCATGTCAATTATTAATCTATTAATTCGGCGGAGATCAGTCAGGAGCCGCCACTTATCCTTGTTAGGCTTTTTGATGACAAACACTGGGGAGTTCCAGGGTGACATGGTCTCTTCCAGGTGGCCTTTCAACAACTGCTCCTGAACGAGCTCGTTGAGTGCCTTTAGTTTTTGCTTGTAAGTGACCACTGCTTGACCTGTACTGGTTTATCTGAAAGCCAATTCAGTTTCCAGGTCCGGCACTCCTCAGTGGCCACCACCCGAAAAACCTGGGGAGCTGTCGGGAGATCGATTTTGGCCCCCCAGTGGGCTAAAAGGTCCCTTCCCCAGAGGGGCTCTGTATAATCTAAAACGAACGGGCGTATAGAGGCCAATTGCCCGTCGGGCCCCTTAATTTGCACAATGCTCTTTGATTGGTTTGCCAATTGGAGGCCCCCAACACCAGAAATCGTGCCCGCTGCGCTTTGCAGGCCCCAATGCGACGGCCATTCCCGGGAGGGAATGATAGTCACATCTGCACCCGTGTCCAAAAGACCCCTCACTAATTTCTTGTCCCCGCCCAATGAAAGTTGACATGTCAGGCGGGGCTTCTCCCTCCCCACCAACTGTGTCCAGGCCACAGTTGGAGGCGAGTCCTTCTCCGTCGGGCTCAAGCAATGGTCTTTATCTGGCACAGGAATAGCCTGAGCAATGACCTGTCCCTTAGGGAGGAAAAGCGGGGGTCGGACACAATACAGCCCTACCGCGAAGTGGTCCCGGTCGGTAGTTACCAGACCAGGGACTATGTGGATGTCTCGCGGTGTGTGCTTTGTGTCTCCGACAACGGTCCACCTGCATCGTCCCAGTTTCCTCCAGCGACCCGGGTGTTGCAAGTCGACAGACACCAGCTGCAAATTACTGCTAGGGAGGTAAATGCTCCTAGTTAGCTGCAGCCTGTAAGGGGAAACAGAGGACATGGTGTTAAGTACAGGTTTGGGCAGAATATCACAGGTAAAGTGTTTCGAATCCGATAGGTGCGTCAAATCTGGCAAGGTGTGCGGCGGTTCTCCCTCGTTTCTTCTCTCCCCGGATGATGATAAACAGCCCGCCACATTTCTATCCACGCGCAGGGAGGGACTGCGCTCCAATCCTAGTTTTTTTTCTTTTCATTCTCCTCCTTTTCCCGCTTCCGCCTCCATTCCATGTAGTCTTGCCGCATAGGGCACTGTGGCATCCAATGTCCCACTTTACCACAGAGATGACAGGGATGGGTTGCCGATGTTCTCTTGCCCGCCCCAGGTGTTGGAGGGCCGGCAACGGGGGCAGCTTCTCCCTCTATGCAGTCCTGCACGGGGCATTCAGTAAAAGCCACGGAAGCCCTTTTAGACCGTGATGACAGGGAGACCTGACGCACCACGACATCTATCATGGCCTCTACTGTGGGTCTAGGACTACGAGGGAGAGTTTTTATAGCTTTGCGGCACTCAGCGTTTGCATTGCTATATGCCATTCTCTGGAGCATCATTTCCCTGTCATCATCCCCGAGCGCCTGTGCTTCCACATATCTGTAGAGGCGCTCCATAAATTCCATGTATGGTTCATGCTCTCCTTGCAAAACCTCATCATCCTCCCATTGGGAAGTAACTACTTCCAGCTTGAAGAAAGCTCGTTCAGCTGCTCGGGCCGTCTCCATCAGCTGGGAGGGGAATAAAGCTCTGGCTTGTTTTGCCCCTTCTGCCCACTGCCTTTCACCCAAAAGATGATCAAGGGAAATTATCAAACCATCTGCATCATGGGACAGGGCCGGATTACCCCAAAGACTCGGGAGTACCTCCGATATTTCCCTCCCCCATTCCCTCACCCAGACTCTGAATTCCATAGGCCTTATAAGGCTGGAGAAGAGTGCCCTCAGATCTGCCAGAACTAAATCTCCCTGGGAAAGGGTATTATGTAGCAAACCCCGGAAGTATTCTGACCTTCGGGAGTAGTCTTTCTGTGCCTTGCACAACTCTTTAATTCGTGCCTCCGCTAAGGGCACCCACCGAGCCTGAATTGTTCCCTCTCCCCCCAGGTTATAGGTAACCGGGGCCGCTTCTAGTAAAGGCATTTGCTGTGGCTTGTGGCCAGGCACTGCCCCCCCGCCCTCCATAGGCACTGCCCCCCCCCCCCCCCCTCCGAAGACACCCCGTGGGAATCGGGGGGGAGGGAGTTGGAACCGAAACTGGAGGAGGTTGAGGCGGGGTTTGGCGCTGACGTAAGAGGAGGGAGTGTGCAAGGCCATCCACCCCGCTCCCCCCCTGGGCAGCGTTGGGAGGCGGAGGGGAAAGCGAAAGTGAAGCGGGGAGGAGGGAACGGGAGGCTGAACCGGGGGAGAAGTTTGAGAGGGAGCTGAAGGTTGGGTGCCAAGAACTGAAGGTCTCTCAGAGTACGGAGGAGCGAGCGGGACGGGGGGAGGATACGAGGGAGGGGGGATTGGGCAAGGGCTGTGTTCAGGGTAAAGGAAAGGGTTGCCGCTTGAGAGAAAAGGGGTAGTAGAAGAAGAAGAAGCTCTGTCGCCATCTTCGACGGTGCTAAAACGAACAGACTTAGGGGTTACAACCGGGGACTCGGGAACTGGGGTAGAGGGTGAGGATATAGGGGGAGGAGCTTGGCCAGGGCTCCTCCCACGGGGAGGCTGAGCCGGTCGAGAGGGAGCAGGGACAGCATGGAAACCCTGCTTTTTGTTGGCCTTCAAAATCCCTCTAGAGGGGGCTCATGCCTATGGGGAGAGGGAGAGGGTTGGGGGTAAGGGAACCGAACGGGGAATCGGGGACAGGCAGGGCTTTCTTAGTTCCCCGACGAAGAGAGTGTTTTGAGCACTCTGTTCGCCCAAAATGCCACAGTTGCTAATTTTGTCTCCCCAGAATCAACTGCTTGTTCCAATTTGCCAAAACGGCAGTCAAAGGTGTGGCTGTTTTGCAAGTTCTGGGAAATTCAGGGAACTTAGAAAAGATCCACTTAGTTAAGAATTTTAATTCTTGCTTGGGGGCCTTCTGGCCACCTCCAAGCAGTATACTCTTTAGAATATAATAGACCTCCTTCTGGGATTTTCCCAAACTAGCACCCATAAGTGCCTTTATAGTACAGGAACTGCCAATACTATAAAGGGGGGAAAATTCCTCTGATGGTAAAAACCACCACCTGAAAACAACAGAAAGCCACTTTCCACCAGCCCCTGCCTCCCCCCTACTGTCCCCAAGTCTGGGGCTTCAGTAAAAGGAAAAAAAATTCAAGGAAAGAGGGTGGAAGGGTGGGTCCCCAAGGCAGGGCATGCACCCCCAGGGAAATTTTAAAAAGGCAAGGGGGAAAGTCGGAAAGGTCCCCAAAGCAGGGCCCGACCTTACCTAATCCGGTGGCAGCAGCAAATGATGAATCAGGAGGGGTATTTTCGTCTCCGGAACCGTCCTCTCTGGGTGCGAGGGTTCCCGATTCCGATCCTACAGGGAGTGCCGCTCCTACAACGGAGCCTGCCCCCCCCGAGGTAGTGCAGCGTCCACTGGAAACTAAAAATTCCACTTCCGAGGGGTCTGTTTTGATTATTTCAGGCCCCAACGTTGGTCCGCCACTCTGCGCGGGGGCGAGAACGGCCCTGGAATCCGGCTATCTGGTGAGGGGCGAAGGCCAGGGCCCCTGCGCATCAGAAAACAGCCCCCCTCGGCGGCTTTGGCCTCGGGCTGAGCTGGGGGGATAGCTCGGAGCAGCGCGGTGAGAGACGAGTCAGGAGGCGACCACTTGCTGGGGGTAAAACTGTCGGTTTATTACAGAAGAACCAACAAAGAGGGGAAAAACACCCAGCAAATGGCCCCGAACAAGGGGCAGGAGAGGGTTTTAAGGGAAAAGGGGGGAAGAAGGCAGGGAAACCCGGCTATCCAATAGAAATACATATTTGGAGGTACGAAACATAACTGATATACCAAAGTAACCAACTGTTATAAATCATAGGAGGGGCTCCGGGGCTACAGCCAACCATACCTCCCAGAGAAAGGAAAATTCTCGAAACCTGGGAGGAGAAAAAGAGTGATTGACTGATCCCAAGGAGGAAACAACTTTCACTTTATAAGAGAAACCAAGGGAGGAGCAGTTTCATTTCCATAGCAACATAACTGGCAGGGTAGCAGCAGGAAGTAATACAGAAAATGGGGGGAGCAAACTAACGAACTTAAGAACACACCACAGCATCTCCCCGTTTCTTATCAAATAAAATTAAAATTTTCTATGCAACTCAAAAGGAAGGTGTCTGCGGCTTGTCCTGCCAATCTTCGCTTTCTTCGAGCTGGAGTTCGCTAGCCCACTTACGTTCTTGAGGCAGCTCTGTGGATTCCTCTTCATCTGAATCTCCTCTGGCTTCTGAGGAGAGGTCCTCCAGCTCAAAATGTTCCTCCAGAGGAAGTGCGGCATGATTGACAGTCGTTGAGGTGGCTTTAGCTATTAGTCCTTTGATCAAACTACGGATCAGTACGATCAAAATGCAAAATACAATCAAGCTCAAAACCACTTTACAAACAGATTCTAACACCGAACTGGCCCACCCGCTAAGGCCCCAACCCTTGAATATGTCCCCCAGCCAGTCTGATGTCTCTTGCCTGACCTGATGGACGAGGTCTTGGAGTTTTTTGATGGAGTGTCTGGCGTCCTCGGCCCGAGAGGACAGGTTCAGACAGCAGAGGCCCTCAAACTCCTCACAGTGATGGTGATGGAGCAGTAGTAGAAAATCTATTGCTGCTCTGTTTTGGAGCGTTGCCTTCCTTGTAATTTCCTCGTCCTTAAGGAGGTCGTATAACGCGGCTGAAGTATAATTGGCTTGTTTAACCACCCAACACTCCAGGCGGCCCAATTCACCCAGAGATTTCGCCACCGATAACCATGGCAATAAAATGGTAAAGGCGACGGATTTAGAATGAGACCAATGGGTAACTTTACCATCACAATCTTCAGTGAGATCTTTAAGATCTCTTTTAGATCTGGCCAATTCGGATGTGATGTTATTCCTTTTCCAATTGATAATTTGGGTGATGTTGGGGGTAAACAGCGTCAGCCGGCCAAATGTGCACGGCCCTCCGATCAGACCAGAGGGGATGCCTGCCCACGCTCGATCGCCACAAATCAAGAACACCCCCCTGGGAAGGGCGTAAGGGGTCCGCTTGGTAGAGGTGGGGCCCATGATTTTTAGAACAGCGCGGCACCACTGGCTCGCTTGATATTGTTTCTTTGTCTGCCGGACCACCTCACTGCCCTCATATATGGGGGCATAACTATATTCAAACTGAAAACAAATTGAGGAGTTGGCGGAACCGAGTAGATGCAGTTCTGTGGGCTCGGAGGGCGCAGGACTGAGCCTAGCTACTCCACTTCTCCAGGCATTACTGGGTTCAAAACCGGGGAGGAAAGTTAAGCTCTGGGCCAAAACGGGGGAAAGGGCAGACTGGAAGGCAGGGGGGAACTCGCCTGGGGAGAAAGGGATCCCCACAAGGCAAGATGACATCGGGTCCTCTGCTGCGCCGGTGTCGAGGCATATACTGTCCTGTCCTAATGATTGGGCCAAGGCACGCCAGACGTTGATTTTTGGCTGGGGGATGACCCACGGCTCCGCAGGTGGCAGAAGGAATCCACAGGTCATCAGTACAGTCAACAACAAACAAGGATTGAGAGCCAGCGTAGTCAATTCGAAGACCATTCGGGGAGATAAAACTGAAATGAAAGGAGAGCCGTAAAAGTATGCAGGATTCACAGATATGGTTCCTCTCCAAACAACCAATTTAAGTAAAACTCACGAGGGGTAATGGTTGGAGCCGGGGGGAAAAAGGAGGAAAGGTGGTATAAAAGATCAAGGGGTGGAGGAGAAGCTGGGGGAGAGGGTTCTTCAGTAACTGGAGTGAGATCTGGAGAGAATGAGGAGGGTTGATGGGATAGTTTCTTCCGCCGACGCCAACATGCTTGCCGGACCTGTGGTACTGCCTCCTGCTTGATCCCCTGCTTCGGGACGAAGGGCCTGACCCACTTAGATGGTACCCACTTGGGACCCGAGGGAGTGGACACGCAGGCATATCCCCTCCCCCAAGTTACCAGGTCAAAGGGGCCCTCCGTCTGCCAGGTCTCCGGATCTTTTACAAGAACCGGTGGCCTGGTTTTAGGCTGCAGCTGCTGGTGACTGCCGAAATGTCGGACTATCGGAGGGTTTTGGCTGTCAAAAGAGCAATTCAGGAAGTTGAGTGTGTACAATGCCCTTGATAGCCGGACTTGGGGGGTCTCTGCCTTCATCGGCCGTAGTTGCCGGGATAGGACCTTCTTAAGGCTCTGGTGAGCTCTTTCCACCATGGCTTGGCCTGTCGGGGAATAGGGGATGCCGGTTTTATGCACTATTCCCCATTGCTGCAGAAAGCTTTGCAGCTCCTTGGAAACATACGCAGGGCCGTTGTCTGTTTTTAAGGTCTTAGGGATGCCCAAGACAGCGAATGCCTGGAGCAGATGCCTCTGAACATCCGCTGCCCTTTCACCTGTGTGGGCAGAAGCATAGATTGCCCCGGAGAAAGTATCCACTGAGACGTGGACGTAACACAATCGGCCAAAAAATGGAATGTGCGTTACATCCATCTGCCACAACTCGCAGCTTGCCAAACCCCGGGGATTAGCCCCTGAGGCTATGGTAGGCATTTGATCTTGCTGGCATTGGGACATGTGGCCACTATTGCCTTGGCCTGCTCCTGCGTCAGATTGAACTGACGAACCAGGCCAGGGGCATTTTGATGGAACAGTTGGTGGCTGATTTTAGCCTGACTGAACACATCTGGGAGGGGGCCTGCGAAACAGCAGCCGCCGCTAAAGAATCGGCGCGACGGTTTCCCTCCGCAATGAACCCAGGTAGATCTGTGTGTGATCTCACATGCATGACATAGAATGGATGCTCGCGGTTAGAGACTAACTCGACGAGCCTATTCAGCAATTCAAATAATCTCTTATTAGTGATCTCTTGAAGAACAGCTGACTCAGCTCGAGACACTACACCTGCGACATACTCAGAATCTGTGACCAAATTGAAAGGTCCAGGGAATTTCTGAAATGCCCTGACGACTGCATCCAACTCAGCAACTTGTGGAGAGCCCTCTACAACAGCAACATCGGACTCCCACTGCTGAGTCTGAGGATCCTTCCAAGTCATCACTGACCTGTGGGATGCTCCAGACGCGTCAGTAAAAACTGTCACAGCATCCAGTGGCTTCTTGCTCTGAACCTTTTTCAACGAGAATTTAAACCCCGAATTGAATAATTTGTGGGATGGCCGATTTACTGTGATGCGCCCAGTGTAGCTGTCGAGTGCAAACTGAAGGTATTCATTAGTTTGCAGCAGTTCTTCAAAGATTTTTAGTTTAAATCGGCCCGATTCCAATTTAATTGGGATCTGTATGCATGAGAAATCACAGCCCGCAAGCTCTCTGATCCTCGATCTTGCTTTGAGAATCAGTTCTGCTATCAACTCCTGTGGCCGTGTCATTCTTTTGGACCTATGGTGGCTCAGAAAGACCCACTCTATAATTAAGAGCTTGTCTCCTAATCCTTGGTCCTTCAGACTAACATCCCATTGATGTATTATGCCATGAAGGTGTGGCAATTTTCCCAGTATAATAAATTTGAAAGGCAGGCCCGGATGGTATCGGTGGGCCTGCCTGGCCGAAATATCCTTTTGTATTTTCTCCAGAGCTACCTGTGCCTCTGGGGTAAGAGTCCTAGGAGAACTAAGCTCCTCTCCCCCTTTTAACAAATCGAAAAGAGGGGCTAAATCTTCGGTTGAAATGCCCAACCAGGGTCTCACCCAATTTAAGGATCCACACAGTTGATGGGCATCTGCTAGGGTCTGGACCTTTGTCCGAATTGCCAATTTTTGCGGCACAATTGTCCGCCTTGTAATTTCGAGGCCCAGGTATCTCCAAGGTGGCACCCGCTGAATTTTGTCTTGCTGGAGCTCGAACCCTGCAGCAGCCAACGCATTGGTTGTCAGGTCAAGCGCATGGGCAAGCAGACCGTGGTCGGGCGCACACACGAGGATGTCGTCCATATAATGGTGAACAATGACGGCATCCCCGAGGGCTGTACGAATGGGTGACAGCAGCGAAGCGACATACCACTGGCAGATCACAGGGCTGACCTTGAGGCCCTGCGGAAGCACCCGCCAATGATAGCGCTTGGCTGGGGACTCACAGTTGATGGACGGAACTGTGAATGCAAATCGCAGGGCGTCCTCCGGGTGAAGGGGAATTTGGAAAAAGCAATCTTTTATATCAATCACAGCTAATTCCCAATCTCGGGGGAGCATTGCTGGGGAGGGCATCCCTGGCTGAAGGGAACCCATGTCAATTATTAATCTATTAATTCGGCGGAGATCAGTCAGGAGCCGCCACTTATCCTTGTTAGGCTTTTTGATGACAAACACTGGGGAGTTCCAGGGTGACATGGTCTCTTCCAGGTGGCCTTTCAACAACTGCTCCTGAACGAGCTCGTTGAGTGCCTTTAGTTTTTGCTTGTTAAGTGACCACTGCTTGACCTGTACTGGTTTATCTGAAAGCCAATTCAGTTTCCAGGTCCGGCACTCCTCAGTGGCCACCACCCGAAAAACCTGGGGAGCTGTCGGGAGATCGATTTTGGCCCCCCAGTGGGCTAAAAGGTCCCTTCCCCAGAGGGGCTCTGTATAATCTAAAACGAACGGGCGTATAGAGGCCAATTGCCCGTCGGGCCCCTTAATTTGCACAATGCTCTTTGATTGGTTTGCCAATTGGAGGCCCCCAACACCAGAAATCGTGCCCGCTGCGCTTTGCAGGCCCCAATGCGACGGCCATTCCCGGGAGGGAATGATAGTCACATCTGCACCCGTGTCCAAAAGACCCCTCACTAATTTCTTGTCCCCGCCCAATGAAAGTTGACATGTCAGGCGGGGCTTCTCCCTCCCCACCAACTGTGTCCAGGCCACAGTTGGAGGCGAGTCCTTCTCCGTCGGGCTCAAGCAATGGTCTTTATCTGGCACAGGAATAGCCTGAGCAATGACCTGTCCCTTAGGGAGGAAAAGCGGGGGTCGGACACAATACAGCCCTACCGCGAAGTGGTCCCGGTCGGTAGTTACCAGACCAGGGACTATGTGGATGTCTCGCGGTGTGTGCTTTGTGTCTCCGACAACGGTCCACCTGCATCGTCCCAGTTTCCTCCAGCGACCCGGGTTGCAAGTCGACAGACACCAGCTGCAAATTACTGCTAGGGAGGTAAATGCTCCTAGTTAGCTGCAGCCTGTAAGGGGAAACAGAGGACATGGTGTTAAGTACAGGTTTGGGCAGAATATCACAGGTAAAGTGTTTCGAATCTGATAGGTACGTCAAATCTGGCAAGGTGTGCGGCGGTTCTCCCTCGTTTCTTCTCTCCCCGGATGATGATAAACAGCCCGCCACATTTCTATCCACGCGCAGGGAGGGACTGCGCTCCAATCCTAGTTTTTTTTCTTTTCATTCTCCTCCTTTTCCCGCTTCCGCCTCCATTCCATGTAGTCTTGCCGCATAGGGCACTGTGGCATCCAATGTCCCACTTTACCACAGAGATGACAGGGATGGGTTGCCGATGTTCTCTTGCCCGCCCCAGGTGTTGGAGGGCCGGCAACGGGGCAGCTTCTCCCTCTATGCAGTCCTGCACGGGGCATTCAGTAAAAGCCACGGAAGCCCTTTTAGACCGTGATGACAGGGAGACCTGACGCACCACGACATCTATCATGGCCTCTACTGTGGGTCTAGGACTACGAGGGAGAGTTTTTATAGCTTTGCGGCACTCAGCGTTTGCATTGCTATATGCCATTCTCTGGAGCATCATTTCCCTGTCATCATCCCCGAGCGCCTGTGCTTCCACATATCTGTAGAGGCGCTCCATAAATTCCATGTATGGTTCATGCTCTCCTTGCAAAACCTCATCATCCTCCCATTGGGAAGTAACTACTTCCAGCTTGAAGAAAGCTCGTTCAGCTGCTCGGGCCGTCTCCATCAGCTGGGAGGGGAATAAAGCTCTGGCTTGTTTTGCCCCTTCTGCCCACTGCCTTTCACCCAAAAGATGATCAAGGGAAATTATCAAACCATCTGCATCATGGGACAGGGCCGGATTACCCCAAAGACTCGGGAGTACCTCCGATATTTCCCTCCCCCATTCCCTCACCCAGACTCTGAATTCCATAGGCCTTATAAGGCTGGAGAAGAGTGCCCTCAGATCTGCCAGAACTAAATCTCCCTGGGAAAGGGTATTATGTAGCAAACCCCGGAAGTATTCTGACCTTCGGGAGTAGTCTTTCTGTGCCTTGCACAACTCTTTAATTCGTGCCTCCGCTAAGGGCACCCACCGAGCCTGAATTGTTCCCTCTCCCCCCAGGTTATAGGTAACCGGGGCCGCTTCTAGTAAAGGCATTTGCTGTGGCTTGTGGCCAGGCACTGCCCCCCCGCCCTCCGTAGGCACTGCCCCCCCCCCCCCCCTCCGAAGACACCCCGTGGGAATCGGGGGGGAGGGAGTTGGAACCGAAACTGGAGGAGGTTGAGGCGGGGTTTGGCGCTGACGTAAGGGGAGGGAGTGTGCAAGGCCATCCACCCCGCTCCCCCCCCTGGGCAGCGTTGGGAGGCGGAGGGGAAAGCGAAAGTGAAGCGGGGGAGGAGGGAACGGGAGGCTGAACCGGGGGAGAAGTTTGAGAGGGAGCTGAAGGTTGGGTGCCAAGAACTGAAGGTCTCTCAGAGTACGGAGGAGCGAGCGGGACGGGGGGAGGATACGAGGGAGGGGGGATTGGGCAAGGGCTGTGTTCAGGGTAAAGGAAAGGGTTGCCGCTTGAGAGAAAAGGGGTAGTAGAAGAAGAAGAAGCTCTGTCGCCATCTTCGACGGTGCTAAAACGAACAGACTTAGGGGTTACAACCGGGGACTCGGGAACTGGGGTAGAGGGTGAGGATATAGGGGGAGGAGCTTGGCCAGGGCTCCTCCCACGGGGAGGCTGAGCCGGTCGAGAGGGAGCAGGGACAGCATGGAAACCCTGCTTTTTGTTGGCCTTCAAAATCCCTCTAGAGGGCTCATGCCTATGGGGAGAGGGAGAGGGTTGGGGGGTAAGGGAAGCCGAACGGGGGGATCGGGGACAGGCAGGGCTTTTCTTAAGTTCCCCGGACGAAGAGAGTGTTTTGAGCACTCTGTTCGCCCAAAATGCCACAGTTGCTAATTTTGTCTCCCCAGAATCAACTGCTTGTTCCAATTTTGCCAAAACGGCAGTCCAAAGGTGTGGCTGTTTTGCAAGTTCTGGGGAAATTTCAGGGAACTTAGAAAAGATCCACTTAGTTAAGAATTTTAATTCTTGCTTGGGGGCCTTCTGGCCACCTCCAAGCAGTATACTCTTTAGAATATAATAGACCTCCTTCTGGGATTTTCCCAAACTAGCACCCATAAGTGCCTTTATAGTACAGGAACTGCCAATACTATAAAGGGGGGAAAATTCCTCTGATGGTAAAAACCACCACCTGAAAACAACAGAAAGCCACTTTCCACCAGCCCCTGCCTCCCCCCTACTGTCCCCAAGTCTGGGGCTTCAGTAAAAGGAAAAAAAATTCAAGGAAAGAGGGTGGAAGGGTGGGTCCCCAAGGCAGGGCATGCACCCCCAGGGAAATTTTAAAAAGGAAAGGGGGGAAAGTCGGAAAGGTCCCCAAAGCAGGGCCCGACCTTACCTAATCCGGTGGCAGCAGCAAATGATGAATCAGGAGGGGTATTTTCGTCTCCGGAACCGTCCTCTCTGGGTGCGAGGGTTCCCGATTCCGATCCTACAGGGAGTGCCGCTCCTACAACGGAGCCTGCCCCCCCCGAGGTAGTGCAGCGTCCACTGGAAACTAAAAATTCCACTTCCGAGGGGTCTGTTTTGATTATTTCAGGCCCCAACGTTGGTCCGCCACTCTGCGCGGGGGCGAGAACGGCCCTGGAATCCGGCTATCTGGTGAGGGGCGAAGGCCAGGGCCCCTGCGCATCAGAAAACAGCCCCCCTCGGCGGCTTTGGCCTCGGGCTGAGCTGGGGGGATAGCTCGGAGCAGCGCGGTGAGAGACGAGTCAGGAGGCGACCACTTGCTGGGGGTAAAACTGTCGGTTTATTACAGAAGAACCAACAAAGAGGGGAAAAACACCCAGCAAATGGCCCCGAACAAGGGGCAGGAGAGGGTTTTAAGGGAAAAGGGGGGAAGAAGGCAGGGAAACCCGGCTATCCAATAGAAATACATATTTGGAGGTACGAAACATAACTGATATACCAAAGTAACCAACTGTTATAAATCATAGGAGGGGCTCCGGGGCTACAGCCAACCATACCTCCCAGAGAAAGGAAAATTCTCGAAACCTGGGAGGAGAAAAAGAGTGATTGACTGACCCCAAGGAGGAAACAACTTTCACTTTATAAGAGAAACCAAGGGAGGAGCAGTTTCATTTCCATAGCAACATAACTGGCAGGGTAGCAGCAGGAAGTAATACAGAAAATGGGGGGAGCAAACTAACGAACTTAAGAACACACCACAGCACACCTGCCCTGTGCCACGCTGGCCGCTCAGGTACCAGGAACCAGCAGCCAACGGCACTGCCAGGGCCAAAGGCCAGGTCAGCCAATCAGAAAGGGGCAGGGCTGGGCACTGTTTCCATGGCAACTGGCACTGGCGGGGACACCTGGGTCTCCTGGCCTGGTAGTTGCCATGGAAACCCCGGGCAGGGACTGAGGGCACAGCCCCTGGCACTGAGACACTGCTGGGCCGGGTGCTGAGCACAGGGCTGAGCATGCAGAGATGGTTTTGTTCTTGCTGAGCTGCAGCACAGCCAAGGCCTGTCCTGCCCCTCGTCCAGCCATGCTGGGGAGGGGCTGGGGCTGCGGGGGAGCTGGGCAAGGGACACAGCCAGGACTGGGGACCCCAACTGAGCCCGGGCATACCCCAGACCAGAGCACATCATGCTCAGTGTGTGAAGAGGGGAACAGGGAGGAAGGGGGAAATTTTGGAGGGAGGGCTTTTTCCTTCCCAGGTAGCACTTAGGCAAGAGGGGGCCCTGATTCACCAGTGGGCAAGGTCACTACCAAAGACACTGACACCAACCTAAGAAATTGTGTCATTTATATCATGCACAGCTGCAAAGATTTACAAAAGGATAAGGTCAACAAAGCACATCATCATTAGCAAAGAATTACAAAAGAAGCTCAGTAATCCATCATAACCCATCATTACATTTTGATGACTAACCCCTTGGTGAAACACTGGAGGTTTTTGTGGCAGACAAAGATTCTGGCTGACTATCAAGGTACACCTTACAGACATCAGTAGTACTTTAGTGACACCGTTCTTCATTCTTTTTTCTCAATCTCATTCGAATTAGGAACAAGAATTCTGTTTTCCATGGAGCTGGCACCTTTTTAATTCCAGAATAATGCCCCCAGGCCCCTTGCTGTTCAGCTTTACCATGCTGTCTGTGGCTAACAAGGCTTGGGGGGGCCCTTTCCCCTCTGGCTGGAAGGGGCTGGGTCCCAGTCCCTGAGGGGCACCCAGGCTCCTGGATGGAATTCCTGTGCAAGTCCCTCAGTGTCACAGCAGTGACACTTATTGACAAGTGCACATACAGTAACAACCAATCTCAAAGTGCCACCATCACCATCAAAGATGAATGACAAGAAGAAAAAGAAGAAGGACAGGACACGCCCTAATTCCTCCATCTTGTCTCCTAGAACCCCCCTGTACTGAGATTCTAAAACCTGTGTTTTCACTCTATAATTAATCTATCCCTTCACCACTTTTTCCCGTGTGATCCTCCCATCCTCATACAGGTGTTGCGTCCTGTGCAGGATCAAAGTCTAACCACCAAAAACTTCTGGCAACGTTCCAGGACTTCTGAGCCCCCCAAGGGTTGTCTCGGTGACTCTGGACATCAGGAGTGATGTGCTGAGTTCCCACAGCCTTCCAGTGCCAAAATGGTTTCCTTGGTTCCATGGAATTCTGCAATAGCACAATGGCCCCTTGGTTCCACAGGGCATGGCTGTGTCACACTGGCCCCTCGCTTCTATGAGGCCCTGCAGTGTCACAAAGAGCTCCTTGGTTCCACAGGGCCCTGCAGAGCCCTTTGATTCAACAAGGCCTCAAAGTGCTATAATGGCCTCCAGGATTCCATGAGGCCCTGCAGTGTCACAAGGGCACCTTGGCTCCATGAACCCCTGAAGTATGTAATGGCCTCTTGATTCCATTGGGCTCCTCACTGTCACATCAGTTCTCAGTTCCATGAAGCCCTGTAGTGTCCCAATGGTCTCCTTGGTTCCACAGAGTCAAAATGTCCCTGTGGTCTCATGGAGCCCCACTATGATCCCCTTGATTCCGTGAGGCCCTGCCTTGCTACAATGACCCCTTGGTTAAATGAGGCCCTGCAGTGTCACCATGGCCCCTTGGTTCCAGTGGGTCCTGAAGTGTCCTAATGATCTCCATGGTTCCATGAAGCCCCAGAATGTCACAATGGATTTTTCGTTCCATAAGGTTCCATACTGCAAACAACAGTCTCCTTGGTTCCACAGTGTCACAAGGGACCCGTGGTTCCATGAGGTTCAGTAGCATAACATGGACACCTTGATTCCCTGAGGTTGTGCAGTGTCACAATGATCTCCTTGGTTCTGCAGCCCTGCTGTGGCTGCTGTGTAACAATGGACCTGTGGTACCATGAGGTACCATAGTGTCACAATGGTCCCTTTGGTTCCACAAGGCCTTGCTGGGCCACAATGGACCCTTGGTTCCATGAGGTGCCCGTTGTCCCAAAGCCCCTCACAGGTCCTTACAGACTTTCCGAGTTTTCCATGGCCCCTCATGGCCCCTCATGGCTCATGGCCCCTCACAGTCCCCCACAGCCCCTCATGGCCCTTCACAGGCCATCACAGTCCCTTCATAGACCAAGGCGCGGGGCTCCTCCCAAAGCAGGAGGGGTCGGGCCCTGCTTGTTCTCCTTTCATTTCAGTCCCTTCACAGCCATGAGTGCAGAAAGGCTGAAATGGAGCCTTTCCCCAGCGTTTCCCTCGGGGTTAATTGCGGGCTGAAGCTCTGTGCTGGCGCTGGCCCCAGTGCCACCATCCCTGCAGCCGCCAGGCCTTTGCTGTCCCCCCGTGTCCCTTCCCTGTCCCCGAGTCCCGCCCGGCTCTGGCAGCAGCAGCAGCTGCAGCGCAGGGGGCGCCGGCCCGGCCCAGCCGGGGCTCCCGGCAAGGAGCAGCAGCTGTGCCAGCTCCTTCCCACCTGCTCCTGCCTCAGCTCCCAAGGGCTTTTTCCAGCTCAATTCTGGAGCTGAGCAACCAGCATCCACACACAGTCCTGACTGCTCAGGGCCCGCCTGTGCTGCCCTGAGCCAGCCCTCAGAGGAAGAAAGGATCAGGTTGCAGTGCTGTTTTCAGCTCTGTTTGACTCACCCTGAGCTGACAGCAGGAGGCTTCTGGTGCCTCTGCCTTGGCAATTGGAGATCACGGCTGCTCTTGGCCCTCTTCTGCTTGCCGCCTGAATTTTATCAGTACAACAGCACTTGCCTCTTTCAATCACTGTTGCCCACTGTGCTTTTGTGATGGTGAACTCAGGGTTTTTGTCACAGGCATCATGATTAGCAGAGATTGAAATGCTCACAAGTCCTTGAGCACTAAGTCCAGGGGAATGAAAGCGTCACAGACCACATTTGCAGCACTCAAACACAACCCTGCTGCTGGTGCTGTTGAAATAGAATCAACTGACAGAGACCATCACAGAAATTGCCTCTGGAGTGGCAAATCAAATGAAAAAATCCACCAGGAGAACGAAAAAACAGAACTTGACTGACTTCATTGCTTCCTCAGAGCAGCAGAAAATGGAGATGCCCAGAGGTATTTTGCACTGCTGCTGATCCCACTTGGAGCCCAGCTCTCTGCGGAGTCCCAGCGGGAACCCGAGCCCAGCCCAGGGAGCTCCCAGAGTGTCCTGGAGATTCTTTCTCTGCGTTCAGTCAGGCTTGCATTCCCCAGCAAGTCCCCAACAAAACCTCCTGTTTTCTTGTATTAGAACAGGCACAATGAAAAACTCAGCAATGGCACAACTCCCCAGCCCACAAGGAAAAGAAAGAACAAGTTGTCAAGGAATCCAAATATTTGTCTTGCTTTGCTGCAGAAGTCATGCTGCACTCACAGTGTGGAAAGCCAAGAGAAGCTGCAGTTGGGGGCACATCTTGTGACAGATGCTGCACCTTGTTCTGCAGGAAAGGCTCTTGAAAAGGGCAGACAGGAGTGTGGAGAAGATTCCTGGACAAGTGAAACAGCTTTGCAGAAATGAAATGAAAATGGGAAGGAACAATCCTTCCCGTGTTTTCCTCTATTTATTTCTATTCTCCCCTTTTCCATGTTGCACTGCTTCTCCATGCCATGAATTCCAAATGCATCTCACCTCTAAGATTGGTGACTTAGTGTGAAAAACGCCAATCACTTGTTTTTAAAATTTTTAAAAGTTTAATAGCAATGAAATAGTTATAAAAACAGTAACACGATTAGAGTAGTAACAATTTGGACAAATTGAATTAAGACAATATGAGACAATAAAAACAAAGAGTTACAGACGTCTGGGTACCTTTTTCTGGGCATCACGAGCCCAAAAAAGAACCCCTGCCCACAAAAGATTAACCCTTAAGAACAATAGCCCGTTGCATATTCATACCCTTCATACATGATGCATAAATTCCATTCAAACACAGGATTCTGTCTGTTCATTGTCAGCTTCTCCTTTCTAATCTTAGCAGCATCACCTAGGCGGGAAGAAGTTACTTTCTTCTGATAAGAAGGCAATAAATTCCTTTCCCTGAAAGATTTAGGTGTTCTGTGGCTGCTATCTGCTGCGAGTGCCTCATTCCTTTATTAGACTTAGTGAGTTTTAGCCAGTGTTGTAGCAGATAGGGCCTGGCGTTCGGAAGATCTCGTGATGTTACGGGAAGACAGGGCCCCTGCCCCTTTAGATAAGAAAATTAACATAGGAATGTAGCCCCCTAAACCGGATTCCGGTAATTTTCCACTTGCCCAGGTAACTTTTCCATCCCTACTAACCATAGATGGTAAAGACAGACCCTCACCTGACGTAGAAGCCCCTTAGACTATAAAACCCCACGAGAAGAGAGAATAAAGGCCTTTGATCCTCCACCATATTGGTGTCCGCGTGTTTCTTAGGCCCGAGCGACCCTGGGGAAGAGGGTCGCCGTGCTGCTTCCTGAAACCAGGCCGCCTGCCTTGTATCAGAAGGCAACACAGTGTAAAATACCATGAGCTACACACAGTTTGCCTTGCCCTGGTTTTGTTGGAAAGCAATGCTGGAGCCATAAGTCCAGTGCTTGGGTCAGGCATGAATCCTGCAGGCAGGGAATTTGCCCCAGCAGTGTCTGAGCCTCAGCAGGGACAATGCACAGCAGCGAGTGAGGGATTTCCTGTGCCCTGTGCAGGAGTCAGGACTCTGGATCTGGGCTCAACAGAGCAAAGTTCCCGTGTTTGGACAGACTCAGGGGCTGCCCCGAGGGCAGCAAACAGGAGAGTTCCTGGCTGGGAGAGGCCCCAGCAGAGAAGGGGATCTTGTCCCTCCTCGAGGCCCTTTAAGGGTCTTCAGGTCCCTTTGAAATGGAGGTTTATCTTTTGAGGGTTTTTTTGGGGAATCCCACCACTTCAAGGGTGTTTTTTTCCTTCCCATTTTAGGGTGTTTGTGGGGCCACAGCCACACAAGCCCTTTTCAAGGGGGGATCATGACAGTTTTAACTGGCATTTTTATGGGGCCCCTACTCCAAGCCCCTGTAGGGGATGTTCTGCCTCCCAGGGTGATTTTTGGGGTTCTCTCTACCATCACTGCTTTAAGGGCCCCCACCATGGTCAGGTCCCATGTTGGGAATTCAGCTGACTAGAGAGACTGGAAAAGTACAAAACCGTGCCTAATTCCAAGTTCTGCACCTGTGTTGATAGCGCGTCCTTGGGCCTGGCTGTAGTAGGATAACAAACAGTGAAAGAGACATGAGAAAAGAGAGATGTAACCCCTAAGGAATGAGGAAGAGTTCATGGTATAGTTTAACCAATAGATTGCTTGGCTTACAGAATATTCATAAGCTTATTATTTGCTGTATAAGCGTTTGATGTTTTCTTTAATAAACTGGACTGGACTGGACTGGACCTGTGTTGAACCATCTGGTGTCCTGGTCCCCTTCCTACGACAGTCCCACTATAAGTCTCCTTAAAAGGGCAACACCATTCCCGTTGATTCCGACAGCGGAGCCCAGGACAGGGCTGTCTGTGCAACCCTACAGGTGCCACGGGCTCTGCAGAAGCTGGCAGAGGCTGCCCAGGAGGAAGGCCATGGGGCACAGAGCCCCAAGGCTGCTGTGGGCACCACGTCACAGGGGCCGTTCCCCGCCGCAGTGCTCCTGGCCTGGGCTGGGCCTGCACAGGGGCTGGGCCACCATGGCTGGGCCAGCACAGGGCCACTAAGGGGCCACGCAGCCGCTGCCAGGGCTGACAGCAAGGCCAGGCACAGTCAAGCAATTGCTGAGCATGGCCTGCGCTGGCCAGGTCTGACTGTGCCAAAGGCAGAGCTCAGCTGCCCTTGGGGGCTGCAGCAACAGTGCAGAGCCCAAAGAGCCTCCATGGCTGTGCTGGAGACCAAGGCTGCAGGTGGGAAATGCAGGGCTACTGTAGAATGGGAGGGGATGAAATTCCAGCAGACTCATCAGCTTGCAAGGTGCTCTGCTCTCCTTCAGCTCCTCTCCAAGAGATGCCAATCCCAGCTTGGCACCTCAGGATACTGGGGCCCTACAAGGAGACCTGCCTGTTCATAGGCACACAACTGACATCTGCCTGGAAAGGGGCACAGGTGTTAATACCTGTTAGTTTCATCATATAGAAGCAAACCTTTGTTATCTGGGTCACTTAAATACTTTGAAGACACGACAATGTTTTCCCACCACGGACAAGAATTTCCTGGATTTACTGTTTTCTTCTACTGATGGCAGGAGAAGAAATACTGATCTTCCCCTCGACCTTTGCCACCAACATTCAGTCTAATATTTCATTCCCTTCTTCCTTCAGGTGTTTCCAGCTCTCCTGGTTAAATGGCCATGTCTATGGACATCTCTTCATTTAGAGCAGCTGCATCCATGTCCTTCCTGTTTCTCCCAGATTTCCTCCTACAGCAGTTCACTGGTCATTCCAACACGTCTCCCTTGAATTCCTTCATGCTTTGAACTTTCAGAAGTTTAAATATCTCCTTACTCAGCACCTTAGGTGTATTTTTATCTTTCATATCACCTCTTCTTATGCCTTTGTCTAAAATCCTTCCAATCACATGTGGATGGTGGACATGTCAGATGCTGCTGGGATGTCAAAGGAGCTGAGGGAAGGGTTTGGATGTCTGTTAAATTTTATCATTTTCACATTTTTTATGTTGGCCAAGAAGAAAAACCTTTCTTGTGCCTCTGAGTCTCAGCAGTTCCTGGTCCCTGCAAGGACACAAACCTGCTGATTTGTGGTTCCCACTCCAGTGGCTGCACTGGCACATCCCTCCATAGCCAGAGCACGGCTCCCTTAACCCACAAAGTCCCTGGCACTGGACTGATGAAGGAAACTGGACAGGCTGTGGGGATCAGGGGCTATTGGAATATGAATCCCAATATTACCAGTTAGATTGTGCCTGGGCCAGTCTGACCCTCGCTGCTGAGCCAAGGCGGCATCTGTGGTGTGTCACCCCAGAGACGCCTTTAGCTTGCCGATGGTTTCAGCTGGGCACTAAACAAGTCCAGGCTTGTTAGGAACTCAGTTTCCCTTAGGAAGAAGGCTTCAGGCGAAGGTGAGGACAAAGGAGGGATTCTGCTGGAGGGTTTAATATCCAGAGTTTTATTCCATGGTGACACAGAGGTCTGAATCTTAGCAACAGCCCCAACAGAATGCCGATCACATGGCCGGACTCACTTTTTAAGCTCAGGGGGAGGGGAGGGGAGGGGACAGGTGAGCCACCAACCAGGTGGGGGGGGCGGGGTCTCAAGGGACGAGGGACACCTAGACAGGCCAATGATCTCTGGGCCTGAGGGGCATCCTTTGAACTTCACCAACCACACGACACCTTGTTGGAATGTTAAGCCTTATTGACAGGACTCACTCAACAAGGGGTGAGGAGGAAGGGGAAGAGAGGTATTGCCACACGTGGGAGGTGACCTGGAAGTCTAAAACAGGACATTACAACACACTGCAACAAGGGGCAGGGCAGAGTCAAGGGGAAGAATGACTTTTGCATTCGATGGAGCTGTGCCTTCCCTTGGCTTTGTTGGCTGACAAGAAATGAACATCCCTCTGTGCCTCGGGCAGCTCCTTCTCCAAGGAAAGCAGGTGGGAGTTGGAGCCAAGGAGCTGAAAGCTGCAGGTGCAGCCTGGGCTGGAGGGAGCTCAGATTTGCACAAGGCTGCTCTGAGTGCCAGGGCTTGGATGGGGGAAATGGTGGGGTGGGGGTAAGGACAGAGTCTGATTGATTGTCAGCCATGAAGGGTCTTTTCATGTCTATGCCAACTGCATGAGGAGGAACTTGGATTCAGTGTCAATTGGAGATTGCACATATCCATGTATTAACAGGAAGAAAAATCTAAGCAGGGCCTAAAAATGTTTTCTCACTGCCTTTTGAAATATGATCTATTCAGATTGAATACACTTCAAGCCTCTGGAGCAGGAAAATTCAGCAGCAGCCTCCAAGTTGCTGAGGATGTCAGCAGCCCCCACTGAGGCCATCCCTGCCCAGAGACCGTGGGGGAATGGGCAGACAAGGAGAGCATCCCTGGGGCTGGGCCAGCACAACTCAGAGGTAGCAGCGGCTCCAGCTGGGAAATGGAGTGTGGAATGTGGCTGGGAAAGCCCTGCGTGGGCTGGGCCAAGCAGGACAGACAAGTCCTGACTCCTATCCCCCAAACAATTCTCTCAATGAGACATTTTAACGGAATTGCAATTATTTTTGGCCTCTGAGTTGGATATACTGGAGAAATACCGACAAGAGTTTCTCAGGAGCTCAAAACAACCAAACAGCCTTTACTGGGGACTTTAGAAAATCAGAGAATCTTTGGTAAATGGTTTAAAATGACAGTCAATCAACAAAACACATTTCTCAAAGCATTAACTTGGCCCATTCAACTTCACAAACTCTAAGCCTATTCTATTTTAAGTTAATCAAAAAGAAGAAGTAGACAGAGAAAAAGACAAATAAGATACAGAGAAGCACCCACACCTGGATTCCAGTGTTGTTCAGATGGAAATTCCAAGAGGAGGTAGGGTCAAAATGTGTGCTTACCTTGTGGTCAGACGTAAATACCCCTTGGTCTTCCTGGGCCCTTCCCCCAGGTGGGACTTGGGCTCATTTGGTCCCTTAGGAGCTGGGCTGGGGCTGCAGAGGTGGCTGTGGAACATTGCCTGTGCTGTGCTGGGGACTGGCAGCCACTGCGGGGCTGGGATAGAAGCTCTGGGGGGATTGGGTTCCAGGGCAGGGCAAGGCTGGACCTGCCCGTTGTTCCCCCACACAAAATATTTAGAGCCAAAAATCTCCTCCAGTTTGTCACAATAGGCAATGTTGGAGGTGGAACCCAAATTTGGCCATAGGCACCTGGAGAAGCAGGACAGTTCCTTTCCATAGGAAGGAAAGCACAGAGCCTTCCCCAGGGTTTTGGGGACAGATGAGAGGTGACCCCTGTGAAACCACTTCCAGACAGACTTGTCCTGGCAATATTGCTATGGGAACAATGCCTGGATATAAGGAAGTTTGGTGGTGAAATCCCAGTTCTGGTCATGGGTGCCTGAAGCAGAAGGACAGTTCTTTTCCACAGGAAGCTAAGCACAGAGCCCCAGTGTTTCAGCAGCAGATGAGAAGTGACCCTCAACATGCCAAGGTCATCTGGACCAGTCAGGTGGCCCACGGGAGGCCAAACCTGTTCTGTGTTCCCTTGGTTTTATGGGGCCCTGAGGTGCCACAAGGTTGTCTTGGTTCCATGGGGTCCCACAGTGTCACAATGGCCCCCAGGTTCCTGAAGGTCCCACAGTGTCACAATGATCCCAAGGATTCCACAAGGCCTTGCAGTGTGACAGTGGTTTCTGTGGTTCCACAGAATGTCTCGTCACTCCTCTGTTCCGTGAGCCCTGCAATGTCACAATGGACCTTTGGACCTTGGGGGTTTGTGGTATCACAATGGTCTCCTTTGGCTCCACAGTGTCACAATGGACCACTGATGACAGAAGGCCTCGCAATGTCACAATGGCCCCTTGGTTCCATGAGACCCCACATGTCACAATGGTCTCCTTGGTTCCATGGTGCCCCACAGTGTCACAATTCTTTGCTTATTCCATGGGGCCTTGTAGTGTCACAATGGTCTCCATGATTCCGTGAGTCCCCTCAATGTCAAAATGGCCCCTTGGTTCCAGGAGGCTGTGAAGTGTCTTAATGGTCTTTCCATATTTCCATGGTTCCATGAGGCCTTGCAATGTCACAATGGACCTTTGGTTCCATGGGATCTCACAGTGTCACAATGGCCCCTTGGTTCCATGACACCCAAAAGTGCCATAATGGTCTCCACAATTCCATGAAGCCCCTCAATGTAACAATAGACCCTTGGTTTGATGGGGTCTTTCAGTATCACAATGATCCCTACATTCCATGGAGTCACACAGTGTCAGTACGGTCCCCTTGGTTCCGTGAGGTCCAGCAATGTCACAGTGCTCTCCATGATTCCATGAGGCCCCACAGTGTCACACCGGTCCCTTGGTCTCACAGGGCCCCACAGTGTCACAATGGTCCCTTGGTCTCACAGGGCATCACAGTGTCACAATGGTCCCTTGGTTCCAGGGCCCTGTGCTGCTGCATTGCCCCCTCTCCTTCTCAGGCCGCCCCTGCCAGCTGAGAAATGCTCCTTGGGCCTCGGCCTTGGCCAACAGCCCCTGGGCTCAGCTCCTCTGCAGCTCATCACAAACACACTGTCTGCTCCAGGCACTGCTGCTGCCCAACCAGCTCCTGGTTCCTTTAGCAGCAGCCCTGGGAACTGGTTTTGTTCCCTCAGTGGCACAACATCCCTGTTCTCCCACTGCCAAAGAAAGCTATTGATGCCAAGTGTGACCAGGATGAACCATTGCTGGGACTGAAGCCCCTCTCTTGGGGTCCTGCAAACAGTGCTCCAAAAGGAGCCCTTGGAGCTCTCCTGGGCCAACGACTCCCTCTGAGTGGGGCCTCTCCCAGCCAGGAACTCTCCCGTTTGCTGCACTTGGGGATCCTGAACAACGACAGAGCCTGGGCCGATCCCCCCACTCCTCCAGGCTCAGCCCTTCACCCACTGGGGAGATGCCAAAGGATCCACAGGGAGCATTTCCTGCCCTCAGGGGAATTGCTCACAGGTGCCTTGCACTGACTTTTTGTGTCTGTGTGCACACAGGAGTGCCTATGCTGGGGAAATGTGGCAGAAATGCTGCTCTCTCAGGGGTTTGAGTGCCTTGGATATCTGAGTCAGTCAGCCCTGTGAGGTTGTCATGAGGTCTAAGCTAAGTTAAATGCTTCTGAGTGTTGTTCTTTTGCTAAGTTGTTACTTTTAATGTAAGTTATTAGGTAACTAAAACACTGTTAAGTGTTATTCCTCTGTTAAATTGCAAAGTCATAGGTTTTAAGTTCAGTTAAATAAGGTCAGCTGCTGGTTTTGGCTAAATTGTGACATTTAAGCTATCAGTTAAGTTTAAGGTATAAATTGAGTCCTGTTAAGTTTGAGCTCTGTTAAGCTTTTAGGCCATATTCTTTTTATTCTTGCCCTCTGGTCACCCACACACACACAGACACACACACACAGACACACACACACAGGGACATTTCTCGGTTCATTTATGGTTTGATTGCCTGGATTTGGTTTGGTTTTGATGTTGCTTTGTTTCCTTGGTGTGCCTGAAGTGTCAAGTCAGGAGCAGAGTGACTCTTTCCAAGGAACTTGTGCTGCTGTCCCTTAATATTAAATCTGGTCTTTGCTGCTCCCTTGCCGGGGATGTTTTCTGCACTCTCAAGGCCTCGTTGGTAGCAGGGTGAAGGAGCCCTGGCCCAGGCTCTGGCCCTGGGGAACACGGGGACGCTGCCGGGGGGTCTCTGTCCCACCCCCAGGGCCCCGGCCCCCATCCCCGTGTCAGGCTCTGGGGTCGATCTCATGGAACATCCTCTGGGGGAGGCTGCGGGGCCGGGGCCGGGGGGACCCAGGGGGACAGGGGACCCAGCTGTGCATGAGCAGGGTTGGACTGCTCTGGGGGGAACTGTGAGGGGGGCTGGGACAGAGTGACCTCCCCAGGGACCTCACACTGCCCCTGTGATGTCACACAGCCCCTGTGATGTCACACAGACATCCTGGGATGTCACACTGCCCCCTGTGATGTCACAGATCGAACTCTGAGTGTCACCCTGTGATGTCATGCAACTGCTCTGTTGCGGTGGTGTTCACAGGGGTCCCAGGACAAAGGAAGATATGAGAATCTTGACTCCATGTTTCAAAAGGCTGATGTATTATTTTATGATATATATTATATTAAAAGAAAATTATATATTAAAACTATACTTAAAGAATAGAAGAAAGTATTTCATCAGAAGGCTAGCAAGGAGTAGAAAAGAATGGAATGATTATAAAATCTTTAGACTGACCAGAGAGTCTGAGACAGACCTGTGATTGGCCATTAATAAGAAAAAAACATGAGACCAATCAAGTTGCACCTGTTGCATTCCACAGCAGCAGATAATTATTGTTTACCTTTTGTTTCTGAGGCCTCTCAGCTTCTCAGGAGAAAAATCCTGGCAAAGGATTTTTCATAAAATATGTCTGTGACACTCTGTGATGTCACAGAAGACTCTGTGATATCACAAAGTCACACTGTGATATCATAGTCTGTTTTATGATGTCACAGCCAGTTCTGTGATGTTACTCAGTCACCCAGTGATGTCACAACCCACTCTCTTGTGTCCCAGAGCTACATACTATGATGGCAGGGTCTGCTCTATGGCGTCACACCCTACTCCATGACATCACAACCAGCTCTGTGATGTAACAGTCCCTTATGTGATGTCACAAAACCCTCTATGTGATGTCATACTGCCATGCCATGATGTCACAGCCTGCTCTGTGATGTCACAGAGTCCCCTCTATGATGCCATAGCTGCTCAAAGATCTCACACAACAAACTCTGTGATGTCATGGCCCGATCTGTGACCTCACACAGCCCACTCTGTGCTGTCCCACAGCCCCTTGCTGACATCACAGCTGCTCTGTGCCTCTATGACACAGCCACAGAGGTGCCTCTGTGACACAGCCCCCTCTGTAACATCCCACAGCCCCTGCCAGTGCTGAGCCCCTGTGAGCTCTGTCTGTGCCCTGCTGGTGTCCCTGAGGGGCCCTGGCAGTGCCCCAGCCCTGCTGGGCTGTGCCAGGAGCTGCTCCTGGCCAGAGCTGTCTCTCTGCAGCACTGCCCTTGCCAGGAGCTGCCTCTGGGCCAGGAGCCTGTTGGAGAATTTTGCTCAGACATGACTTGAAGTAAAAAAGACCATGAAAATATTCAGCTGATTGAAAAGTAAAAGGCAGGTGTAAACAGCAAAGTTCTCAGGCTTGTTTTTTAATAACAAGTAAATACCTTGTCCTTGGATAGTGATGGGAAAGCAGAGTGACAAACATGGAGGCCTTGAGAACAGTTAATAACAGGATGAGAAAAACAAGTTTTGGTCTCAATAACAAACCACAGGTATTGAAAACAAGAGGAGGGGTTGGTGTGTAATCTGTAGCCAATGATGAGCTCGGGTTTTGCAATATGTATGAACTTAATTAACACGGTTATAAAAGTGTGCATGCTGGATCAATAAATCGGAGTTCGATGCTGATCAATTAAGATGGGTCGGCTCACTTCGCTTCCTCAGGAGCGCGGCCCAGCTCAGCAGCACAGACAGAGCACAAGGACTTTAATGACCCTCTGGGGCTTTGGTGCTCTTTGCATCAGACCCAGTCCCTCAGAGTGGGCTAAAAGAACTTCTCAGGGACTCAAAAAGAGGGGGAAACACTGAAGTTTCTCATAGTTTAAATAGATCCTTCTGAGGGACAGGACTGAGAAAGTGTCCCCAGGTTCCAGATAGAGCAGAACACTGGAGGCAGTGATGACAGGTGGGGACAAGCAAGGGAAAGGTGTCTAGTGCTGAGCAAACCTGCGCCTCTGTCCCTGAAGGCTGTCGGCATCCCCTGGCTGCCCCACCTGGCTGGGCCCTTCCTTTGCTGACAGCTCTGCCTCCTGCCTGCCTCTGCCTGCCCACACAAAGCCTTGGGCTGCTCCAGGCTCCTGCTGGGGATGTGCAGCACTACAGCCCTGCCCAGGTATTGGAATATGAATCCCAATATTACCAGTTAGATGGTGCCTGGGCCAGTTCTGACCCTCGCTGCTGGGCCAAAGGCGGCACTGTGGTGTAATTCACCCCAGAGATACCTTGGCTGCTGGAGATTGCAGCAGGGCACTGAACAAGTCCAGGCTTGTCAGGAACTCCGTTTACCTCAGGAGAGAGAGCTTCTGGCGATGGTGAAGAGAAAAAGGAGAAGATTCTGCTGGAGGGTTATATCCAGATGTTTATTCCATGGTTACAGAGGTCTGAACCGGGGCAACTGCTCCACCAGAATGCGGCCGCATGGTCTGATTAACCTTTTAAGCTCAGGAACAGGGGAAGGGGAGGGGACAGGTGAGCTACCAACCAGGTGGAAGGGGCAGGGTCTCAAGAGAGGATGACACTTAGACAGGCCAATGACCTCTGGGCATAGGGGCATCTTTTGAATTTGACCAACCACACGACGCCTTGCTGGAATCTTAAGCCTGATTGACAGGACTCACTCAGCAAGGGGGCGAGGGGGAAGGGAGAGAAGTATAGGCACACCTGGGAAGGGACCCGGAAGTTTAAAACAGGACATTGCAACACACTGCAACACCCAGGGAGAGAAATTTCGCTCTCCTTATGTTGCAATTGGGCCTCTCCAGCTGCCCTTGGTGTCATTATTCCTTTCTCTGGCTGTTTTACACAATGAAGAAAAAATCCAGCCTCTCTGAGACCACCCTTCCATCCCTCCCAGGCTGCTCCTGTTCTGTCCTCAGTCTCCACACCACTGACCTCAGAGCCCTCAGCCTCTCCCTGCTGCTTATGTGATAAGACCTCCAAACCCCATCCTAGGAGATTTTTGGTTCCTCTCCAAGAGCTGTGAAATGGAAAAATAATAATATATATAATGCTGAAACCAGCCTGGCTCGTCCATCCCAAAGTTCAACATTCTCAGAGGGAACTGAAGTTGTGGCAGAGCCGGAAAAATCCCCAGAGAAAGGAACAACCAAGTGACACCACTGAGAGCTTCTGCAGAGCTGCTGAGCTGGCCCAGCCTGGGCACATCTGACTGACAGGGCAGCACCTCAGACTAGAAAAGCCCCATCCCAAATTTTAACAGCAGCATCTCCTGACATTTCCCTTCTTGAGACGTGTAGGGATTCCTCCCAGCAGTGGGGACACCCTCAAGGTTACTGCTCCAGGCTGAGCCAAAGGGACTTGCCCATAGTCATTTGTCTGAGGGAGTGACATCAATCTTGGCTTAATTTCAAGTTTTGCTTAATACAGTTGCTTTGAAATAATTTCCTAGTGCTCTGTATAATATATTTTACATTTCTTACATCCTGGCATAAATATTTCTGATTAAGGTAATTTTGTCTAATCATTACCATAACAGAGAATACATATTTATATAAATATATCTGCCCATGACAGGAACCCCTGTGAGTGTCTGAGACATCCCAGCTCTTTGGCAGCCTGGGGACTCCTGGGATGTCACTGTGGAGCCCCCGTGAGTGCCTGTGACAGATCGGTGCCTTTGCAGCCCAAAGTCCCCTGGGATGTCACCGTGGAATGGCTGTGACTGCCTCTGACCACACGGCTCTTTACCATCCCCAGAAAGCCCTGGGAGGTCTCCATAGAGCCCCTGTCTGTACCTGTGACATTCCAGCTCTGGAACAGCCTGGAGACTCTTGGAAACTCCCCATGGAACCCCTCTGAGGGCCCGTGACTAATCTGATCCTTAGCAGGCATCCATCACCAGCCCCCTGTTGCTCTGGTCAGTTTCCATGGCAACCATCACCAGTGCCCTGTTGCTATGGTCAGTTTCCATGGCAACCATCACCAGCCCCCTGTTGCTGTGCTCAGTCCCTTGGCAGCTCCATGGAGACCCCATGTCAGGGGTGGTTGCCATGGACACCAGCTCAGGCCTGCAGCCAGAGCCATTGCCATGGCAACAATTGGCAGCCCCATCCCCAGGCTCATGGGATCCCAGAATTATGGAATTGGTTGAGCTGAGATGGACCCATCAGGATCCTCCAGTCCAACTGCTGGCCCTGCACAGGACATCCCAACAATGCCAGCCTGGGCCTGGCAGTGTTGTCCAAACGCTGCTGTGTTGTGGTGTGTTGCAATGTCCGGTTTTAAACTTCCGGGGCCCTTCCCATGTGTACCTATCCCTTCTCCCTTCCCCCTCACCCATTGCTGAGTGTGCCCTGTCAATCAGGCTAACATACCAGCAAGGCGTCGTGTGATTCGTCGATTTCAAAGGATGCTCCTCAGGCCTGGGGGTCATTGGCCTGTCTAAGTGTCATCCTCCCTTGAGACCCTGCCCCCTTCACCTGGTTGGTAACTCACCTGTCCCCTCCCCTTCCCCTGTCCCCGAGCTTATAAAGTTAATGAGACCATGCGGCCGGTATTCTGTTAGCAGCAGTGGCCCAGTGCAGACCTCTGTACCAATGGAATAAACATCTGGCAACCTTCTAGCAGAATCCACTCTCCTTCTCTCCACCATCGCCAGAAGCTCTCCCCTGAGGTAAACGGAGTCCTGTCTTGTGCCCCGCTGCACTCTGCCGCCAGCCAAGGTATCTCTGGGGTAAAACACCGCAGTGCTGCCTCTGGCCCAGCAGCGAAGGTCAGAATTGGCCTAGGCACCATCTAACTGGTTATATTGGGATACATATTTCAATATATTGGCGTCCCTGTGGGTGGCTCGACTCTGCAGCCCAAAAACAGACTCGCAGTACCTCAGAGAAGTTTCTGCCAGCCGTGCATCCAGCTGGAAGGGCTTTGGTTGCATTGCCTCAGCTAGAGACTTTGGGAATACTCCCAGAAGAAGTTTCGTGGACTGTTCGGCGCCTTCTGGAAAGCCCAGCTTCATTGTGGTGAGCAGATTTTCCAGAGGGAGAAAAGGGCAGCCTCTCTTGCACCCAGAGAGAGGTCCTTTTCCGGTGGAGACCTGCCTGCCTGTACCCAGCCTACAGCTTCCATTTCACGTGAGTATCTCTGCTTTCGGTAGAGCAGAAGCTCAAAAACAGACTCTGCCGCGAGTTCTGTTCCTTTTTGCCATTGCATTTTTGGCTGCGCAGCCCCACAGACGAGAATTCATAGCGTTCTAGTTTAGCTTTCCTGCTGCGTGTTTCACTGTTTTTTAGAATTCGCGCCGGAGCGGGATCGCTCGCTGCCCTTCCCCCCCGGCTCAGCAGCGTGCTCAGACACGTGTTAGGAGACTCTCTTTCTCTTTCTCTTTGCGGGGGAGGGGGGGGCTCTCTTTCCACGTGGCCGGGGGATCTGCAGGGTCGGGAGTGCTCTGCACACGCGGCGGCGGGGGTGGGGGGGGGCGTCCCGGTTTCGGCTGCCACGTGGAGTGGCTGCTGTCTCTGCTCCGCGGGGGGGCTGCATTCCACCGCGGGGGAGGCTTTGTTTCTGCCTCGGCTCGGCAGGGAATGCCCTGCTGCTGCTGCCCGGGAATTTTAAAAGCAGTATATACAGCTGCATTGTGAAGCTTTTGTCTGCTCGTTATCGCTTTCTATCTGTGGTTTTTTTTAGAAATTGGTAGCTGATTTTAGCTTTGTTTTTCGTCAGGCGGGATTAAGTACTTTGCTTTTTACATCTATCATGGGTTCCAAACTTAGCATTGTACAAAGGGGAGTGTATTATAATATTGTTAGCATTTTAGTCAAGAGTAATGTGAAATTCTCTAAAGGAAAATTGAAACAGTTTATAAGATGGCTTTTTCTGCAGTTCCAAAACATTTCCCCTGAAGAAATCCACAATATTCAATTCTGGGATAAAGTTGGGAATGAATTGATAACCTTAGGACAATCTGGGAAATCACCCTCAGCTAAATTTGTGTTCTGGAGTTTACAAATTCGAACAGCATTGCTCAAACAAAAGGAAATGGAGAAAAAGCCAAATGTAAAGCCATGTACCTCTGTTCTCCCTCTCCTAGCTCAAAAACCCCTAAACCTCTTTACCCAAAACTTGGTATTTTAAAGAGTGCAAACTCATTGGGAAGTCGGCTCCCAGAGTGTGCAAGAATACCTGAGTTGTTTTGTTCACAAAGCCCTGGCCAGGCTGCGTGCCTTTCCCAATCCCCTCCTCTAAAATCCCGAGCACGTGTTAGCTTTCCGGAGAGCAGTGATGTCCAAAATGGCCCCCAGTCCCTAGGGGGTGCACAAGATGGTGGGTGCCACGTGGCATCTTCCCAAACCTGGTCTTCTTCTTCCCAAAATCCTCTTAAGCATTCCAAAATTCCATCCCCATCCCCCTCTCCTCCTGTTCCTCATGACACCTTCCCCCCTCCCCCCGCCTTTCCTGCAGTACCCTCAGCTCCGCCCCTCTACTCCTCCCAGGGGGCGGCTGCTGACGTGATGTCACCAGGTGACCCCGCCCCTTGTTCCCACGGTATCCCCGCCCCCTGCCAGCCCCTTGACCCCACCCCCTGTTCCCATGGTTTCCCCGCCCCTTGCCGGCTCCCTGTCCCCGCCCCCTCCCCGGGTTCCCACCGTGGGGACACACCCACTGCCTGTCCCCAAACCTGTAGCTGTGATCCCAATGCTTCTGATTCAAGGGATACAGAGCAGGGAACAGCTGACCCAATGCACAGTGCCATGTTGTCGCTAGCTCCTGTTACGTTTCAGCCTGCAGCTCAAGCAGGAGCAGCCCCTACTGCTAATTGGAGCTCTTTTGGACGACAATTGATTAAAGAGATCTGTAAATCTCATAAAGAATATGGTCCACACAGTCCATATTTCCGTGGCCTTTTAAATTCTGAATTAAGTAGGACTATTGTGGTTCCACATGATTTAAAACAACTGTTTTCATGTCTCATGACATCCACAGAATTCAAATTATGGGAATCAGCATTGAAACAACTGCTAAAAGATGCTCTCCCAAGCTTACAGGCTGATCCAAACACAGCAAAAGACAACAATGGTAACCCTATCACTATTGATCATCTCTGTGGTGAGGGCCAATGGTCTTCTCCCTCAATCCAAGCTGCTGCAATTCCTGCAGAAACACTCGAGAAGGTAAAAGAAGCAGCTGAAAAGGCATTCTTTTCCCTCCAACCTGAGGGGCCTTTTGAGCCCTATAGTAAAATCAAACAACTACCATCAGAGCCTTTTGTGAAATTTGTAGAAAGGCTAACTAGAGCCATTGAAATACAAGTTAAAAAGGAAAATGCAAGGGAAGCAATTTTAGAAGAAATAGCGTTTACAAATGCAAATGAACAGTGTCGAGCGGCAATCCTGAGCCTTCCTATGGAACCTTCCCCTACATTAAAAGATATGCTTCTAGTCTGTAACAGGAAAGTGCCTCTGATGAGTGTTGCTGAAGACTCCAGACCAAGGCTGCTGCCAAGACCACCTCAGCGTGTTGCTGTTGCCAGCCCTGCACCTTCTCTTTCAGCACAGCAGTACCCTGGGCAGCAGCGGAGACCGGCAATGGTTGAGCCCACTAAACCATGCCTGCTTTGTAATAAGCTAGGGCACTGGAGTAACCAGTGCCCCCTGAAAAACGAATTTGATGAATTTAGAAATGGCAGGGGAGGAGAACTACAAGCCCTCCCTGGGGGTCAACAACAAAAACACGAAGAATAAAGCGCCAACCTGCCAGGCGTGCAGACATAAAAGGAGCAGGCCAAGAGAATAAGGGTAGCAAAATAAATCAAGCGCGCAATAATATTAACATTCGTGTAAGTGAAGCAGGTGCTTCAAAGACCAAGTCTGCTAGTCCACTGTTGAAAGTGAAACAAAATAACCTTTGTTATGATTTAAGTGATTCTGTATTAACCGCATCTTCTGTCAATGAGCCTCACAGGTTGCAGCTGACAGAGTCACTCCACCTGAAGGACACTGACTGGCATATTGTCTCTGTAAATCCTGAACAGAAAGGTATTTGGAACCAAATTCGTTGTAAGTACATCATCACTGGGGTAAAACACCGCAGTGCTGCCTCTGGCCCAGCAGCGAAGGTCAGAATTGGCCTAGGCACCATCTAACTGGTTATATTGGGATACATATTCCAATACTGCTGGAGCTCAGAGAGCCCTGGAGCAGGGACCCTTCCCTGGGGAGCCTGGGCAATGCCCCAGCAGCATCTGGGCAAAAACGTTTTCCTGACATCCAACCAGAGCCTGTCCCGACTCAGCTGCAGCCATTGCCTCCACTCGTGTCCCTGGGCACCAGAGGGAAGGGGTTCCCACAGCCCCAGCCAGGGACCCGCTCCCAAGGCTGTTGCCATGGCCACCAGGGCTGGGACCAGCTGGGATGCTCGGTTTCCACGGACCGGGGTTCAGGAATGGGATTCCCCAATTTCCTGCTCCCACTAAAACCACGCTGCCCTCGTCTGCCCTCCCGCCTCCCATGGAATGCACAAAAGGCAAAGATGCCAGGCTGGGATAAGAACAATTTATTGGGAACAGCAATGAGATAAGGAACAAACAAAAACAGAAACAATATTGATAACAGAATGGACTGTTTACAGGGAAAACTACAACACAACTCACTGGGTCTTCCTGGCCACAATTCCCCCTTCCTGGAAATTTCGCCCTTCTCCTCAGGGAGACAGAGAGTCCCTTTCCCTCCCCTGGCAATGACCTGAGGTGGGAGTGAATGTAATGACATGGCCATGGCCAGACCTTCATGTTTTTCCGTCCCACATCATATCATTGGCAGGGACAGGAAAAGGTACAGGTGTCTTCCCATCATGGATCATGGGGAACATGGATCATCAGGGCTCTTCCCAATGTGGATACTCCAATGATTGGAGTTGGGGCAGTGCACAAAATCCTCCTGCACTTGGGGAATTGGAGGCCTTCCCTTACCAGTGCCTCTGTTGGTGACTGGTCAAATGAGAGCTCTGGGTGAAGCTCTTCCCACACTGGGGACACTCGTAGGGCCTCTCCCCAGTGTGGATGCGTTGGTGCCTGACGAGTTCTGACCTGTAGCTGAAGCCCTTGCCACATTCCGAACACTCGTAGGGCTATTCCCTGGTGTGGATGCGTTGGTGGCGGATCAGGGTGCTGCTCTGTCTGAAGCTCTTCCCGCACTGCAAGCACTTGTGGGGCTTCTCCCCATCATTAGGCTGCTCATCGACCACCAGCTCTGAACTCTGGCGGAAGCTCTGTCCATCTTCCTGGAACAGGATGGGTCTTTCCTCCTCAGAGCACCCTGGTCTGAGTTTGCAGCCCCTCCTCCTGTGGGATCTCTGGGGATTTTCCTCCCCGTTGGATTCCTGTGCCCTGGAGTCACTCATAACAGCCTCTTCCTCCAGGTTCTTCCATGGTGATTTTTTCTCCCTGGTCTCCATCCTCAGCTCCTTCCCTGGGGGAGGAAAGACGAAGAGAGGATGGGATTTGCCTCTGTGCCACAGAGAGGAGGAAGGAGATACCTCCAGTGCATCCCCGGTAGGATGGGGTCGGCAGCAGGGTTGTCCTGCAGCCAGGGGCCATACCGGGCTGGGAGATGGAGCAGGAGAAAGAGGGGAAAGAGGCACTGACTTCCTCCTCACCTGCCTGGGTGTCCTGGGGCATGCTCATCTTCCTCGCAGCCTCCTCTTCCATCTGGAAAATGTTTGGGATGGGAAATCCAGTTTTCAGAAGAAAACAACAGATGAGCACATTGTTTTTTGTACTGGTTTGAAGGCAAACCTGGGAAAGGGTCTAAGCCAGAATCACAATTTAAGAAGAAATTGAAGATCAAGGCTATGATAGAGAAAAACTGCCTTAAACTGACAGAGTCAGGATATAACCTGACACTCTGTTGGTCAGGGTGGTGGCAGCAGTCCCAATAAATGGTGTTTGCAGTCTTTTTGGAGAGGTGAACATGATTCTGTCAGAGCAGGGATCCTGTAGAAGGGTCTGGTCTTACTCTGAAGGTCCAGTGGTGGTTATGGAGATCTTGTCCTCTGGGAATCCAGTACGCAAGCTGCTCCTGGTGTTGCCAGTCTCAGCTTATATCCAGGTAGGAATGCTTGGTTCCTCCCCCTGGGCCGAGCATCCCACAATGGGATGATGGATTTTTATCAGTCCTGCAGTGACACTCAATGTCCCATTCACAGAAGATATCTCCCCTGGAGGGCTTAATCAGGGCTGAGTCATGGAAGAGATAAAGGACACTGCCCCACCTGTTTATAGCAGTTTTTGAAAATGGTGATTGAAAACATGCATTTGGTTATATCTTGCATTGCAACCTGAAACAGTGGGGTAATCCCTGCTCAGGGGGTGAACACCACCCCCTTTACCCAAACTGGCTCAGGTGTAAAACCCCCACCCAGGGAAGGCCACACACACAGGGGACAATGTCACATTGTCCTGCCCCATGGGAGCTCTCTGTCCCTGTCACTCCCTTGCCATGCCCCGCTTTCCTCTTTCTTTTAACTCTCTTTACCTCACATTTACTGTTCAATAAAATCCACCTTAGATTTGGTCTCATTAGAACCTTAATTGGGGCAGAGGCATCTCTCTAATAATTTTCTTAACCAGATTGCCATATTATTTTGGCACAGTGAGTTCAGGGCACTGTTGTCTCACCCCAAGTGCCTTTGACAACAGCATGGTTCCCTCCTCTGAGGAGGTTTTGGTTCTCTCTGGAGGAACTCTTGGAAGCTGGGCTGCAGCTTCCTCTGTGTGACTTATGGGAGAACTGATGAGGAAAATCGCCTTTGTGGGTCTGGAGTGTAAAGAAAATATTTTGTTGTCCTTCCTTGAAAAGCTTTTTAAAATCACAGGAGGAAAGGGAGCAAATGATACCAGCGAGACTGACAAGGTTCATTTACCCCACAGTGAGGAACACAAGGCTGCTAAAAGTCCTACAAGAAGGCCAGCTGAAGTAGAAATTCCCGAATAACTCCTGAATTCCCAGGCTTGAGTGCTTTGCGAAATGTAAGAGTCATTATTCTCTTCATCCCTGTCGCCTTTGTGACAGCTACAAAGAGTTTCCTTTTTTTTTAATGATATCTGTATTGGGCTGAATTCACACTTTTATCAGAATGTGCTAGCAGCTGAGCTGGAGTTGTGCAGGAACCAGTGGAATTTGGAATTGCAAAAAAATTGCTTGTAGTGTCAGTTTATTAATGTTTGGGTTTTGTTTGCATTTTCATCACATGTGACTTGTGGGAAAATCAAATATTCATCAAAGTGATTTATGCAGAGTCAAGTTTGGTTTCTGCCAAATTATTTTGTCCAGTGCCCAGGGGATGCTCAAGGGGTCTCTGTGCCTCTCGCACTGGGGGATGCTTGGGAGGGGTTTGGGGGGGTTTTTCCTTCTCTGTCACCCCAGGCCATTCCCCAGAGGTTGTCCTTGTCCCTGTCACCTCAGGCCATTTTCCAGGGGATCTCCATCGTTCTCACTCCAGGGAATGCCTGGGAGGTCTCCCTCCCTAACACTCCTGTGCCCGGGGGTGCTCGGGGCAGTCTCTGTCCTTCTCAGCCCAGGGGATGCTCAGGGGGTCTCCATCCTTCTGGCCTCAGGCAATGCCTATCAAGGGCTGGGGACCAGGGGCTCTGTGTCCCTCTCACCGCTGAGGGTGCTCGGGGCTGGGGGGGGCTCTCCGACCTTCTCACACCTGGGGAGGCCGGGGGGGTCTCTGTCCCTCTCAGCCCGTGTGACCCCACCCAAACATCATCGGGGTCAGAGCGACAGAGACACTCCCAAACCCCCAGAAGGGCTGAACCTGGGAGTTGGTTTGGGGCTGGGGATTTTGGAAGGGGCTGGAACTGGGGCTGGGGTTGGAGTTGGGGCTGAGAATTGGACTAGAGTTGGGATTGGGGTTAATGCTAGACATAGGATTTGCTTTAGGGCTGGGGCTGGGATTGGGTCTGGGGCTAGACAAGTTTGGAACTGGGATGAGATTAAATAAAAACTGTTGAAATAAACAGGGCCAGGAGACTTCTTCTCCTTTATAATGCCTTTATTAAAAGTGATCAGCTCAGGATTGGGCGGCTCGGCAGGGCTGCAGTCCCCGTCGCGTCTCCCAGGGCGACTCAGAGGAGGAGGATATGCGCAGCTCCGTCCACTAGGGGCAGAGCCGGGGATCCAGTCCTCGTGGGAGCTTTTTAGGGCTTGAGGTCCCCGTCCGATGTTACTTTGCCTGGCTCGGTCCTGTCTGGTCCCGGCGTCCAGACGACTCTCTGCTCAGGGCGAGAGGGGCTCCGAAGGTGTTCAGCGTCTCTGCAGGTTCAGCACTCGGCTCCTCACGCCAGACATCACTTTAATCTCTCAACTCTTAGGTGGCTCGTTGTTTTTGGGGTTTTTTCTGTGCCTCTGGAGTCGGGGTCCCACAAAGCATTCTGGACTTTGGAGTCACTTTGCATAACCCCCCCCACCCTCTCAGGTGTCTTCCCTATGCTGGAAGGGCGCACTGCCTCGGGGAAGGGCCATTTCCCCACCCAGCCAGGCTTTTTACTAATACAAAAGAAGGAGATAAGCCTTAACGACCCGGTATTACAATAACAAAGCACCTAAGAATCCGGGCAGCGCCTGAGACCTGGCTGCCCCCCCCCGCAACTCTTTCTCACAAAAAAAAAATTAACTGAATTTTTGTTCATAACAGTCCCCCCTCTTTTTCTTTGATCGAGCTTAAATTCTTAAGCTCGCATCAACTCACAATTTTTTGTTTTGAATCTACTATAAATCTCTTGTGCACTTTGGTAATCATGCTTGCTTAACCTTGTTACTTTGCTTGGTTTTTCCAGATTGGTTTGTACAGCCAATACTGTTTTACTAAAACAGACAAATAAGCATAGTAAAAAGAGCAATCCTCCAAGTACACACACAGCGAGAAAAACCACTTTTTCCCATACATATTTTCTGAAAATCTCTAAATTCTCCCACCCACTGGGATCAAGTGTAGGAGTTTGATCTTGATTATTTACACATGCCAATCCTTTTATTTCATTTGAAATGTCCCTAATAATTTAATTCTTTATTTTTAACACTGCCTGTAGCCGGATGACTTTGTTCAACACAGATTTTGGGATCCAAACTTGGCTTTTACAATTTTGGATTTTCCCAATTTCTATTTCACTTTCCCGGTTTTGTTTAATTTCTCCCAAATCATTATATATAGGAACTCCCAAACTTGATCCAGTTTCTTTGGGTAATAAGAAAATTGGTTTTATCACTCTAGCAATGCAGTTGCCAGATGAAATCAAACTTAGGGGTTTAGAGCTCCCCTGAACTGTGTTCCAAAAGGGGTTTATCTCTTTTCTAGTACACTCATCTAAATACTTGTAACAAACAATATTTCTTACTTTTTTCACCATTTCTTTGCTTTTTACTAGATCTGCTGAGCTTGTTTGAGCAGCATCATATTCAAAGCACAACCAGGCTTCCCCTATAGGGCACTCTCCCAGGAGTGGCTGTCTAAAAGTGGCAGTATTCTGGGCTATCCAATACATTCTCTTATTTTTCTGATAAAGGACCAATTGGGAGAGGTTAACACAATCAGGGTTAGAACTGATGCGGACTCTCGACAAGGAGCTCTCTTCCTCCTCATAGCGGGGTTGGTAGCACTCTCTGCACGGCTCAGCTGGGCTCCCCTGAGCACCACCAGCAATCAGAGCCAGCATTACTACCGTTCCCAAGAGTCCGGTATGGGTCATCTTGCACAGCCTGCCCACCCGGCCTTGCCTCTTGGGGAATTTTTTCTGAGGAGAAGCTTCCAAGCTCTTTAGAGTCCCTTCTACCCACTTCTCTGGTTAAGCCTCTCTTGGTCTGTTCCCTACAAATTTTAGTTTCCCCCCCAGGGGAGTGTTCTGTAGAGGGTTAACCTGGAGTCTTTAGAAGTATATTGGGGAACTTAAACTAGAATTACTTATTTACAGCCTTAAACTTTTTACCAACATAATTTACACAAAACAGTTTTGAAACATTTTAAGCAATATTAGAACTCTGATTCCAATTTTTCACATACAGTTCAGTCTTTTTGACTCTTCCTCCTGAGAGTCAACTTTAAATCACAGTATACCCAGGTGAATTAACTTGTGATGTGGATGAATCCTTATCCAGTGCCCAGAGGTGAGTGGTGTGGACTCTGGCTCAATGCCAGAGGGGAAAACTGGGAGTCTGGCCCAATGCCAGAAGTAGACAGGGGTGTAATCCGGTCCAATACCAGGGAGAAACTGGGAGTCCGGTCCAATGCCAGACGTAGAAACTGGGAGTCTGGCCCAATGCCAGACGGAGACAGGGGTGGAGTCTGGTCCAATACCAGGGAGAAAGGGGTGCAGTCCGGTCCAATACCAGAATGCCAGAGGGAAAAACTTGGTGTTGAATCCTGGTCCAATACCAGGGGTGAGAGTGATGTGAGTCCAACCGTCTTAGTAATGAAGAATACCTGAAACGGGCTTTCAAACACAGGAATAAATGGTCTACTGTTAATGATTTTATCAAAACTCAGCTTCTCTGTTTAATGTTATCAGTAATTTCTCTTTTTCCATAGCTTGTATGTTTCTCTCATCAACTTCTACATACTCTGTATTTTGCAAGGAGTTGTATTTCTCAGCTAACTTAACTCTCAGAGTACTTTTATTCTCCTATTTTTCTGTGTATTTAATTCACTAGTTTTCTGTTCTATTTTTCAAGATCTTATTTATCTATCTCTTGCTTCTGTTTCATACTTTCACTTACAGCTTAAATATTTCTTTCAACCCCCTTACACCTAAATTTTTCCTTACACCATTCTTTTGCACAATACACTTCCCTCTAAGGAGATGTGGTAAAACTTGTAATGCACAATCTACATTACTTCTATTCTAACTCATCTATATTCACCCTCTCATTTCTCATTCACTTTCACACACTCCTCCAACACCTTTAAGACACAAACTTATTGCTAGAAAATCACAGGTCCCTATAGCCCCCCCCTCACCTTGGGGTTGGCCCATAGGTCTCAGTATCTCTGGGCCTCTTGGAAGGGCCCACACTCTGGTTGCCTCTGGTGCACATTCACCTGTGAGGCTGTCTGCATGTCACTCACACTCTTACAGCTACAGCTCCCTCACACATCTGGGGAGCACTAGTATGGTTTGCAGGTCACACACACACATGCTTTGGTCACAGCCCCCACCCGCCCGGGGGACACAAGCTTGGTTTGCAGGTCACACACACACACACACACACACTCCCAATGCCCCCTTCCCACCTGCCCAGGAAGTTGAGGCTGACTTCGCTTGTGACTCACTCTCACACACACAACAAGACAACAATAAGGTACCTTTTACTTTCACACTACTTATTACAAGTTAAGTATTACTGGCCAGTTTTGGTGCTATTGGATATCCTTTCTACCTAGCTGTTTTTTCTAACTTCAGATGTTACTTTGTTGAGACAGGACTTATCTGCTCCTGTATCAACCAAGAATTCAAATTCCTCATTTAAGGGTCCCACTTCAAAGTTTACCAAGGGCTCTTTTAGATGTTTCATCGGGTCCCCTAAAGTGTAAAGCCCCTGACCCTCTACTCATCACCTCTAAGGATCTTTCCAGACATCATCTTGTTCCCTGGCTATTGCCACATCGAGACTGAGCTTTCTACAAAACCTCCTGGTGTGTCCTGGCTCTCCACAGTAATAGCAATGTCGTCCTCTCAAAGGGCCTTGAGGTGTCTCTATCCCTCTTGCACCTGACAGTACAAGAGGCCTATCCTTGCCTCCTCCTGGTGGTGGTCCCGCCCACCCTGCACTTTCTCTAGCTACAGCAACCATGATCTTAGCCTTGGCCTTTGCTTTTTCTTCCTCCCTCCTTAAATACACCTTCAATGCCCCTCTTAATAACTCATTAATGTCCCTCTCTTGCCAATCTTCCATCTTTTCCAGTTTTCTCCTTATATCAGGCCAAGATTTGGTAACAAATTGGACTTTTAGTAGCATTTGACCTTCTGGGGTGTCTGGGTCTATTCTAGAGTACAACTGGAAGTTCCGCCTTAGGCGATTAAGCCAGGCAGCAGGAGCTTCATCTTTCTCCTGTGTACCCTCAAATGCCAATTGGGTGTTAGTTCCTTTGGGAACTGACTCTTTGATCCCCCGTATTATCAAAGACCTGTATTCCATCATGGCCTTCCTCCCCTCCTCCTGGTTAGGGTTCCAGCTGGGATCCGTTAGTGGCAATTTCTGTTCGCCTGATGGCACCTGGGGTCCTGAACGGTTATCTTTCTCCCAAATTCTTATGCCAGCCACCCTAATCATCTGGACCTCTTCTGGGGAAAACAATATGCTCAGGATGGAATTCATCTCCCCCCAAGTGTAGATATTTGGACCTAGAAATTGATCCACTTGGTTAGCTATGCCCACTGGGTCCTCAACTAAATGCCCCAACTCTTTCTTGAATCCTCTCACCTCAGAAGCAGTTAGGGGAGCACTCACAAAGCCAACACCTCCCGCTACTCCTCCCATAGGAACCTCTCTGAGGGGAAAGAGTCTCTCTGCCTTGGAGGTCTTGGATCTGGTGCTACAGTACGGCCCATCTTCAGATGCCAAACTACTTTGAGGGATATCTGGGTTACCCTGAACTTTCTGCCCATCAGCAGGTGTATTTGCTGATAGCTGTTTATCGGGCGAGGAGGCATTTGTGTCCCAACTAGG